>NC_086176.1:113053052-113353052 GCF_023053635.1 Elgaria multicarinata webbii
GATTCTGGTACATTCTGGTACAAATCTGGCAACATTGTTGTAGCTCCACTTTCTGTTACCTGTTTCTGGAATACTAGAGAATGAGATGAATTATACAGTGCTCAGTCTCGGTTTGATGCCGATGCCAAATGCTGATATCACAATGATGGCAATTCTGAAAGGAAAGTTTGGAATATCGTTCAGAGCTATTTCCCTGCATATTTCCAAGGCTTGAACTTCGGTTTCCTGCAGCCTACCAATGCTCCTGGATTCTTTTTGAAATTCAAAATGAAATCATTACCTGCTCTTCATCAGTGTCAGAGCAGAATGGAACTGGGTGTATATTAACATTGATTTTGTATGTGCTCCTCAGGTGCAGCTGCTGATAAAATATGCATTTCTAGAACTCATTTTCTGCCCATGCATACATCAACCAGATTTGTGTCTTTTGTGAATACGATCTGTTCAAATGATCTCATGCTGCAGGCATAGTCTACCAGCAGTCAGCAACGTTCAGTGGCTGGCCGGCCTCGTGTGTATCTCTGGGCACAAATTTACATGCTTCCCCTGGATATGTGCAACCACCACATTGTATGGCAAGTGGAGTTCTTCAAAGCACCCAATAAAATGGGGTGACCATATGAAAAGGAGGACAGGGCTCCTGTATCTTTAACAGTTGTATAGAAAAGGGAAATTTGGCAGGTATCATTGTATGCATGCAGCACCTGGTGAAATTCCCTCTTCACAGTTAAAGCTGCAGGAGCTATACTAGAGTGACCAGATACAAAAGAGAGCAGGGATCCTACAGCTTTAACTGTTGTAATGAAAAGAGAATTCCACCAGGGGCTGCATGCATACAAATGACACCTTTTCTATGCAACTGTTAAAGATACTGGAGCCCTGTCCTCCTTTCCAAATGGTCACCTTTATTAAAATATAGAAACACACCAAAACCTTGTCACAGAATCATTCTTTCTCTCAAGCACAGAGTGACATTCTTTGTCACTCTGGGTAAGAACAGGAAACATGAACACCTACGTGTGAAGCCATGTGTTGGGACTTATAGGCCCCGTTCAGATAGGGTGACCCTATGAAAAGGAGGACCGGGCTCCTGTATCTTTAACAGTTGCATTGAAAAGGGAATTTCAGCAGGTGTCATTTGTATATATGGGGAACCTGGTGAAATTTCCTCTTCATCACCACAGTTAAAGCTGCAGGTGCCCTGCCCTCTTTTAAATATGGTCACAGTATAGCTGCAGTATAGTTCCTGCAGCTTTAACTGTTGTGATGAAGAGGAAATTTCACCAGGTGCAACATGCATACAGATGACACCTGCTGACATTCCCTTTTCTATGCAACTGTTAAAGGTACAGGAGCCCTGTCCTCCTTGTCATAGGGTCTCCCTAGTTCAGACGACTCCTTAAACCACGGCTTTAACCACAGTGAATAAAGTAAAACACTTTATACACCATGGTTAAAGTCCTGGTTTAAAGTGTCTTCTGAACATAGCCTGGCTTTCTGGCTTAACCACCGTGGTTAAAGCCATGGTTTAAGGTGTCTTCTGAATGGGTCCATAAACAGCTCCATGTTCCATGGAGCTTAAAAACACACACCATAGCATGTGTGAAGAATATGGCAGAAGCGATCACTCTGGCCACAGCTAGACCTAACTTTTATCCTGGGATCATCCAGGTTTCGCCCCTGCCTGAGCACTGGATCCCCTGTGTGTCACCTAGATGAACAGGTTTGACCCCTGGACGATCCAGGGATAAACCTTAGGTCTAGCTATGGCCTCAGACTCAATACCAGCTCCAGCTTTTAAGGGCACTTGGGCAAGACACCTTCAGTGGCCCTCCTCCCTCAAGGAGTCTACCTTCTCACCACCATTTTCATGAGCTGCTATTGTGCCTCATCCTCTTTCTCATCATGGCTGCCACTTGTTTGTGTGACATCTCCTTCTCCTCTTTCTCACCACCACCATGGTGTGGGCCACAGTGAGAGGCAGGTGGATCAGCAGGCTGTCGTGGTGAAAAGCAGGGGACAACTCCTGCGGGCTCTTGTTAGTGGACCCTTCTGGGGTTTGGCCCTTGGCAAATGTTAACCATGCCTACCCTTGATGCCGGTTTTGGTTTTCCTGTATCACCAACCTTGGTTTCAGACTAGATTGACTACAAGACCCCATCCAACTGTGTGGTTTATGTGGTATCCCGTGTGTTCCAGCAGCTGCTGCTTGTTAGTGGAGTCTGCTGGGGGTGTGGATGATTGGTATTTGCTTGACCCTGCCTACTTTTGGTGTGGCCCCACTTGGACATGACAGTCCTTCAAATGCTTATGAAAGGAGTACAATTTATCCATCCCTACTCCAACCTCAGGAAGTGTTTCATCCATGTATCAAGGAGTGATACATGGACAAACAACAGAATGAAATTTAATAGGGATAAATGCCAAGTTCTACATCTAGGAAATAGAAACCAAAGGCACAGTTACAAGATGGGGAATACTTGGCTCAGCAATACTACAAACAAGAATGATCTTGGAATTGTTGTAGATCGCAAGCTGAATATGAGCCAACAGTGCGATATGGCTGCAAGAAAGGCAAATGCTATTTTGGGCTGCATTAATAGAAGTATAGCTTCCAAATCACGTGAGGTACTGGTTCCTCTCTATTCGGCCCTGGTTAGGCCTCATCTAGAGTATTGTGTCCAGTTCTGGGCTCCACAATTCAAGAAGGACGCAGACAAGCTGGAGCGTGTTCAGAGGAGGGCAACCAGGATGGTCAGGGGTCTGGAAACAAAGCCCTATGAAGAGAGACTGAAAGAACTGGGCATGTTTAGCCTGGAGAAGAGAAGATTGAGGGGAGACATGATAGCACTCTTCAAATACTAAAAGGGTTGTCACTCAGAGGAGGGCCAGGATCTCTTCTCGATCCTTCCAGAGTGCAGGACACGGAATAACGGGCTCAAGTTACAGGAAGCCAGATTCCAGCTGGACATCAGGAAAAACTTCCTGACTGTTAGAGCAGTACGACAATGGAATCAGTTCCCTAGGGAGGTTGTGGGCTCTCCCACACTCGAGGCCTTCAAGAGGCACCTGGACAACCCTCTGTCAGGGATGCTTTAGGTTGGATTCCTGCATTGAGCAGGGGGTTGGACTCGATGGCTTTGTAGACCCCTTCCAACTCTGCTATTCTATGATTCTATGATTTTATGAGTGGATGAAATACCACACATTGATACTAAAGATTGGTATTAAAGATTTCTAAGGATTTGGCCCATCATTTTTATAAATAACCACCACTAGGCCAAATCTGAAAATTGATATGAGATGATGGACCAGAACTGGAAATTGATAGGAGATTCAAAGCTAAGCCATAAAATTGAACCTTGATTTCCCCCCCTTCCCCAAAAGTCTTCCGTGACTTGAATATGCCAAGCGCATATTGAATAAAAAAATATTCAATCACTTATTGAATAAAAAAAGAGTGAGGTTGGTGGGAAAAGGAAGAGGATGGGGTGGGCTGTGTGAATTGAAATGTTGAATCAAAATGAACATAAAAATGAAAGGTTGGATCTCCACCTTCCCCTGGGCCCAACAGATTAGAAGTGTCGCTGCAAAGAGCATCCTGGGAAATCTCATTTCCCAGAATCCTATCTCCTGACCCGGAACTTCAAAGGAACAGGGAGAAAGGAGACTGCATTGGTCTTGAAAGGTTTGTCCATGCTTTGAAGTTCTTAAATGTCGCTTCCTGCCTTCCATTACTGAAATTTCCCCAGAAAAAGAGGAAGCTTATGAAAGTCTGGGAAAGGGTGATAAACAAGGTCGTCAGAGTCTCTGGGAGGGCTGTGCTACTTGGGTTCATTTCCATTTAGATCTCTTGGAGATTGCAACATGAAAAGGTCACATAATTTATGGGATAGTTTTATTTGCATTATCTCCAAGATGGTGATCCTGGTTATAAATAAGCTAAACAATGCAACTTTTACCATGAGTACAAGAACCATCTCTCCCTTAGATCCCATTTAATGGCATCCTTTCTCCTGACTTTTATTTTTCCATTCCTCCCAGGGATCGTTCTAGCTAATAAATTACATGTAGTCATAGCAATGCTTGCAATTTTAAAAATTTCACAGATTTCTGCCACAGCTGTACTGTCCCAGGCAGCCAGCCTAGCTCTGGGTAACGAGATTTATTTTCCGAGTGTGCCACCAAGCCAACCTGAAGACAGTGTTAATAGAAAAGGTCACAGGCTGATAAACTGACATGCCTCAAACCTTTTTGGACAAATCCAGGGATGGCTGTATTGCCATGGTTTCCTGGAGGTTAGGGGCATGAACGTTAAATGTTACTGGATATGAAGGAATGGCAGCAAAACATGATTGGGCTGCAAAAGAGCCTTTGGACACAGGTCCATCAATAATTTTCTGGACCCAATGGATGTTTTTAAGGCTGTGCGGAAATTTTACAAACCTGCCTTCAGGGAGGTTAAGAGGTTTGTTGCATGAACTGAGGGCCCAATTCAGAGGGAAAGTGAGTGACTTTAGTTTTAAAGTTAAGAACACTGTGGGAATATAGATCTGGATTTACAAAACTAAAACCAAAAATTTACTGTTTCTTTGAATGCCTGCTTGGCTCAGAAGCTGAGTGCCAAACTATGTGTTATACTAATTGCATAGCATGTATTTCTGGGTTTAGAGTGACCACATGGAAAGGAGGACAGGGCTCCTGTATCTTTAACAGTTGAAGAGAAAAGGGGATTTCAGCAGGTGTCATTTGTAGGCATGCAGCACCTGCTGAAATCCTCTCATCACAACAGTTAAAGCTGCACGAGCCTTACCCTCTTTAGCTAGAGTGACCAGATACAAAAGAGGCCAGGGCTCCTCCAGTTTTAACTGTTGTGATGAGAGGGAATTTCACCAGGTGTTGCATGCATACAAATGACACCTGCTGAAAGTCCCTTTTCTATTCAACTGTTATAGATACAGGAGCCCTGTCCTCCTTTCCATATGGTCACCCTATAAGGGTTTCATTGGGGAGGGGAACAGATTTTTGACATATCTTTTAAAATGTAGCCAGTTGTTGAGGGGTCTTCTTTCTTTCTTTTTATTTAGTTTAAAACACCCTCAGCATTTTCAGGAGCCCAGAGGTGGTTACTGGATGCTTATTGGAGAAGGAGAGGTCACATGGTCTCCAGTAGGCATTCATTAAGAACTGCTGGGCTCATCCAAATTCTAGAAGATATTTTTTTAAAAAAGGAAACACACACACACATACAAATAGGAAGAAAGCCCCCCAGCAGTCAGCTACACTTCAAAAAGGTATGTGGAAACCCTGTCCCCCTCCCCAAGGAGAACGTTCTCCAAACTTTCCCCCTCCGTGCAAAAGAAGGGGGGAACCCAATGCCCCTTTGAAGGGAGAGAGAAAGTTCCTGAAAACAGAGGTCAAGATCTGGCCCAGCTCTAGTTGGCAGGACTTGCTAGGGTGACCATATGAAAAGGAGGACAGGGCTCCTGTATCTTTAACAGTTGTATTGAAGAGGGAATTTCAGCAGGTGTCATTTGTATATATGGAGAACCTGGTGAAATTTCCTCTTCATCACAAGAATTAAAGCTGCAGGTGTCCTGCCCTCTTTTAAAATGGTCACTCTAGTATAGCTCCTGCAGCTTTAACTGCTGTGATGAAGAGGAAATTTCACCAGGTTCTCCATATATACGAATGACACCTGCTGAAATTCTCTTTCATATGCAACTGTTAAAGATACAAGAGCCCTGTCCTCCTTTTCATATGGTCATCCTAGCTAAAAGAGTGTCTTCTGCTCCCTCTTCAATCCCACCACACGGCATAGGAAGGGCAGCACTTGCTGAAAGAGATTTGGGGATCTATGGAATCATAGAATTTTAGAATTAGAGGAGGGATTGATATCTGCAGAAGGGAATTTCGTTCTGTGGAATAAATCTATGTTCCAGGTTAAAGGTTAAGAACCGCCCTGCGCCGTCCCGTCCCGTCCCCAACATTCCTTAATGGCAAATTCCACATGCATCTTAGGCCTTAGCTAGACCTAAGGATTATCCCAGGCAAACGGAGGGGTCGTCCCTGCCTGCTCCCGGAATCCCCTGTGTGTCATTTGGATGCACAAGGATGATCCCAGGATAATCCCGGGCTATAGACCTGGTCTAGCCATGGCCTTAGATAAAGGAAAAACTTTCAACCAATTAGCATCAAATGTAAGCTGTGACATATGAATTGTATGATCTTCTTTCTGTGTTGTTGTTGTTGTTTTAAAAAATACCCCGGGCATTTGGAGGAGCCCAGCAGTTCTTCCTGAATGCCTATTGGAGACCATATAACCTCTCCCTCCTCAATAGGAAGATGTGGATCTAATGATATATCAAAATTTATCTTCCAACTTCCTGACATTCTCTTCCCTCATAAAAAAGGGCTTTTATTTTTCTGTCTCATTCTAAGGCTATTTATTATTTATTTTGGATTTCTTGTGATGATAATGATGATGATGATTGCATTTATATCCCACCTTTTTTCCCTCCAAGCAACCCTAGGCAAGGTACATAATCCCCCCCCCTTCCTCACTATTTTATCCTCACAACAACAACCCTGTGAGGTAGCTTTGGCTGAGAGTGTGTGACTGGCCCAAAGTCACCCAGTGGGTTTCCATGGCCGAGTGGGGACTAGAACCCGGATCTCCCGATTCCCAGTCCAACACTTTAACCACTATACTACACTGGCTGTGGTGATAATCACTGTGAGCATCGTCCAGGGGTCAAACCTGTTCATCTAGGTGACACACAGGGGATCCAGTGCTCAGGCAGGGACGAACCCTGGATGATCTCAGGATAAACCTTAGGTCTAGCTGTGGCCCAAGTGTGCTGTGTTTCCCCCCTCCCCATATCTCTCCATTTTTCAGCATACTCCCAGGTTGCCTATGCTTCCTGATATGAAAAAAGCCCTATGGGAGGAGTTACCACATAATGCCTTCCCCTGGGCTTTAACTGCAGTGTGGGAAGCCAAGGAGGTTACAGGCTGCCAGGGAAATATCTGCACAATGAATGATAAGACGTTTGCACGCAGTCTTTGGCCAACTCATAAGTAAGGTAAGTACAGGAAACCTGAACCCAAACCATGAGACTTTCTCCAAAATTGTCTTCTCCTTTGAATTTAGAAACTTGTCTTCTCTCTTTTTGATGTTGTTATTGTTTATTCGTTCAGTCGTTTCCGACTCTTTGTGACTTCATGGACCAGCCCACACCAGAGCTTTCTGTCGGCCGTCGCCACCCCTAGCTCCCCCAAGGTCGAGTCCGTCACCTCCAGCATATCATCCAACCATCTTGCCCTTGGTCGGCCCCTCTTCCTTTTGCCTCCCACTTTCCCTAGCATCAGCCTCTTCTCCAGGGTCTCCTGTCTTCTCATTATGTGGCCAAAGTACTTCAGTTTTGCCTTTACTACCATTCCCTCAAGTGAGCAGTCTGGCTTTATTTCCTGGAGTATGGACTGGTTTGATCTTCTTGCAGTCCAAGGCACTCTCAGAATTTTCCTCCAACACCACAGTTCAAAAGCATCTATCTTCCTTCGCTCAGCCTTCCTTATGGTCCAGCTCTCGCAGCCACAGGTTCCTACGGGGAATACCATTGCTTTAACTATGCGGACCTTTGTTGTCAGTGTGGTGTCTCTGCTCTTAACGATCAAATTTAATGAGGATGGTTTAAGAAAAAACATGCAGAAAAATAATCTTAGCACAAAACTAGTCTAAAGTTCCATTTCTCCCAGTCAGTGGCTACTGATCGTGATAGCTCTGTATGACTGCTGTTATTGACATTGTTGTGGTTTTTATTGTTGGTTTTTATTGTTGATGTTATTGCTGTTTTATTTTTTATTTTTTTTTCATGCTCTTAAAATTTTAACTGGTTGTTGTTGGTTTTTTTGTTGTTGTTTTTAGTTTTTATTTGAATTTTATTACACATACAATAATCACGTTACATCAACTTAATATACCAAAATAATAAAATTTAAAAACTAGATAAAGTAATATAGAACTATCTCGTGCACCCCACCTCCCCGGGACCCTTATTCTCCTTTCCAGAATTGTAATGTATCCTGCACCGGTTTACTCCCTTTCCCTTTTTCCAGTACAAATTTTACAAATGGACACCAAACCTCATCAAAGTCATTTCATTTCAATAATCCTCTCTTAACTTTAATACTACACTTAAATTTGTCGTTAATAGCTATATCCCAGACTTCTTCGTACCATTCTTCTATTTGATAATTCCTTTGTTCCTTCCGATTCCTGGCAATTATTAATCTAGCTGCAGTTAATAAACTGTTTATTAATTCTTTACTATTTTATGTACATTTAACCCCTTCATGTATTGATAACAGTGCTGTCCTTGGCCCTAACTTAACCTTCCATCCCATTATATCATTTATCTCCTTGAATACCATTTGCCAAAACCTCTGAATAACTTCACGAGTCCACCACATATGGAAATAAATGCCTTTTTCCTGACAACCTCTCCAACTGTTTTTTTTTTTTTTTTTTTAATGTATGCAAGCCATCTTGGGAGGGCTTCTGCCCTGAAAGGCAGCCAAGTCATGTTTAAAATAAAATAAATAAATAAATAACCTCCAGTAATATATGCGGCAGAATACCCCTCAATACATGTATATTGAACTCAGGACGTTCTTTTTGGCTTCCTATAGACGTTTGGTGGGCCACTGTGAGAAACGTGGCTCTGAATTAGATGGGCCATTATTTTGATCCAGCATGATGCTCTTAAATTCAGTTATATTTTCTGAAATGTTAAGTCTTACCCATACTTTTGTTCCAGTGGTTCCTCACACTAAAGGAAAACCAAGTTTTCTCAACTTCTTGATCACATATTTACAAGAAGAGTCATCTGAGGGCATGTTGCTAGTGGTTCCACATGGACCTATGATCCGATTGGAGTCCACCAGGAGTAAAGCCTTCAGTGTGGTGGCCCCCGTCCTATGGAATCCCCTGCCTTTGGAGGCCAGGCAGGCGCCAATGTTATATTATAGGGTGGATTCCTGCATTGAGCAGGAGGTTGGACTCGATGGCCCTCTAGGCCCCTTCCAACTCTACTATTCTATGATTGTATGCTTTCGGCACGTCCTGAAAACGTTGTTGCTCCAGGAAGCGTTCCCTCAATTGACTGGCCAAAGGTTTATCCGAGCCTTGTTCTTTTAAAATATAATTTTAATAGTGTTTTTATTCTGTTTTTATTCTTTCATCCTATTTGTCTGAAATCTTCAGATAGGCAGTGGTATATAAATATGGTAAATAAATAACTGATAAAAGTAAATAAGAGTCAAATAGGTGATCAATGGGTGAGCCCAATTCAAGGTGCTGGTTTTAACCTATAAAGCCCTACATGGCTTGGGACCACAATACCTGATGGAACACCTCTCCAGACATGAACCTACCCATACACTGCGCTCAACATCTAAGGTCCTCCTCTGAGTGCCTACTCCAAGGGAAGCTCGGAGGATGGCAACAAGGGAGAGAGCCTTCTCGGTGGTGGCCTCCCAACTGTGGAATGATCTCCTCTCAATTGAAGATTGAAGGGAGACATGATAGCACTCTTCAAATACTTAAAAGGTTGTCACACAGAGGAGGGCCAGGATCTCTTCTCGATCCTCCCAGAGTGCAGGACACGGAATAACGGGCTCAAGTTAAAGGAAGCCGGATTCAAGCTGGACATCAGGAAAAACTTCCTGACTGTTAGAGCAGTATGACAATGGAATCAGTTAGATAGGGAGGTTGTGGGCTCTCCCACACTAGAGGCTTTCAAGAGGCAGCTGGACAACCATCTGTCAGGAATGCTTTAGGGTGGATTCCTGCATTGAGCAGGGGGTTGGACTTGATGGCCTTGTAGGCCCCTTCCAACTCTGCTATTCTATGATTCTGTGATCCCCGATGAGGCTCACCTGGCGCTAACATTGTTATCTTTTGGGCGCCAGGTCAAGACTTTTCTCTTCTCACAGGCATGTTAACATTTTAACAGCATTTTAACAGCTTTTAACAATGTTAAGTTTGTTTTTACTGAACCTTAGAATTATTGTTTTTAAATGGATACTGTTGTTTTTATACTGTTGTTTTCATGTTTCTGATGGTGTTTTTTTTTAACTCTTGTATACTTTTTAATGTTTACTATTTTTAACTGTTGTAAACCGCCCAGAGAGCTTCGGCTGTGGGGCGGTATATAAATGAAATAAGTAAATAAATAAATCATGGGCTATTTGTCTACGGCAGTTGTCACTACACCCCCCCCCCCCCAGGCCAGTAGTTCTCAGAAGGTCTTTTTCTAACTATTCCTCTTGGGGGTGATTGTTCCGTGAGGGAGTGCTCTGGTCTGTGAAATGAGAGCATCTCAATCAGAATTGCTCTGCATCCTCGCATGTCTGTTATAACAGATTAACTAAGCGAATGAACTCAATTTATGTGAAGCAACGTATCCCACATTCGTCTCAGCTGGGTCACCCAGCAGGCTCTAGCACTGTGTCAAAGCTCCTCCAATAATCAGAATAGAGTAAGTGAAGTTTGTACGGGGATGTGTGTGTGTGTTTAACAGCATGATGCTAGAAAGCAGAACATCTAAAAATAAATGAATTATACAGGAATGAAGATAACGGGGCTCACATCTCTTATTGTTCCTGTTGTTATTTATTTTTTCATGGGCCGCCACTGACTCCCCAAGTATCTGTCTTTCATGCAACTTGATCACTGCAATCTACCCAAGGGCCTCCTTTGAAACTCACAGAATCTTTATCTAGGAAAGAGGAGCAAAACACTCATCCTGATAAAGACATCAAATTCCCAGCTAAAAAGGACAAAACCTGCAGTGCTACGAAGAGGGGGGAAGTACGAAATAAGCTTTAAAAGCAATTATACGAATGCCTTATGGCTGTGATCCTGGGCTTACCTAAAATGGAAGTGGTTTTCGGTTGAAAACAATGGGGCATGTGGGCCTCTTAGCAAAACTAGATCAGATGGGGTTCCAAGGGTTCAGGCCTTCATTTCTCACACTTGAGAGAATCACACACTATCTGGGCGATCCAGTGCAGGGCCCGAAGAGGGCACTGTATGTGGTACAACTTTTGAAAATGGTTCAACAACTTCAGTTAGTTTAAAATAGTCCGGCTAGCTTATTAACTGGGGGCCTTGCTAGACCTACCTGAAAATCCGGTGGGGAATCGGGGCGACGGGGCGCTGCAACTAGCGTGCGCCATCGCCCTTTTCTAGACGCCAACACGCGATGGGGCAAGGGAAAGCCCCGTCGCGTGCTCCAAGTTTTCTGCAGTTAAAGGGCCAACTACTAAAGCCCTGCTTAAGCTGTAAAGGAAGGAAAGGAACCTCTCATGCATCACTGAGTCATTACTGACTCTTGGAGGGACGCCAGCTTTCACTGACGTTTTCTTGGCAGGCCTTATAGCGGGGTGGTTTGCCGTTGCCTTCCCTCGCCGTGATTACCTTTCCCCCAGCTAGCTGGGTACTCATTTTATCGACCTCGGAGGATGGAAGGCTGAGTTGACTCGAGGTGGCTGCCTGAAACCAGCTTCTGCTGGGATCAAACTCAGGCCGTGGGGAGAGTTTCAGCTGCAGAAACTGCTGCTTTACCGCTCTGCGCTAAGACCTCAGTTATTCTTCAAAATTCGTATTTCTCTGCACTTTGCAATGGAGTCATCCAATAACAACAACAACAACAACAACAACAAGTCATATTTGGTGAAAATAAATTAAAATTCATTATATTCACAAAAATGCACTCCTTAAAAATGCAGTCCTTAGGCAAATTCACATGTAAAAATGCTTGTATTAGAAGCGATGTGCTTGGAAATGTGTATACATTTAAAAAACAATCTCCAAGTTCAGGAAGAAACAAACCTATGATTGGGGGGAAAATGAGTTGCTGAGGCAGGATCTACACTACTGCTTTATAATGGTTTATAACGGTTTTGAGAACTGTTCGGATCCAGGACACACTCAATATACCGCTTTCGAAACTCTTCCCCTCCTTATTGTTTTACTATGATTTTATTAGAATGTAAGCCTATGCGGCAGGGTCTTGCTATTTACTGTTTTACTCTGTACAGCACCATGTTCTGATGGTGCTATATAAATAAATAAATAATAATAATAATAATAATAATAATAATAATAATAATAATTATTTTCAAAGTGTTATATCCTGCTTGGCGTAGACCTGGCCTGAGAGAAACTGAAATTGACAGATTCTTCCGTCTCTCACAAGTGGCCACAGATTTTTCAACTCTTAGCACATTCCAAGAGATTCCAGTTATCTGTTGACTGCAGTAGTCATCACACAGTAGGAAAAGTTGTCTAAATTCATGCATTTAAGATTTACAGGAGAACACATTTAGTGCTACATGGTAATGTCCACTAATAGTTTGTGGGCAAGACTTTACAGCAATTTTTTATTGCCTGCTTCAGTATTCGCTGCAATAACATTTATCACATCGAGGTATTCTGGTATTCATGGGGATGTCAGATGTAATTCCATCGGAATTACTGTTCGAATGAATACCTGCTAAATTACAATGGAATTAATGTGGAATTAGATATTACAGTAACACTATTATCAAAAGAAGGCCAGGTGATTGATGTGCTATTCAAATGAGAATACCAAAAGGAATTAAAGTCAGACCTGATTAATCCAAATCAGTTTGCAAGCTCCATTTTTATGCAGATTAAAGTCCGTTATCCAGCTGATAAATCAGCAAGTGGAGTCAGTCAAGCAATACAATCAGAGGCAAGTTTTCCAGACAGCCCTGTATTGTGGACTCAGGACTGTCTGCTCTCCAGCAATTCGATAAACTGTAAAACAGATTAAAAATACACTTTGGCATTCCATAGAGCATGGCCGGCGTTGCAGAGAGCAATCTCTCTTCTAGAGGCTTTCGGTTAACTCTTTCAAGTGAGGGTCAGCTTCCGAAGGGTTCCTAAAGGCTTCAACCCCATCAAATGATCACTTCTGAGCCATGAGTGTTGAACGTCAGGAGGGTCACATGTCAAATCTGGATCCTCAGTGCCAGGATTCTCAAATAGCCTCCCCACCCCGATTTTCCAGCAACTACAAGTCCTTGGGTGGCTTCCCATTATTTGCTCATCATTTTCCCTTCCCCAATTCTAAATGTTTGAAACGCCTCTCCAAAGGCTTAGTTTTAGTTTTAAGCTAAAAGATGCAGGCTTTTGGGGAGTCTTTGGAACCACGCTCTCCCACACTAGAGGCCTTCAAGAGGCAGCTGGACAGTCATCTGTCAGGAATGCTTTAATGTGGATTCCTGAATTGAGCAGGGGGTTTAACTTGATGGCCTTATAGGCCAATTCCATTCAACTATTCTATGATTCTAAATTTTTGTGCATGAACAATGTGAAGGGACATATTGGGAGATATAGGCTGTAGCTAGACCTAAGGTTTATCCCAGGATCATCCAGGGTTCATCCCTGCCTGAGTGCTGGATGCCCTGTGTGGCACTTAGATGAACAGGTTTGACCCCAGGACAATCCTGGGATAAACCTTAGGTCTAGCTACGGCCATAGTTTAAAATCACATAGTGCAGCCGGACATCATGTGTCATCATGTTAAGTGCCCCCTTTCTGATTGGTTGTTTTCATGTGTCCTGCATGTGTGATGATGTCATGAGGTATGGGATGTCAGAGAAATCTGCTACAGATTCAAAGGACTTTGGATTTCTATGAATCTGACCTGCGAATTCCTCAGCATTTCAAATCATGCAGGTTCTGCAAACGTGCAGATATCTACATTAGAGAAGGCCTTCCTGCCAAGCTGATGCTTCCTGTCAGGTGGTTTTTGGTTCAACCTTCTTGGGACTGTACCAGTTTAGAATGCAGGGGGAGAATACTGGTTCCTCTCTATTCAGACCTGGTTAGGCCTCATCTAGAGTACTGCGTCCAGTTCTGGGCTCCACACTTCAAGAACACAAGCTGGAGTGTGTTCAGAGGAGGGCAACCAGGATGATCAGGGGTCTGGAAACAAAGCCCTATGAAGAGAGACTGAAAGAACTGGGCATGTATAGCCTGGAGAAGAGAAGATTGAGGGAAGACATGATCGCACTCTTCAAATACTTAAAAGATGGTCACACAGAGGAGGGCCAGGATGTCTTCTCAATCCTCCCAGAGTGCAGGACACAGAATAATAGACTCAAGTTACAGGAAGCTAGATTCCAACTGGACATCAGGAAAAACTTCCTGACTGTTAGAGCAGTATGACAATGGAACCAGCTACCTAGGGAGGTTGTGGGCTCTCCCACACTAGAGGCCTTCAAGAGGCAGCTGTCAAGGGTGCTTTAAGGTGGATTCCTGCATTGAGCAGGGGGTTGGACTTGATGGCCTTATAGGTGCCTTCCAACTCTACTATTCTATGATTCTGTTTAAAACATTTATTGGCTGCCTTTTAGGGCAGAGGCCCTCCCAAGGCCGCTTACAGCAATAAAATACATTGAAGCAGTTAAAATATTAAAAGCAATAAAAACATAAACACAATAAAATAGCAATACAACCAACAACAAAAACCAGTAACAAAACCAAGAATAGCAATAGCAGCAGCAGCTTCTTCTAAAGGTATGGGGGCCCTGCAGAGAAGGCCCTGTCATGTTTGATCACCCACTTAATTGCTTTCTTGGTGGGGTGGCAAATGAAAAGGGCCTCTCTTTCTGGTCTTCCCCTTTCCTTTGGGTCTTCGCCTTTGGCCTTCACCACTGAAATGTTGTCTCTCAAATTGAGTTCAGGCTGAAAGAGGTTCAACATCCCTGCTGTAGGCCCTGCTTTGGTTAACATCACCTCCAGAGGTGAGGTGGGTGGAGATACAGGCTTTCAATAAGAGTACCCGGGTTGTGAAATGTTCTTCCCAGTATGCGCTAATGTTGTCCTCTTTTCAACACCAGGTGAAGGAGCTTTTGGAAAAGCCAGCATTGTATTGTCATTAGAGTGTTGGATTTAGAATAGGGATGTCTTGGATTTAAAGCCCTGCTTAAGCTTGTAAAGGAAGGAAAGGAACCTCTCATGCATCACTGAGTCATTACTGACTCTTGGAGGGACGCCAGCTTTCACTGATGTTTTCTTGGCAGGCCTTATAGCAGGGTGGTTTGCCGTTGCCTTCCCCGGCCGTTATTACCTTTCCCCCAGCTAACTGGGTACTCATTTTACCGACCTCGGGAGGATGGAAGGCTGAGTCAACCCGAGCCGGCTGCCTGAAACCAGCTTCCGTTGGGATCGAACTCAGGCCATGGGGAGAGTTTCAGCTGCAGAAACTGCTGCTTTACTGCTTTGTGCCACATAAGGCTCTCGTGTGGCAAGCCTCGTGTGGCGCAGAGTGGTAAGCGGCAGTTACTGCAGCTGAAACGCTCCCCACGGCCTGAGTTCAATCCCAGGGGAAGCTGGTTCTCAGGCAGCCGGCTCAGGTCGACTCAGCCTTCGATCCTCCTGAGGTCAGTAAAATGAGTACCCAGCTAGCTGGGGGAAAGGTAACCGCGACTGGGGAAGGCAATGGCAAACCACCCCACTACAAAGTCTGCCAAGAAAAGGTCAGCGAAAGCAAGCGTCCCTCTAGGAGTCAGTAATGATTCAAGTGCTTGCACGAGAGGTTCCTTTCCTTTCCTTTCCTTAAGCTGTAAAGCTCATTGGGAAACCTTGGGACAGGCACCCTCTCTTCCTAACCTACCACACAAAATTGTTGTGAGAATAGATGAGGGTATCTTCATCTATAAGCTCCATCTGATGAGTGTTTTACTGCACGCTTGTTACTGGGCATTCAGGGATTGCTCACATGACGTCGTCTGCCTCTCTTGCGTCTCCCGCCCCTTCTGGCCTTCCTTGCACTGCAACACACACACACACACCAGAAAAAGTCTGGTTGATATTCTCTCCTGCCAGACTGAATGGGCCTCGTTACTTCCTGTTTTCAGGAAGCGACTTGGGAGCGATGATGGAGAAGCAACGGGCGCCGCGCATTTCTACCCAGATGAGATGGAGTTTTAAGTGTGCCACCTTCCATTTCCTGGAAAAGGGGAGGATCCCAGGCTTTTAATGGATATTTTTATTTCTTCTGCTCCGTGGGAACTGAAAACACACCACTGATAATGCCCATCAGGGCCCTGGGACTCCACACTCCAGGGGAAGATCAACAGTGGACAGCAAGGAAGTTTGTCCACCATTTGAGGAACCCTAGTAAATTGTTCCTAGGAGACCAGAAAACTGCTTGTGGACAAGAATGTGGTTGTTGCATTGTTATGTGGTGAATTGGCTGTTAAACATGAAAGGTAGCTTTGCTGCCCTTGGAACTAAACCACCCAGCCTCTCAAAGTTGTTGAAATAAGCTAATTCCTTGTATGCCAAATTTACAGCTTTATGATAAGAAAGCCAGATAGCAAGGTAATCTCTGAGAGAATTATAATGCCTTCTCCCCTGTGCAAGCACACACACGCTGAGGTTTTCATTCCAGGCAGGGATATATTTCATGGAGAGGGTCAGCAAAACTGCGAAGAACAAGCTGATCTGAACATGAAAGGGTTTTGCACTCAGCAATGGCTAAGGCTGGCTTGAGACTGAGGCCATTTCCACACCTACAACCCTTTCACAATGGAGGAGGGGTGATTGTGGGTTCTGCTTCTGCGATCGGGGCTCACGAGGCACATGAGAGCAAAGTTTCCCTCATTGCGGGAGCTCGTCTGCCCCGCTACAGCAGTTCTGCATGTGTATCGGTAGAAGTGGGTGGGGCTATGGGGCACAGGATTTTTTAAAATTACTCATGAGGGATGCGCACCAGCGCAGACACACAGCAACACATGGGGGATAGGAACTTGTCAAATATGTGCTCCTGCTCAGAGATATGTTTGCTTGTTTCTTTAACTTGGTGGTAAAACACGCTGATGCTCATGTACAAGCCCCACACAGCAAATTGGCAGTTCAGTGATCCCAGAACTCATGGCGAAGAGCAACGACTTTGCAAAGGGGGAGGGACACACCACAAATATTCCTCTCGATGGACATGAGAGAGCTGAACAAACCGTGACAAAAGCAGCCAGTGATATTCCGGGAAAACTGAGGGGTGGAGCCAAGATCATTGTGGGAGCAGGTGAACATAGAATCATAGAATCCCAGAGTTGGAAGGGGCCTCTAAGGCCATCAAGTCCAACCCCCTGCTCAATGCAAGAATCCACCCTAAAGCATCCCTGACAGATGGTTATTATTATTATTTATTTATATAGCACCATCACTCGACTGTGGCCATTAGTGTTGACTGTGATACAGTCCTGGAATAAACGGCTGGTATAGTCACTCTGGGCAGTTTACAAAAGTTAAAAACAGTGAACATTAAAAAGTATACAAAATTTAAAACCATCAAAAATATAAAATCAACAGTATAAAACAGTATCCATTTTAAACAACAACAGTTCCGTGGTCCATTAAAAAACAAAATAAACTTAGCATATGTTGTTAAGTGCTGTTAAATGCCTGGGAGAAGAGAAAGGTCTTGACCTGATGCCGAAAAGACAACAATGTTGGCCCCAGGCGAACCTCATTGGGGAGATCATTCCATAATTGGGGGGGGGGGGAGCACCACTGAAATTTTATTTTATTTATGACATTTATATCCTGCCTTTTTTCCTCTAAGGAACCCAAGGCGGCGAACATAGTCTTCCTTGTCTCCATTTTATCCTCACAACAACAACCCTGTGAGGTAGGTTGGGCTTAAAGTCTGTGACTGGCCCAGTGGGTTTCCATGGCCAAGTGGGGACTAGAACCCTGATCTCCCAACTCCCAGTCCATCACCTTAGCCACTACACCACCTTGGCTCAAAACATTACATCGCCAGACTCACAACATTCATACAGGTTTTCCCCCATTCTAAAATGTTGAACTTCCTCTACTAGGGCTTAGTTACTGGCAGTCAGAACTTTAAACTAACTGATGCTGGGGGTTTTGCCCCACCCCTTTCAGCCTTTAGCCCTGCCCACCTTTGGAATATGGTCCCTGAGAGCTTCTCTGTAATTAAATTCAGGCCTTAGGCTGAAAGAGGGTCAAATCTGCAGACTTTCATTAAGCCACTCCCCAACTTGTGTGAGGGGCAGGCTAGACTGGGCCTTCATGCCTTCAATTTCCCACATTTATGTGCACATAGTAGTAGGAAGGATTGGTTTGGGAGGGGGGACCTGTGATGGGATCCTGTTACACTCTCAACCCTGTTACAACCATGTGCGGTAATGTCAAGGGGTGCTGGGGTAGTTCTCACATCTCTCAGAATCCCTAGATTAGGACTATCAGAGCTCTGCCTGGATAGCCTCCCCAATGACCATGGGACGCTGAACTGAATTGATTAAATATTTGCGGGGTGGAAGATTAATGGAAAACTGGGGGAAAGAATAATGCAATATCCTGAAAGCGGGTCGGATTTCAGCCAGTAAGACAGCCATGAACAGCAGTACTCCATGCTACAACGGGCATGTCTAGACCTGGGGATCCCCTGGGGATCACCCTGGGATCATCTTAGGGGCAGGGATGGATGATCCCTCACTTGCCCCAGGATATCGCCCTACTCTTTAATCACATTTTTCCTGTGGTCTCGGGATGATCCCAAGACCGCAGGAGGTGTGGCCGGGCATCCCGTTTTCGTCCTGGCTCCTTGTGAGTAACCATGAGGAGCCAGGAACCGGGCATGGGCCACAGAGCTCCTCAGCAGCTCTGTGCCCATCGGGGGTGGAGTGGATGGAGCGGGGACTTTTTTTTAACAAAAAAACCCCTACCTTTTGTGCTCGAGTGCTCGTGTGCTCTTTTCCGATTTAAAAAAAAAAAACACAAAATGGAGGGAGCAACGTCCTCTTCCTCCTGGAATGTCGTGCGCCATGTGTAGACACAGGGCGATGATCCCAGAATTAGGTGAGTTCGGGATCACCCCCTTTCCAGCCTTCTACACCCGTAGGTGTAGACATGCCCAATGTGTGGGTTTTTTTCACAGTCCCATTTGTGAATAGCGATGGGTCAATTATGGTTTCTCTCCGTTCCTTGGTTGGCGAAGAGAAACCAATTATGGTTTCTCTCCGCCAACCTTAAGTTTGGATAAACCTTGAGGAAAGAAGGGTTTGCATCACAATATGTAAGTACTTTGCCGACGTTAGCTAGTGTACACGTTTTCAGCAAGCAATTTTCCTAATAGAATATATTCATTTTTGTTTACATTTCCCCCCTACTAGAGATATTTATGTACACATTTTTTATTGGAGAACTCCATTGCAAAATTTGAGGACTTCAAGGGATAACTGAGTTTTGGTTCGTGTATTGGTTCAAAAGTGCAGACTAGTTCATTTTAGGTTAAAATGCTAACCTAGCACATTTCTTCCCCATCTCTGCTTGTGGAAACCAGTAGCATCTGGAGTTTGCATAGGATTCCCCCTCCTCCTCCGCAGCTGTTAGGAAGAAGAAACGGCTTTATCCAATCTATGTACAATCCTGGCACATAATTGAGCTTACCCCCAAACTTAGCATCTTTATAAACTGTAAACAAGACATAATGGTTACACAGCAATGCCTTGTGTAATGGCAGAGTCAATAATGCTAAATTGCAACTGAATAAGCTCTCTGCATTAATACCAAAATAACTCACCACAAATTAACATCGTTAAAGAAAAGAAAGTGGCAGGGGGAGTTATATCCGATAGAAGCAACATGAAACAGCTATTTCTTTTGAAGTGTTAAGGGCAGGCAGGAAGCTTCAAACTGTATATGTCCAGCCAGACTGTACTGGTCCAGCTAGCCCAGTATTGCCTATTCTATCAGCAGCTGTACAGAGCGTCGCCTGTCACCTGTTACCTGATCCTTTCAATTGGAGTTGCCAGCGATCACACCTGGCACTTCCTGAATGCAAGGCATGGACCTTACCATTGAGTGATGGGATCTTCCCAAATCTTTGTATACCTATGAAGAGAGACTGAAAGAACTGGGCATGTTTAGACTGGAGAAGAGAAGATTGAGGGGAGACATGATAGCACTCTTCAAATACTTAAAAGGTTGTCACACAGAGGAGGGCCAGGATCTCTTCTCGATCATCCCAGAGTGCAGGACACGGAATAACGGGCTCAAGTTAAAGGAAGTCAGATTCCAGCTGGACATCAGGAAAAACGTCCTGACTGTTAGAGCAGTACGACAATGGAATCAGTTACCTAGGGAGGTTGTGGGCTCTCCCACACTAGAGGCATTCAAGAGGCAGCTGGACAACCATCTGTGAGGGATGCTTTAGGGTGGATTCCTGCATTGAGCAGGGGGTTGGACTTGATGGCCTTGTGGGCCCCTTCCAACTCTGCTATTCTATGATTCTATGATTCTATCCTGGGGGGGAAAAGGGTCATTGAACAAACTAAGGCTGTTTCCCACTGCGAAACACACACTTGTGCTTGAATAGGGATAACAACCTGACACCATGGCCATGGCTAGACCAGACCTGTATCCCGGCATTGTCCCCGGGATCATCCCTGTGGATCCAAATGACACACAGGGAATCCTGGGAGCAGGCAGGGATGACCCCTCCATTTGCCTGGGATAATCCTTAGGTCTAGCTAAGGCCCATGTGACTCCTTCCTTTGGAAGACAGGGATGAGTTGGGGTGATGGAAACTGAATTCTCAGACAGCTCTGCGCTCAGAGTGAATTCCGTAGGATGGGTGCCACAATAGAGAAAGCTCTGCTCCTCTCTCTTTTCACTCTTACTGTTTTCCATTCCCTCTCAGATGGTCTCTCAGAGACTGTTTTTTGGGTCCTCTAGAGCAGGGGCAGGGAATCAGATGCCCTCCAGATGTTTAGGACTGCAACTGACATAATCCATGATTATTGACTATTCTGACTGGTGTTTGGGGGAGTTGTTGTCCAAAGCATCTGGACTATACTAGTCTAGCCAGATCTGATTAGTATTTGTATGTTGTTGTTGTTGTTGTTGATGATGTTTTTAAGTTAGAGACTAAAGTCATGTTCCCTTGCTATTTTGAGTGCTTACACTTGCATTTAGGCCGTAGCTAGACCTAAGGTTTATCCCAGGATTGTCCTGGGGTCAAACCTGTTCATCTAAGTGCCACACAGAGCATCCAGTGCTCAGGCAGGGATGAACCCGGGACGATCCTGGGATAAACCTTAGGTCTAGCTGTGGCCCTAGTGTATTGGTATGCACTTTTGCATGTCGTTTTTGTCCCAGTTATGGCTACGAGAATGGATTTTAATTGATGGAGATACAGTTATTACTGACATATCAGTCTTTGGCATGTCATTCTTGGAATCTTGGTTGTGTATATATTTATCGACAGATGTATATATATATATGAGAAATAATAACTCCGAAATACCCGATCACTGAAGAAGACCTTACAATCAAAACGTTTGGTTGTATGTTTGGTTGTGTGTTTTACAAATGATTTTTTTGAAAAAAAGAGTTATGTATTTGAGGTATGTAAGGAGTTGTTGTGGTTGTTGTTTTTCAACTGTAGTGGTTACTAAGTTAGTATATGTGATCTGCGTGTGCACATTTATTTTGTTCACGTTTACCACATCACGTATACCACTTTGTCTGTGCTTATTTTTAGGGTTTCGTTTGTGTGTTTGTTTTGCTGTTGTTGAGATGTATTTCCTTTTGCAGTTTCCAGCCAGTGTGTGAATGACATCCCTGCCATTTGATGGGCATTTTGCTTGTTATTATTTCTTATCCTGGTCAAAGATTTTCCGACGAAAGGGGAGGGCAGGCTGGAGAGCATTTACGATAGGTGTGATGACAGTTCAGGCACCACAAAAATCACACAGCTGTCTCTCTCGTTAACCCACCCTACCATCTTGAAACCATGATTCACATATCATTGCCCATGCTGTGTTCATCCCCCACCCTTAACTTTATGTGTCATTTTCTAAAACGTCTTTTAATGTCACTCGAAATTAATCTACCATAGTGGGAGCCTCTGTTCAGTTCCAGTGTTGTTCCCCAGTCCATCTGTACTTTTAGAAGGATTAAATAGCCCATTACCCCACAACTGGTTTGCAACCCACTGAGAGACCAAAAAGATGGGAAGTTACTGTGGCATCCATCAATATGACTCGGTTTCTTCCCCTTAGATAAGGGATCATGGCACACAGCTGCAATTAACTCCACTGAGCCAGAAGTTCGTAAATTAGGGATGGGATGGCATCTCAACTCCTGAGTCAGATCAGTATTTTGGGACCATTTCAAGGGTGGTTTGGCTATACAGGCAGACTACACAGCTGGGAGACACCATGAAAGGGGCACCTGGTGTACAGCCAGGTCAGGTCAGCACCAAATGCTTTAAGAGAGATTTAGGGTTCTTTTCTGAGTCATCTAAGGTTGGGCATTCCATTGTATGGCCGTAATCCATCTGGAAACAGTTCTATTTCACATGTAATAGATTTGGATGAGAGACAGTGTGGTGTAGTGGCTAGAGTGTCAGACTGGGAGTCGGGAGGTCCGGATTCTAGTCCCCACTCAGCCACAGGAGCTCACTGGGTGACTTTGGGCCAGTCACAGACTCTCCGCCCAACCTACCTCACAGGGTGGTTGTTGTGAGGATAAAATGGAGAGGAGGAGGATTATGTAAGCGGCAAGATGC
This sequence comes from Elgaria multicarinata webbii, assembly GCF_023053635.1. Lineage (NCBI taxonomy): Eukaryota > Metazoa > Chordata > Lepidosauria > Squamata > Anguidae > Elgaria > Elgaria multicarinata. The sequence goes on from NC_086176.1 coordinate 113,075,696, forward strand.
AAAAAGGTGGGATATAAATGTAACAATAAAAAAAACAGCAGCAACAACAACAACAAAATATACCACTTAGCGTGTGTGTGTGTGTGTTTCCAGTTTTTCCCAACATTTGACTTTCAGGAACCTTCCCAGAAGAGTCTGAGAATCTATCATTATCAGCCTGCACACTGTGTGTGTGTGTCTCCCCCACTCAAAAGGCAGAAAAGAAATGAATTCAAAGCTGGACTGCTGAGAGGGATAGACAAGGGCTTGGTTTGTAGGTGCAATAGAATGAGGTAGGGATGAATGGGTAGAACAGACTATAACTCTAGGGTTTACTCCCATGGAGACTGGTGCCTGTGATATCAATGGTATGGTGAATCCACTCAAGATTTCATTCAAAACCAGTCAGAATTCTAAAGGATCTCTCCAAGGTGCTGAACACAATTCTTCAAAATTTGTTCAGCACCTTGGATAACCCCTTTAGCATTATTTATTTATTTCATTTCATTTCATTTCTATACCGCCCAATAGCCGAACCTCTCTGGGCGGTTCACAAAAATTAAAACTACAAAGAGCATAATAAAACAACCAACAATTTAAAAACACAAATACAAATACAATATAAAAAGCATGACCAGGATAAAACCACACAGCAGAAATTGATATAGGTTAAAATATGAAATGAAAACAGCAGAGTTCAAATTTAAGTTAAATTAGGTGTTAAAATACTGAGAAAATAAAAAGGGTTTCAGCTGGTGACGAAAGGAAAACAATGTAGGCGCCAAGCGAACCTCTCTGGGGAGCTCGTTCCACAGATACCCTAATCTACCAGACCCACCTCACTGCCCATTGCATCAAATGGTGTCCCTTCCTTTGGAGCATTTTGGTAGTTGATATGAATATTTATTTATTTATTTATTTATTTATTTATTTATTACATTTCTATACCGCCCAATAGCCGGAGCTCTCTGGGTGGTTCACAAAAATTGAAAACATTCAAAGTATAAAACAACAGTATAAAACCATAATATAAAATACAATATAAAAGCTCAACCAGATAAAAACTGCAGCAATGCAAAATTACAAATTTAAAACATCAAGTTAAAATTTATTTATAGACTGTTAAAATGCTGGGAGAATAAAAAGGTCTTCACCTGGCGTCTAAAGGCATATAATGTAGGTGCCAGGTGAACCTCCTTAGGGAGCTCATTCCACAGCCGGGGTGCCACAGCAGAGAAGGCCCTCCTCCTAGTAGCCACCTGCCTCACTTCCTTTGGCAGGGGCTCATGACTGGTTCTGACTGAAAACCGGAGTGGATTCACTGCTCCAATGACATCGGAGCCACCAGCCTCCACTGGTTTACTCTTGGGTTTTAACTTTCTGTTAATTACAAAGACAGTAGCTGCCCCTCTACTTTTAATTTACTCCAGAGTAAGCATGAGGCCCCAATCTAAATCAGGATCACTGTGGGTGGGAAGCGGAGGCCTTATCCTTCTTTTTCCAGATGCTTCCTTTCCCAAACTTCCTCCACTTGAGTGGCAGAGAAAGGAAGGAAGGAAGGAAGGAAGGAAGGAAGGAAGGAAGGAAGGAAGGAAGGAGTGAAAAAACCTCCATCGGTACTATTAAACCCTCCCTCCCAGCATGTGGTGATCCCAATCAGATCAATGCCCCACATACTTAAATTGGAATAAGAAAAAAAGTAGAGGGGAAAACTGCTATCTAGGTACTTAATTTGATGCGTAGAGAGAACATAGGAAATACTGTTGTTGTTTTAATTAGTGACAGGAGAATCACAGAATCATAGAATCATAGAATAGCCAAGTTGGAAGGGGCCTACAAGGCCATCGAGTCCATAACCTGAGTGCATTTGTTATTTACTCAGAAAGTAACAAATTTGTTCATGGGAGCTAGGATGAGAGAGCTACTTTAATGAGTAAACATGTTCCATATATATGCGTTTTTACATGGACTGGGCTGTGCTGCTCAGCCCAATTCTCCTTGCAGAATCATGCTAAGGTGTTCACTTATGCGTGATTGTAATGGGCTGTATTATATGGGCGGAGAAGGGCAACCACATGGTCTGTAATTGAAAACTTCCCTCCTCGCTCATATACTCGAATTGGATGGTGCCCTTTAGTAGGTGCTTTGTAGTGCAACTTCAGCTGCATAAGTTAGGAGATTCCATGATATTTCAGAAGAATTGAGATATCCAGGTTTTTTGTTGTTGTTTCTAGGGATGTGCACGGACCCCCCCCCAATCCGCTTCGTGGCCCGATCCCGAAAATCTGGATTGGGCCCGATCCTCTTCACACCGCTCCGCCAGTCTCCCGCTCCGCTCTGCGGAGCGAGATCCGGCTTCACCACCATCACTACATGGACAGCGGTAGTGGCGGTGGCGCAAGATAAGCCACCCCCTGCCCCCTTACCTGCATCCATCACGGGCTTCAATTGAGGCCCCGGTTGAAGCTGGAAGAGGCCTCGGACTTCATTTCCGCCTTCAACCGGGGCCTCAATTGAAGCCTGCGACGGACGCAGGTAAGTGTCCCTCCTCCCTGCTCCCTTACCTGGTGCCACCGGCGCATGGATAGCGGCGCCGGCGGCGCCAGATGAGTCCCCCTCCCCCCCACTTACCTGCAGGCGAAGCTCCGGATTGAGGTGATCCTCTTCGCCTTGATCCACAGCCCCCCGACTCTCTTCGCCTCCGCCTTTTCTGGAGGCGAATTAGGCCGCCTCGCTCCTGCTTCTCTGAACCAAAGAGAAGCGGAGCACATCCCTAGTTGTTTCTTTGTTCTTTCCCCCCTTTTATTAAAATGAGATAACCAGGGGAGGCTGATGATGTCATCTAAAGGACCCATTACATATGTGAGTGACTAGTCACGAACGTGCCATATATCGCTGGTGTAGAGACGCTCAAAGCCTCAGGCCTTACAAATCGGTGGAGACCAGGCTTTATCACAGGGCGAACCCCAGAATCGTCCCTGTGCTTCCACATTATGCACAGCGGATCCTGGGATCAGCCCTCCACTTTGGGCCTGCTTTTTCTGTGGTCTCGGGCTCAGCATTGCCATGGTTTGGCCCAGCTCCGCATGATTCCTCACGTGGAGCCAGGAGCCATGCACAGGGCACAGCAGTCCTCAGGAGTGCTGCGCCCATCGGGGTTAGGGTGAGGGGAGTGGGGAAATTAAGTTATTTTTTTAAAAAAAACAACTACCCTTAGCGCAAGAGCGTTCATGCACTACGTCTTCTTTAAAAATAAAAAATGGTGGGTGCGCTGCCTCTCCTCCTGAGGTCGTCGCGCCTCATGTGTAAATGGAGGAGGGATCTCACATGAATCACAATGCGAGATGTTCCTTCCTCCGTCACAGACTATCAGGTAGGTCTAGTTAAGGCCTGTGTTTCTGGTGTGTGTGTGTGTGTGTGTGTGTGTGTTAATTCCCATCCTTTTTTGTTTGTTTGTTTATTTATTTATTTATTTATTTAATATATTATATTTTTAAGCCACCCAATAATGAAAGTTCCCTGGGTGGATTACAGAAAGCTAAAAGAATTGGGCCATTGATTGGCTTAATTGGGGGGGGGGGAAGCATCTCACCTTCTGCAACTGCTGATTAAATGTACTTTGTTTTGGACTCTTCAAACACTATTTCCATGGTAATTTGTATTTTGTGTCTTATCTCAACTACTGTGTCAATGCTGATTGTGGGTGGGTGGGGAGAGAGGGAGAGAGAGAGAGAGAGAGAGAGAGAGAGAGAGAGAGAACCCGTACTCAGGTGTTCTTCATCTGTGTAGGTTAAATTCGAAAGCACGTTAATTTCCCATATCGTGTGGAGTGTCCCCATGGATAAAGTAAGCTCCCCTTCTCAGAATGTCAGTCTCTACACGTAGAAGACAATAGAAATGTGTCAGGAAGGAGTGAAGAGCCCCAGCATCCATGCTTTTGCGTTTAGCATAGATAGGAAATGCCAGAACTGGGCTAGACAGATATAGATAGATAGATGGAGAAATTTGTTTCAGTTCATTTTTGACCAGAATTTACAGTTTCCGCCTCCTGGTTGAATGTATGGAGCTGAATGCCATCTGCGATTGAAATTCATACATTTCTGTGCTTGTGCTGCGATTAGTAGTACACAAAAAGAAGTGCGCATTTGAAAAATATGTACAAACATGCTTTAATGAATGAGAGAAAAAAGATCTTTAGGTTTTTTTAAAAAAGTGAACGTGCTCAATTGATACATACTTTGGGTGAAATATGCATGATAATATGTGTGAATTTCCATGCAAGAAAAGGTGGGAAGTTTTCAATCTAATTATTATTATTATTATTAGAATCATAGAATCATAGAATCATAGAATAGCAGAGTTGGAAGGGGCCTACAAGGCCATCGAGTCCAACCCCCTGCTCAATGCAGGAATCCACCCTAAAGCATCCCTGACAGATGGTTGTCCAGCTGCCTCTTGAAGACCTCTAGTGTGGGAGAGCCCACAACCTCCCTAGGTAGCTGATTCCACTGTCGCACTGCTCTAACAGTCAGGAAGTTTTTCCTGATGTCCAGCTGGAATCTGGCTTCCTTTAACTTGAGCCCCTTATTCCGTGTCCTGCACTCTGGGAGAATCGAGAAGAGATCCTGGCCCTCCTCTGTGTGACAACCTTTTAAGTATTTGAAGAGTGCAATAATAATAATAATAATAATAATTATTTCTTGCCCGCCTCTCCATTTTGATTGAGGCGGGGAACAACAATAATTCCTAAAACATTTTAATAACATTTTAAAATTCCACTGGAAAATTCCTCCAGCAGGCCATTCCACAGTCTGGGAGAAGCAGAAGAGAAGGTCCTCTAATACAGAAATGAGTCAGAATGAGGTTTAAGGTGGAATTGAGGAGCTCAATGATTCACACATTTAACGAGAGAGAGAGAGAGAGAGAGAGAGAGAGAGAGAGATGCAATGTGAGTTGCAAAAGTGGGAGATCACTTTTTTAAAAAAATCAAAAAAACTTCTTTACTGTCTGTGGAAAGCTCCCCATACTTGTTTTCCATCTTAAGAAAACTTCTGATTTTGTCAAGATCATCCCTCCAACCATAACAAGCAAGAAACTGCTTGATTAGAGACTGAATCCAAGTTAAGCGCCATGGACATATGGGTTCTTAATTGGCTGCCAAGGCCCAAATTGAAAGGCAACTGACAGGATCCGTAGCTATGGAAGAATAGAACGGCTGAGATCAGGCCTATCTATTTAACATGCATTATGCTGTTGTTATTATGGAAGCGATTGAGCGAGCAAAAGGCATACGTGGGGAAATCAATGCCGCTCACTGCTTCATAACTACATCTCATCTTCTAAAATGGAGTGTCTTGGGATGTTGGCAGGTGATGCTTTTGCTTCGGGATGCTGACATGCCGCGTATTCCTAGGATAATTGGAAGCGCTCCAGCTTTTTGGAGAACAATATTGTGAGCCGCACACTATGAACAAAACAAACAGCCCAGCTCTCTGGGGGCTTTGCTAGACCTGCCGGGATAAGCCGGCAGGGAGGCGGGGCCACGGCGCGCTAACGTTAGCGCGTGCCGCCTCAGCTTCCAGGCGCCGGATGCGCAGGGACACAAGCCCTGCAGCGTCCGCCATTTTTTTTTTTTTTTAGTTTAAAGGGGCCACGTGCGGCCCGAAGACTCTGGAGAAGGTAAGGGTTTTTTTTAGTTAACACCCCCCATCCGTCCTCCCTCGCCGTCTCCCGTTCGTCGCCCCCCGTCCTCCCTCGCCGTCTCCCGTTCGTTGCCCCCCGTCCTCCCTCGCCGTCTCCCGTTCGTTGCCCCCCGTCCTCCCTCGCCATCTCCCGTTCATCGCCCCGTCCTCCCTCGCCGTCTCCCGTTCGTCGCCCCCCGTCCTCCCTCACCATCTCCCGTTCGTCGCCCCCGTCCTCCCTCGCCGTCTCCCATTCGTCGCCCCCGTCCTCCCTCGCCGTCTCCTGTTCGTTGCCCCCCGTCCTCCCTCGCCATCTCCTGTTCGTCGCCCCCGTCCTCCCTCGCCATCTCCCATTCGTTGCCCCCCCGTCCTCCCTCACCATCTCCCGTTCGTTGCCCCCATCCTCCCTCGCCATCTCCTGTTCGTTGCCCCCCCGTCCTCCCTTGCCATCTCCCGTTCGTTGCCCCCCCGTCCTCCCTCGCCGTCTCCCGTTCGTCGCCCCCCATCCTCCCTCGCCATCTCCCGTTCATCACCCCCGTCCTCCCTGACAGCCTGGACCAGCATTCAATTTGCTGGTAAGCCTGTGTAGCAACTCTACTGTGAAGGGCCAGCAGGACTTCTGAAAAACACACTCCCAGCACAATCTTATGCATGCTTATTAGGAAGTAAGGCTCACTGTGTTCCATGGAGTTTGGTCCCTAGACTGTAGGCCTGTTCAAAAGGCACCTTAAAACCTGCTGGTTAAGGCTTTGGGTTAAGCAGCAGGGTTTAAGGCATCTTGTGCGAGGTGGTTGCTAAACCCTGTTCATTCACTAATAGCAGTTGGACCGTCTGCATCAGGGTTAGTGGCTCTAACCATGGCTTAAAGTGTTGAGTGCGACAGCATGGCTTGTGGTTAGTGCTAACCCCAAAGAACCGTAGTTTCGCTAACCACAGAGCCTGAAGTGTCGTCTGAACAGGGCCAATGTTGTTAGGATGCAGACTTTTGGTGCTCTTTTCATATTATGTCAGTTTCCCTAGCTCAGAAGAAGTCCTGACTAGAATCCTTTCACCTTCTCTCTACAATTTGCCTTTCGAAGGCCTCTGAATCAATCCTTGGCATTTCCAGGTAGGACTGAATCCCAGGTAGGACTGTTAGGGCTCATCTACACCAAGCAGGATATTCCACTATGAAAGCGGTATATAAAAAGCAGGAGCCACACTACTACTTTATAGGGATATTGAAGTGTACTGCAGGATCTACACTACTACTTTATAGTGGCAATGAAGTGCACTGACAACTGTTGGGGCCCATTGACACATCTACACAAAGCAGGATATAACACTATGAAAGTTGTATGAAAGCGGTATATGGTATGTGCCAAAGGCCCCAACAGTTGTTAGTGCTCTTCAATACCGCTATAAAGCAGTAGTGTGTCTCTTGCCTTTTATGTACCATTTCCGTACCACTTTCATAGTGTAATATCCTGCTTGGTGTAGATGAGCCCTTAGTCACTGTAGACAACATTGAGCCAGAATGGTGGACAGATGTGAGTCAGTAGTGCTGTGCCGAATTTTCCTCCACTTTGGCAGGGCCACTTTGACTTCTGGGAAAGTGGTAGAGGTGGTGGAGGTAGGACATTTTAAGGCCTCCCTGATTCCATCCCTTCCTAGCACAGCACCCACACACCTTTCCTTCTCCCACCCACCTTTCCTTCTCCCAAAACATAAGTGGCAGGAGCAACATGCAAAACAAAACAGGTTTAAGAGACTTTGCAAAGTGCAAAATTAGGATGGTGCAACCATTTAATAAACTTTAATAAAGTAAGATAAAATCTCTAATCTATAATACAAAGTATAAAAAAGTTACTATAAAGTAATTTTATAACAAGCCAAAATGGAAACTTAGACAGGCCACAAATAGTAACGTTACTAGTTCCTAATAAACGTATAGCAGGCTATTCTATTACAGATCCACCTAGTCCACATCCACCTGGGACATCCAATATGGGATTATTAGAACCAAGTAATGTCACCATGTTTATAGACTGTCTAGTTTCCATTTTTGGTATAATTTTATATAGTTTGGGATACAATTATTATTTTTATAATTACTTTGTATCCTTTGATTCATGATTTTATCCTGTTTTATTAAAGGTTATTTAATGGTAGCTCCATACTAATTTTGCACTTCACCAGCTCTCTTAAAACCATTTTGCTTTGTGTGTTGACTTTGGTTTAAGATAAGGCCTTTATTAATAATAGTAGCGGCAGCGACATCGAGTTCTTACGGGAGGCCTTCCTGCAAGGCTTCTATTATTCTCCCATATCTAGAAGGCTGAAATGACAGAATCGCAGCGGCAGTGACCCTGGAATATATAGAACTGCAGCCAGGCGCCTGAGTATTAAGCAGGAAATATTTGTTGTCTTTCTGGAAATTACTTGTCTCAGAGCCCTCTGCTTGCATGTGCATGGTGTGTGTGGAGGGGAGGCATTCCAATCCTATCAGGGTCCTCATTATAGCTCTGTGAGCATGACTGAGTCTGAATTTTGGGATGGCTTTGAAAATAATACAACTTATTGTCTGGTGGTTCTTCCCCTTTCCTTTTTTCTTCTTCAATAACTCATCTTAGCCAAGCCCATTCCAAATTGAGCTGAAAGAGGCCACTACTATGTCATAATTTATTTATGTATTTATTAATTTCTATACCGTCCAATAACCGAAGCTATTAATAATATTAATGACATTTAACTTCCCTGCTCCAAACGCTAGACATGTTTGAATGTCCTGAGTGGATTATTTGCAATGTTTAGAACTGGAAATTTTAGTTCGGGTGGTCATATGCAAAGGAGGACAGGGCTCCTGTATCTAACAGTTGCATAGAAAAGGGAATTTCAGCGGGTGTCATTTGTATATATGGAGAACCTGGTGAAATTCCCTCTTCATCACAACAGTTAGTGCAGGAGCTGTACTGGAGTGACCAGATTTAAAAGAGGGCAGGGCACCTGCAGCTTTAAGTGTTGTGATGAAGAGGGAATGTCACCAGGTTCTCCATATATACAAATGACACCTGCTGAAATTTTCTTTTCAATAGAACTGTTAAAGATACAGGAGTCCTGTCCTCCTTTTCATATGGTCACCCTATTTTAGTAGCAATTTCCACTTCATTTTGAGCTCGGTTTGCTCTTCCTTTTCTAGGCCCCTTGCATCCATTCTTCATTCCTTTTGCCTTTTCAAGCCAGACTAGCCCCTGAAGGCTTGTATGTCATGGCTCACAGGAAAAGGATGTCGCTTCCTAGCCTTTCCCTTGGGCCGACATTTTATCATTTCCTGGGAAAGGCAGCGCATGGCAAAGCAAAACTCCACAAAGCCTCTGAGAGGGAGAAATGATAATAACCATTCAGCTCGAACTCCAAGGGTTTTAAAGTCTGCCGGGGTAAAATTAACTCGGCAATTAGCAGTGTGAATTGGTGCTCTAATGAGCTCCAGTCCTATAAAGATCGGGAAGAAAAGAGATGGCTAATTATAATGGATGGGGTGGAGTTCCACTGCAACCTTCTCTCTGAGGGAGTTAAGGAGCATTTGAGAGCCAGGCGTTTTGTGTGGGTTTTTTTGGCTAAAAATGGATGCAATCAGACAAGGGGGAAGTGAACGGTGAGTCAATGAACTCCTGATTTTAGAAGCAGGTGATTACATCTCAAAACACTGCTCTCCTCCAGGTAAGCTCAATGATTATACCTGCCTTCTTTTTAAGAAGGCAAAATAATGGTAACAGTGAAGGACTGGAAGTAAGGAGTCACATCTACCAGGAATTTCATCTGCACAAACCCCACAGAAATGAATGAGTCCTTAAAATGAGTTCTCATCTAATATATTAATTTCCTAGCAAAGCCACCTGTCTAGCAGATCCTGACAGCCTATCCAGTGAGCTCAAAGAAAAGCAGGAACTAAGTTTGCAGGGAAATTGTCTTTGGTCTACAATTTTAAGAGAATCAACACTATGAGTAAACCCATTTAACGTTACATTTAAACCTGCCGATCAGAATACAATTATTCTTCTCTGACTTTTGCGATGCCATTCTCGGCTCAAAACGTCCCTACAAAAAACGTATTTAGAGAAAGTTGTGTGCAAAAATGTTGCCCATCAGGCAAGCTGCATACAAAAATGTGTACCTTAGGGGAAATTTTGTTCAGAAAATATATGAATTTCCATGCATTCCTTAAAACACACGCACACACACACACAGATGCGAGATCTACATCTTGGGTCAAGTTGCTATGAATCTATATAAATAAAAATGAAAAAGACAGTTCGTTACTCTCGTTATATCTCCGAAAGTTCTTCACCGATTGCTTTGAAATTTTGACACAGCGTTGTGTTCGAATACGCGAGCGTTGTTATGTAACTATGTTCTCTATGGGGTCAAAGGTTTGTCTTAAAATCGAAGAAATAGGCCTCCTCAAAACCAGTCCTGCTGATCATTGTGACATCACCACCCAGTAGGCCAATCTGCTGCCTCTGCCTCCTCTCCTATTTGCATGTACTCTCGCAATTGGCTGAGTGAATATAGATGTCACACCTGTGACAGTTACACGTTCTGAAGAAAGGTAACTGCCAGGAGTTTCCAGTAACCTCCTCACCGTAAAAACATGCTTTTATATCTCCGAAAGTTCTTCATCAATTGCTTTGAAATTTTGACACAGCATTGTGTTCGAATACGCGAGCGTTGTTATGTAACTATGTTCTCTATGGGGTCAAAGGTTTGTCTTAAAATTGAAGAAATAGGCCTCCTCAAAACCAGTCCTGCTGATCATTGTGACATCACCAACCAGTAGGCCAATCCGCTCCCTCTGCCTCCTCTCCTATTTGCATGTACTCTCGCAATTGGCTGAGTGAATATAGATGTCACACCTGTGACAGTTACACGTTCAGAAGAAAGGTAACTGCCAGGAGTTTCCACTAACCTCCTCAATGTAAAAAAAAACTTTTTTAAAAACCAAACAAACTGCTTTATTTCATCCAAATAACGCCTCGCAGAAGATCACACTTAGGTCGTCGTACTCGCGGGGCGGAAGCACTGCGATGAGAAATTGCAAATCAGACTCCGGAAGAACGGGCTTCAGCAAATGAGAAAAAAAGAAAAAAAATGGCTCAAATATGTGCCAAGGAATCAACCAAGCAACGTTCAGCCAGACTTGAGGATGCACGGTTGCGAGCACGGCAATCGCGTACTACAGCTACAGATCTGCTTTGTTCTCAACATAATGAACGCGAAAGGCTGAGAGGGGCTGAAAGACGTCAACGAGAAACAGCATATCAGCGTCAAACACGACTCCGTGGTAAACAATCACACGATTACAATTGCCTTGCATTCCGGTACAACCCAGCTGATGATTATAGTTTGAGGCGGCATGTTCTCATTGGCACTATGACCCTACAAGGCCATCGAGTCCAACCCCCTGCTCAATGCAGGAATCCACCCTAAAGCATCGCTGACAGATGGTTGTCCAGTTGCCTCTTGAAGGCCTCTAGTGTGGGAGAACCCACAACCTCCCTAGGTAACTGATTCCATTGTCATACTGCTCTAACAGTCAGGAAGTTTTTCCTGATGTCAGGAAACAGCTTGACTAACTTCAAAGAGCCATACAATTGGAAAGGGCCAACCTCCTGCTAAGTCCAAGTGTCCAGTTTAAAGCATTCCAGACAGACAGCTGTCTAGTCTCTGCTTCAAGACCTCCAGTGACAGAGACCCCACCTCCTCCCTAGGCAGTTGGTTCCCTTACCTGACTGCTCTGATGCTGAGGAAGTTTTCCTGCTGTTCAAACCAAATCTTCCTTCCTGTAACTGAAAGACCATTATTTCATGTTCTGTTGGCTTGGGTGATACAGGGCTCCATCACACCCGTTTTTTCCCCCTCTGGTTGACCTCTGAGGTTTTGTTTTTTTTTACCTCCGTTTCATAAGTGTGTCAAAGGCTCCATCACACATGGTCCCTTTCATGTGGGTTTTGCTACTTTGCTCTTCCACTTCACCCCACCCTTTCCCCTTCCTCCTCCAGTTCATTGGTTGTGGTTCTCTGATGGGTGTGGGCTCTTCCCCACTACCTCCTCTAACTTTGTTATCTAGTGATTACTGATTTAAGGTTTCATCTGGGCTCCATTTCTGTGGGCAATGAGAAGGGTTGGAGCACTAAAAAGTCCATTCAACTGACTAACAAGTCCCTACGATGATGTGCTGGAAGAGGAGAACCATCCTGCCCTCTCTTTTCATCAGCAAGACTCCATTAGCACACACACCCAACAAAGGAAAAAGCAAGAGGGAAAAATAATCCAGATTTTCCCCACACCAAAATAAAATGCAACAAGAAGGGGAAAGGGCAAGATGAATGCAGGACAGGGATGACATCATGTGAGTACTGCGCTACAAATCCATATACCAGGCATGACGAGTATGTGATAAATCACTGCTGTGATGGAGCTCACAGTTTTAGATTATAGACCACAGGTTGTGACCTCTTCTATGGAAGGAGATGGTCTTTTGGGTAATCTGGCCCCAAGCCATTAAGGGTTTTGAAGATTACTACCAGCACTGCACTGGGCCCAGAAACAATCTGGAAGATCAATAACTGAGGCCTAGGCCATGGCTAGACCAGGCCTATATCTTGGGATCATCCTGAGATCATCCCTATGCATCTACATGACGCACAGGGGATCCCAGGAGCAGGGAAGGATGATTCCTCCCTTGGCCTGAGATTTCACCTTACCCTTTAATCCCACTTTTTATGCAGTCTCAGGATGATCTCGAGACCGTGGAACGTGTGGGCTGGCATCACGGCTTGTCCTGGCATCTCATAAGTAACCACGAGGAGCCGGGATCTTGGCACGGGGCACAGAGCTCCTCAGGAGCTCTGTGCCCAATGGTGGTGGGGTGGGGGAAGGGCGATATTGTTGCCCTACTACACCCTTATCTAGCCATGGCCCTAGAAAAGGCATTTCAACCTTTTAGAATGAGGAGTGAGGAATGCACAAAAGCCAGGAAAGCAACGAACATTCAGTGGTTGAGGGAACAGGGGTGAGACCAGGAGAAGGATGTGTGGCCATCTAGGGAACTCTGAAGGCCTGTATTGAGATTCCAGATTTGAATCAGGGCCTTGGTTCTGTACCCCTGATTTAGTATATATATATATATATATATATATATATATATATATATATATATATATATATATATATATCTCACAGCTGACACAAGTCTTCGGAGAGGCCTTCTCCCTTTGATCATGCACAGGATGGAACGCCTCTTCTAGAAGGGGCACGTGCCATATGCAGTTTCTTTTTATAGATCCTTTTCTTCATTTTGTTAACATTTCAATCCATTGGAGAATTTCTTTGTGGCACCTTTTAAAAGCAAAGTGTATAAAATTAATTAATCTTAATTAATTAATTAATAGGCTGCAATCCTATGGTCCCTGGAAGGACCTCTCAAAGGTCCTCTCTTTATGAGGAGAAGGAGGTGGACAAGCAGAGAAGGATGTTCACCCTCAGAATCCTCCACTACCATTGCTCTTCCACCATCGGAATTATAACATGGGAGTGAAAAAAAGGAAACATTCCTTATGATGCCATTGGTGGATCCCCTGACATTCACCAGGGAAGTTTGAAAAGGGCTGGGGAGGAGAAGGTGACTGTGACGTTACCACCTCACACACCAGGCTTTGATGCACACACCTCCCTTAGCCAAGCACCACCACTTAAATACCTGAGGAAGGGGTAAAAAGAAAAGGTTTAACCTTTCCCTTATAGCAGAAGGAAAAGGTAAAGAGATTTTTTTTTATTATTATTATTATTATTATTATTATTATTATTATTATTATTATTAATTTATATAGTACCATCAATGTACATGGTGCTGTACAGAGTAAAACAGTAAATAGCAAGACCCTGCAGCAGGCTGAAAGTTTAATGTAATGTGTTTATTCATGAACCAATAGAGCAGGAGACGCAGCCAAATGGACACGTTGTTTTATGGTAGCAAAATAAAGAAAAATTTTATTGTTGTTTACAGTTCTTAGTTCCTTTGAATTATATTTCAATCCTGCCTATTCTTAATAATCCTGGTAGTAGCCAATCTAATAATAACAATCCTTAGTCCCTATGATCTTATTTTCACTCACTCCTCACACAACTCCTGACAAGAAATCACCCAGCTAAACACATCTTCCCTCCAAACCCAATCACCAACAGACCCCTCAGCTCCCCCCTATATAGACTCCTCCCCCTTTCCACCGCATCACCAGCCACACCCACTCAGTCCAACATTCCGCACTCTCTAGACATACTCATCCAGACATACCTAAGGGAATAGAAATGTGGGTAATGCCACAGTGACCCTCACACATTTTGTCCTGCCATCACAAGCCCATCACGGCATAGGAAGTGCTGATTCATCTGCCGTGGAACTTCTCTCCTTGCATCCCCTTTAGATTGCTCTGCCTATGTTTCAGCCCTGCCCTAAACTCGTAAGTCAAAACATCTTCTTCATCCGTTCTGACTTCTGGAAACTTCGCCCTAACCACACATAACTCTTCCCTTGGACTGTAGCTGACTTGTTAATTCAGCCCATTTCAAGAGGACGTCAGGCTGAGAGCAGAAGAACAACACAGTAACCTGTTTGTCAAGCTGCATTGCTCTTTAGAGTCCCTAAATGCTTATTTTATGCCTGGAGAGGATACAGTAGGCAGAACCGTTTGCAATTAGCACACTTCACAAGGCTTTATAAGAGAACAGGCAAAAGGCCACAAGGCTAAGGCCGGAGGGTCACCTTCTTTGGACAGAAGAGATGTAGACTTCAGCTAGATAGATGAGCCAAGATGATGTAATGAGCGTGGTTAATGATTCCAAATATCCATGTATTTTATCTGGGGATGCCTCAGAAAGGCTGATAATACATGACAGAATTTTCCAAGCTTATTGGATCGCCTGAAACGGCTAAGTGACGGAGCACCTGCTTTGCAAAGCTTTTCTCTAAAATCCTGGAGAGCTTCTGCCAGTCAGTGTTGACAATACTGAGCTAGATGGAGCCATGATCTGTGGCAGTATAAGGCAGCTTCCTATGTTCCCCTCTTCTTTCCTTGGACAGTACAATGATCTGCAGTCCAAGCGGAGGTAGGTAGCAAGGAGCTCTCAAACAGGCAACAGAAAAAGTGACCTCTGTAGTTCAGCAGCTGTTCTGAAGCTCTACTGTCACCCTTCCTTTTTCCTTCTCCATTCTCTGCTTTGAACAGTGAAAAGATCTGGAGTCTTGGAGGGCTTGGATGTGCTACCCCAGAGCCATTCTCTGTGATAGGATGGACAGAAGCAGCCATAAGGTTATTGGTTTGTATTATTGTGCATTGAGGATCATTCTGGATCAAAAGGTGGACTGGAAATCAGATAGGATGGATGGATGGATGGATGGATGGATAGATAGATAGATGATAGATAGAGATAGATGTTCTTTTTGTTGGAACCACTCAGCATCCATAGTACTTCTAAAGATCAAGCACAGAAGTCTCACCTCTATGGATGTATGGATTTTGTAGGTCCATCTGCATTTCATGGATTGCCGTTGTCCTCTCATTGGTGTAATCAGAGTTCTTCTAATTTTTTGTGCCAATTTGCACTTGCGAAAATGCTCAAATCCTCCCCAAATGTGTAAATCCCTCCCCCCAAATGTGCATTTTCATGCTTTAGCCTATGGGGAAAATGCACATTTCAGCCAGTGTTGCACCTGCACTTGCGTTCCTTCCCGACATCTGCCCGGGAAGGAACACAAGTGCGAACATTCCCAGTCTTTAAAAGTAAAAAAAAAAAAAAAAAAACCATGGTGGGAGGGGAGAAATGTGGCTGTTCTTCCCCCCTTTTTAAATTTTATTATCTGTATCTCTACAGCGGTGCAGATACAGATAATAAAAATAAAAATAAACGGGGGGGGGGGAGGAATGGGCAGCCAGAGGGAGGATGCGAGAAGAGGGGGCAGGGACTCAGGGCAAACCATCTCATCTCTCCTCCCTCTGGCTGCCCATTCATTAACCCCCCACTTCTTTTTCTTTTTATTATCTGTATCTGTGCAGCTCTGGAGATACAGATAAAAAAAATAAAGTGGAAGGAGGAACAGCCCCATTCCTCTCCTCCCCCCATTTTTATTTTACTTTTATAGGCAACCCATAGCGACCAATCAGGGGCCACCATCGGCTCCGCTGCCAAAAAAAAAAGTCAGATTAAGTGCCCGACTTCTTCGGAGCGGAGTTTCCAGGGTTTGTCCTGAGATAGCTTCACAATGGCGGTTGCATCATGTAGATGACGTTCTGCTACTGCGAAGCCACCCCAGGGCAAACCCTTCATGAAGACATGCCCAAGGTCAGATTAATAGAAGTCTGAACTCATTTGATTCCATTGTGGAATTCTCTGACATCCCTCCTTACCTCCAATGCGAAAACAGTGCTGGCGTTCCTCATAGGGGTGTGATCCGCTTCGCTTAGAATCGGAGAAGCAACAGCGAATTGGGGTGATCCGCCTCCTCCTGAGGCGGAGGAGAAGCGAATCGGGGAGCTGGAGAAGCATGGCGAAGAGAAGCGACCATAAGCAGAGCGCTCCTCTTTTCGCGGAGCGCTCCGCCTGCCATTTTGGATTTTTTCGCCCATAGGATTGCATTGTGGAAAAGATTGGTGGATAACTTTTTTGTTTTTCAAGCTAACTATTTGAAACTCGCTGTGCTTAGACAGTCGTGGGTGGGGGTCATTTTGAGCCTATTTTCAGCACTCTGTATGGTGTGGTTTGCTTGCTATAATTTTTTAAAAGATAGGTTAAAAAAGTGGGAGAGGTACCTTTTTGAAGTGCTGAGAGGCAGATTCAACTCCCAGTCATGATCACCTGATGAAGCATCCTACAATCCCAAAGTTGGAGGGGTGGTAGGCAAAATGGGATACTTAGTAACTTGGGATACTGGGAAACTTCTCTTTCTTAGTCTCTGAATGGACTTTTCCCAGTGTTTTTTTTTAAATAGTAGCCCCACCAAATGCACAAACACAACCTGAAATAATTTACCAAGCAAATAAATAACAGATAGGAAACACAGCACTGCTACTCACCCTAACCTTGGTGAACAATTGAAGAGATGTGGTGCAAGGGGATTAGGTCCCCTAGGGCATGTGGACGTGCCCAGTGCACACACTCCTGCTCTTGGAGGGTCATCTGAACACTCCAAAGCTTAAACAGGCTAGAACTTCTAGAAGCTAATGCCTGTCATGAGTTGAAGTGTCAGGTCGTATCTTAAAGACTTGTCCCTAGACAGGGCCAGTCAAATTGGCATATCCCCCTCCCCCTGGGCACATTCACTTTCCTCTTACTGGTAAAAGACAGACATAGCCTTTTAAAAAAAATATTCTTGTTGTTTATTCAGCAACACTGCATCTATGAGGGTGCCTGCTTCCAAGTTTTTATCTGTCAAAATGTCGGAGTAAATCCCATGTCTGAAAATGAGGTGTCCGATTTTCAAAAATTCCCCGAAAATCAGGGGATGCTTGGATTTGCTTGAGGCTTGGCACACATGTGTATACATGGATAAGCTATCATGGTGCCGAGTTTGAGGTTCTAACATTAACAGAAAAAATGTTGTAGGCTTTTTTGGATTTCAATGCAAGCCTATGGGGGGGAAGCAGAGCTCCGATCCGGATCCAGAGCTTCGCAGTGAAGCGGAGCGGACCGTAGGTGGAGCAGAGCAGAGCAGAGCAGACTCAATCTGGAAGTTGCGAATCTGGAAGTGAAGTGGATCGGGGGGTCCGTGCACACCCCTAGTTCCTCATGTTGCCATTGAGACTCGTCCATGCCAAATGGAAGGTCTGTGCATGGCTGAGTGGTAGACCATGAGCTTTGCATGCAAAATCTCCCAGGTTCAAACCCAAGATTGGAGACGGCCACAAGGAAGGCGTGTTTGTAATCCTGAAAATCCCGTTTCCACTCAGCATAGAGTAGACAATACTGAGCCAGATGGATCATTGGTCTGACTCCTAATATGGCAGCTTCCTATGTTCCTAACTGCAGTTGACTATCAGCTGGAAATAGACCCCACCCAATGGCTTGGGGCCAGGCTATCTGAAGGAACGCCTCCTGCCGTATGTACCAGCCCGGACCCTAAGGTCATCCTCGGGTCCTTCTCCGTGAGCCCCTGCCAAAGGAAGTGAGGCAGGTGGCTACCAGGAGGAGCAGGGCCTTCTCTGCTGTGGTGAACAGCAGGGAGTTTACAAGGAACAGTACAGAGGCTGCCACCTTGGGATCTGCTGCCTGAAGCCATTTCCTCACTCCGCCTCATTTTGTTATCCATGTGGGCCACCATGACAGTCTTGGTTGTGAAGCTAGGCTGGATTAAAGTGGATCAAGGAATCAGCCTTATCCAAGGCCATGGCTAGACCGGCCTATATCCTGGAATCATCCCTGGGTCGTCCCTGGCTGATCCCTGGATCCCCTGTGTGTCATTTACATGAACAGGGATGACTGCAGGACAATCCCAGGATATAGGCCTGGTCTAGCCATGGCCCAAGAATTACATGGAACTGACCACCACAATCCCCTCAAACATCGGACAGGAATGAAAACGTGTCACTATGTCTCCAGATTAGCAGGATCCAATTTCAGAAAATAAAAACCAATGCATGGGAGCCATTTTGAATGCTTTAATGCATGCCATATAAATAAGCATTACTGAGGATGCCACTGTATTGTTGTTTGCATTATTATTTTTGCAAAGTGTTTTGTGGCTATATGGGCACTTTGCAAGCAAAAATGGGTCCCTGCCCCCCGCCAAGAACGTACAATGTTAAATCATGAATGGGAAAACAACAGCCAAGATAGACTCTAAAAGCTTCATCGCCCGTACCTGCTTCCCTCGGATTATCCCCGCAGCGCTAAGCTTTCACCGTTGTTGTTTTTGCTACCGGGCGACAGCGATCCTTTGCATACCAGGAAGTGCGTTTAAGGGGCGAAATGTAAAAAAACCATTAAAAAATCAATGGATGACCCAATTCAATTCAAATTTGGTATGCTGAAAGCTCTCCCTAATATTTATTACTGTGCCAATTTTGGTGTCTTTATCTTTAAAGCTTACGCAGATGTAAGCATTTCTTTAAAATCCTGCTCCTGCGCCCCAGCGGCCGCTCGGAAGATACACTCAAAAAGTAGGGGCTAAGTACGGCGAATCTTTTGGCTTTATGGCACAATTAAAGCAGGATGCATGGGAGTACTTCACAATCGAAGCAGATTATAAGGTGGAAAACTTCTGAGTCCTTTGCATGCAATTCGCAGTGATTGCACAGTATAACGCTGCTGTGATAAAGCTCCATAAGTCTCCTTCTCTGAGTATGCCCATGTCCTCCTCCTTGTTGCTGCTGCTGCGACCAATTTTCTTGCCTTTCCACCCAGATCCAATCCACGGCAACACCAAGAGGGAAAGGATAAGGTGTGTGGAGGTTACTATTCCTCTTACTCTCTCCTCTCACTACCCATTTCTTTTGAGAAGTCAGATGAGCAGGCAGTTAACAGCAAAGAGGAGGAACAGCCAGGAGGATCCAGAGACTTAAAACCAGCTTTTTATGGGGGCATGGACATCAACAGATGCCTAGTGATGCCCAGTGACGCTGACCTGACTTTCTGACTGTTAGAGCAGTATGACAATGGAATCAGTTACCTAGGGAGGTTGTGGGCTCTCCCACACTAGAGGCCTTCAAGAGGCAGCTGGACAACCATCTGTCAGAGATGCTTTAGGGTGGATTCCTGCATTGAGCAGGGGGTTTGATTCGGCCTTGTAGCCCCCTTCCAACTCTGCTATTCTATGATTCTATGACCCCTGTGCACTGGAATGAATGTGGCGTTCAAAATGGTGGGACCGGAAATATGTAAGCCATATGAATACAAAGTAATGTGTGTGTGGGTGTGTGCGTTCCCACTAGCTGTTTTCTTGTTCCAAACAGAATTGTGGGAGGATAGAGGGTGTAATCTCAAATATAATTCACCTTGTGTTCCCTTGGGCAATTTTGAACTGAAAGGGGAAAGAAGACGAGAGAGAAAAAAGAAGACTTTCCTTTATATCACCAGGATATAAAAAAATAAATTACAGCCTGTAACTGATCCCTTGGATATTAATAAAAGTTTGGGTACTTCATAAATAGAATTCATAATGAGTGGTTTTAAAACACCGACTTCCACCAAAAAAAGAAGAGAGTGAAATTGAAACGTATAAACCTTGCGGCCGGACTTTCCAGTGGTGTAAATCAGTACAACTCTATGGAAATTGAGCATGCGATGGAGGGCTTAATGCCAGTCAAGGATCTGTCCCTTTTTAGCAGCAGGAGGAGGAGATCTTAAATGAATCCCTCTCCTGTCGCAGAGTGGTGATATACCCAACAGTCCTCTTTGCATAGAGAACATTCATAATTACAGCTGTGCAATCACCTTCTAGACTTTTAATGGCTTAATAAGATTTTTAACGACTATCTTTCAAAATGAGAGGACCTGCTGGGCAAAAAGGAGGCTTCTAACACATTACCCAGCTGTGCGGGGGCCCTCTAAGAGTTTGGAACCGGCTACAGTTAAATACAGGGTTTAGTGGCCTAAAGGAAGACAGCTGGGCCACGAGCCCCCAAACCTGCTCAGCCATTTCAAATGTGTCTTTTATTTCCAAGGTCCTAAGCCTGGAATAAGATCATCTTTAAATATCACAGAGCTGTGTGAGGGTTCTTCTCTTCTTTGCCAACCACACAGGACCCGTTGAATGCTGTGTAGTAGCTCAAAGGAGACCTTGAAATGTAAATTCGCGACAGAGTTTTAATTTTCCAGGGTGAATTTAATGCTTATTACACCTTGATGGCCCAACAAAGACTGAAGTGCTAAGCAAGATTTGATTTGTGGATGGATCAATAAAGCTCAATTTACTTTGAGGGAGGTAATCAGGAGTCTTCATGCATTATCCGCACACCCCCCCCCCCCACGTGCAAGATATCTTAAATTTAGAGTGATCCTTTTTTGCAAAATGCTAGGTTTCTACACTCTGGTACAGTAAACTGGTACCATAGAGATAGGGGTGAAACCTGCACAAGAGCGAGTTCAATCATGGCAGGATCATGTGATGCCATTGCGGGAAGGTGTAGTACAGAAATAAAGAGGCGACACACCGTAGCTGGGTTTAAACAAGGGCCAACATTTATTTGATGGATCTGTATAGGGAAACCTAAGTGGGCATCTATCTACACGGCCTAAGCCGTTACTAATCAGGGCGAGACATTCCGAGCCCCAGGGGTGGCGTGTAACCATTGCCCCCCCCGGCTCCCCCTTTTGGGGTGGTAGGCCTTCCGGTGTTACCCCTCCTCCTGCCGCCAGGCTCTGAGTGGGTGAGAAAGGTTGGCCTCAAGGATAAGCCTTATTTCAGCCGCTGTACCTCAGGGGGCTTGGAGCTGCTGAACCTCAGGCGTTGTCCTTCACCATTTGGTGCCATGGAAAACTCACCGACCTTAACGAACCTCAGATGCCCGCCTACCCGCCATAAATGTGACCAAATTTGAACAAATTAACCTATTTAATACTCCCTGGGCTGTCTTGCAGTATGAAGTAGGCGAAAAAACTCATAACCAATTCAGATTATGAGCAAAAAAATCCTACTTGGCCCCCTAACAGGCAACCAACAAGCCCATACTGTCTACAGGGAGGGAGGGACGGAGCCGCTTCAGGAAAGAGGGGGAGAGGGGGGGAAACAAGCCCTTAAATAGGGCTTATTGATCCCTCCCCTCCCCTCTTGGCGCGAATCACCAGCCAATCGCTGGTGTCCACACTGCCTCTTATTCCTTCCCCACCGGCAATTAGCTTCCCCGCGCCCATGCGATGCCGGGCGCGGCAGATTAGCATATGGAAAAGAAGAGATAGTCTCTAGTGTTGGAAAACAGAAAAAGGGTTTTATTTTTTGCTACATATATCTTCAATCTTTAAAAATTGTATTGTTGTAAAAGGACTTAATGTATAAAAAGCTCAACATTTCGAACGTCGAGCTTTTTATACATTAAGTCTTTTTACAACAATACAATTTTTAAAGATTGAAGATATATGTAGCAAAAAATAAAACCCTTTTTCTATTTTCCAACACTAGAGACTATCTCTTCTTTTCCATTGGATTTGCATAGTGGTTTTTTCTCTCCTTCATTTTGATGAGGATCATGTGATGGCCGCCATAGGCATATCTTAGCATAACCGAAGCCATTTTGGCACTGGAGTTGAACTGTTCATTTAAAAAATCTTGTGCATGATGCAGAAATAACGTTCTCTCTGGCTGAACTTTGAAACGGCTGACTGTTAAGCAAGTTCCTCTTACAGGACAGGCAGGAAGGAGCTAGCTTAACCACAGAAAATACAGGAATCAGTGGTCAGCTAACCTTCCTACTGCATCAACAACATACTTTGCACATGCTCAGTTGTTTTATGCTTACGTGATCAGAACATGCTACTAAAACAGTTGGCATACCCAGTAAGAGACAGAGAGGACCTCTTTGGCAAAGAGACAGAGAGGTCCATCTTTCCCGTTGCAACGTTTTCCCTTCTATCCATAAAACAGTGTTGAAACCTGGAAGGTGTCTTTGTAATGTTTGGGCCACGACAATCACAACATTTGAAGCTGCAAATTCAACCTTGCTGGTAGAACAAAATGTTTGCGTGTTGCATTGTATTTGTGTTTTTAACCTGTTGGTTGTTTTATAATGGTTTTAATTTTTGTGAACCACCCAGAGATCTTCGGCTATTGGGTGGTATAAAAATGTAATAAATAAATAAATAAAATGTTATTGACCTGATAATGTCCTTCCATAGTTTACATTCATCCCTCAACACCTCCATCCTGTGGGCCCCACAGAGCTTCTGCATCTGGCTCATGGAGGCTCTGAATTCCACTGCAGGCCTCACCCCCTCCACAGACCTTGTCCCTAGAAGCTATTGGGGGCATGGGGAGCAGATGGGGAGAGTAATCCCACCCCCCTATTATCTCTGACCTGTGCTTTAAACAATGCGTGAACATTTTGCATTTGGAAGTTATGAGGGGAGGGGACATGAACTTAAAAAGGGTTGGGAAGAGATTCTTTTAAAAATTTGGAATTCTCACCTTGGGTTGGCTCCCAGGAGTATCTTTCATGGGAGGGGTTGATGAGACTTGTCATTTGGTCAGGCTGATGTGGCTGCTAGGTGACATCACAGAGAATTCAGGTAGTACTGTCAATACGTTTGATGAGGATTTTAATGTTTTGCCATAAGATAAGATTCCTATCTGATGGGAGGTGATATTTAAAAGGTGGTACCTAGATTATATTATATTATATTATATTATATTATATATTTATTACATTTTTATACCGCCCAATAGCCGAAGCTCTCTGGGTGGTTCACAACAATTAAAAACCATAAAGAGCATAAAAACAACTAACAAATTTAAAACACACATACGAAATACAATATAAAAAGCACAACCAGAATAAAACCACACAGCAAAAATTAATATAGATTAAAATATGAGATTAAAACAGCAAAGTTTAAATTTCAGTTAAATTAGGTGTTAAAATACTGAGAAAATAAAAAAGTCTTCAGCTGGCGACGGAAAGAAAACAACGTAGTTGTGTCTTTCCTCCAGGAGAAAGGAACCACTGGCAAACCAGAGCCGCCCCTCCCCATTCTGCAGCTCACTACAGGTCCTTCAAAACCTGCTCCAGAACACACTTGTGTGCACACCGGCTGCAGTAGAGAGAAGGGGATGGGGCAATCTCATTGTGTAAACTGAAGTCCCATTGCGGAAGTCCCAGAGAGCTTTAAAGAGATTAACGGCACAATGCTACGCATGTTTAGACAGAAAAAAAGTCCTACAATTCCCAGCATGAGGAATGCCTGGGAATTCTGGGAGTTGTAGGACTTTCTTTTCTGTCTATAATCGGCATTGGATAGCACTTTGAAACCATTTGCAATTCCTAGTCCAGAAATTGGACTGGAACACAATTTGTGGTCAGAAATCCATGCATTTGTTGAGCTTGTGATGCCTTCCCCCCCCTCTCTCTCTCTCTCTCTCACACACACACACACACATGTGTCTTTGACAACCTGTGCAGATTTGGAAAATATGCAAAGGAAATGTGCACATTTCCAAATTGTACTCAGCCACATGCTGGTTTTGACTTAGAAAGCTTTACATGTTTTGGGGGCCATAATACCTGATGGAGTCCCTCTCCCAGCATGAACTGACCTGTACACTATGCTCAGCTCAGCATGTAATGCCCTCCTCCATGTGCCTCCTCCAAGGGAAGCTCAGAGGGCAGCAACAAGAGAGGACCTCCAGATGCATAAAAATATCCATAATTAGCCATCCCTCAATTCACTCCTGAAATGTCAAATATAGCTTCTGTAAGAATGCAGCCTGTCTGCTCCAGGCCTTTTCCCTGAAACGGATAACGGGGGGGGAGAACACACGAAATAAAATATAGCTGTTATAAACTGTTAATTATAGTTTATAATAGTAATAATCCCAGAGATTTTGATCATTACAGTAGTTAATGACCAGTTTGTTATAGTTTTAACAGCTTTCAGTTCCATCTAGGGATGCCCAATTAGCAAACCAGTCGTTAAATACTAGTAATGACTAATTATTTGAGGATTAAAAGCTCCAGTATAAATAAAAGTGAGATTGAAACTCTTAACGTTGGTGTTTTAATGCATCCCTTCTCTGCAATGAGTTCTTTGCTGCTTCTGAAATGGTGAATTTCTATAGGGGATTTGTCTTACCCCAGTGAGCTTCCATTTCATGCCTCCTCCAGATGTTAAATTATCATTTCTAGCAACGATTGTGTCATAAGATTTTACTCATTCATTTACTATTTAGCATCAGTCCCCCAGTCATTCTCTTCAGAGACCTAAACCCTTTGGGTCTGGAATGTGTAAAGATGTCTCTGGTCCCACAGGAGCTGACCCAACCAATGATATCATCAGGGAAGACTGTATTCTGTGACCCACCACCCTGTGAAATTCAACTAGTGGGTATGCAGGACAGGGCCTTAAGACCAACCCAGGAACTCCATGCATCAGGAAGCCTGTCCAGCTCCTTCTTTGTCAATGTTTAGGAAACTAAGGGCTGTATTGTTTGATGGTCCTTCAATGTGTGGGGAAGCTGAACTTGTCCTTTGAGAAAAGAGCTGACCGTGTTTAGCTGGGAGAAGAGAAGATTTGGGGAAGACACGATAGCTGTCTTCAAATATCTGAAGACCTGTTGCATAGAAGATGAAGCAGGCTTTGTGGTTCTTTGTTGCTCCAGAGGCAACAGCTCTAGAAGCAACAGATGCAAATTGCAGGGAAGCAGATTTCAGCCAAACATTAGGGACAATGTCTTAACTGTGAAAGCTGATCAGCCATGGAAAAGATCATCTCAGGACGTGGCGGGATCTCCTTTACAGGAAGTATTGAAGCAAAGGTTGGATGGCCATGTAGCAGGCATGCAGAAATATCAGGATTCCTGCACTGAATGGGGTGCTGAATTAGATGACCTCCAAGGCTCATTATTACTCTAAGGCTAGAATCCAACAGGACACTTACGCTCATGCTGATTTGCTTATGCCCCCCCCCATTCCATTTCGCAACCGCCCCCACTACTTCCTTCACAGCAATTTAGCATTTCCGAGGCAAGCGGAAACAAGCAGAAATGCTTGCTTCTGGAAGGAGGCAGATAGGTGGACTTCACATAAGGGTGCTGTGAGGACCTGTCTCCTTCCAGGAACAAGCATTACTGTTCATTTTGGGGCTTCCCCTAGGAAATATTAAACCTCCTTGGTGTAAGTGGCGGGTCCCACTTGTATAATGGAATTGGCAGGACTCACCACTTGTGGAAGAAAATTGGAGGTGTGGAAGGGAAGCAGTGGGCATAAGCACCCTGTTTGATTCTGCCCAACGATATCTTCACAGTGATAGGCAAACTTTGGCTCTGGGCATGTAGCAAAACCAGAAAAATTGCAAGATAACACATACATTGGTGATCGAGTTTCTTTGTCCCACTTTCCAGGATAGAAATGGCCTGATGGAAACAACTTATCTGAAACAAGAAGGTTGAGAAAACAGGGAAATAATATCTTTCTCTGCTTTCTGTGCTTTTCATTTCTGCTTGGCAGGGATTATTACTCAATATTTGTCACATCTACAGCAGGGGAAGGAATGTTAAGAAAATAAAAAGAAAGAAATGTGTGATTTCCTAGCAGATTTTGTGAACAGTCACTGATAGCCTGCAAAGATGGTACAGCATGTCAGGAAGGCAATAGCAATTGCTCGGTGTGTTGAGCTACTTAACAGTGCCATCTGGTGCCTGAAGTTCTGGAAGAAGTGGAAATTTCCAAATGCAGAGAATGGGGGAGAGAGGAAGACAGCAAGAGCAAATGGCAGGAGTTATATGCCATGGTCTTTCTTTTTTGCACTTCTGGTTAAAATGTTGAATGTTTCCCCACTCTAATGTCCAACATGAAGTACAGAGTAGCTCACCATAAAGATGCCAAGAAGATGTTTTTTGGGGGGAAGGCTGGACATTGAGCACAACGCCCTCAGGAGGCCCCTCTCTGAGAACGCCCTCCTCCTTGCTGCTTCCTCTGGCTGCCCGTTCGCTTGCCCTCTTCCATTGGAACAATCGACATAGCTGTTCTGTCCATGGTCTGTTGGATCCTGGAATGGATCCTAGTTATGTTTCTATGGATTTACTAATTGCTGAGGAGCTGGAGGAATCAGAAGACTCAGCAGAAAACTTAAAGGTCAACGTTGAACTTGGACATTGATGTCATGACTGAATAATTGGTAACTTGATTGTTTCAATTAAGGGATTGCAAGCAGTTGCATCACTGTACAGTTAGCTTATAAAAAGGAATGTATTCTCACGGATCACTTGCTTAGTGCCGTGTTTTCCCCAAACCTCCTGCCTTATTGGGAGACAATAAAGAGGCCTGCCATGTAATCCACAAAGCTTTATTCAGGCAATAAACCCCTCTTCCCACCTGAAGAGAGTCTAACCTCTTGGAACTTTCCTCTAGGCAAAACTATGTAAGCTAAGTGAGACAATTGTCCTTTCAAGAAAAAGGGAAACACTTTTCCCAGAACGCTTAACTTCAAGGAGGCTGGTTCTGAAGACGTCATTGGTGAGAAGCTAGCCAAGATGGGCCTTCTCTCACCTTCCTTTAGCTCTGCCTGTTTTAGTCTGCAGCGTACTCTAGGATCAGCTAGCCCTGAAGTGCCCTCCTCCTCAGAAGAATAGTGATTTCCCACAGACTGTGTGTTGTTAACGTTTTCAGAGATAAGTTCTGGCGAAGGTTCATCCCCAGCTGGTAAAGAGCCCGTGAGAGTCACCTCCTCCACTCCCCATGTAGGCTGGTACATTTCTGGCACCTTCTCCTCTGCTTCAGAATCTGATTCTGATTGATATCCTGAAACTCCTTTCCCTAGCCTAAGGGGAACAGGCCTCGTCATGACACTTAGTGAGGGGACACAGTGGCCCTGTTTGCAGGTAACAAGAAACCACCATGAGGAAATCATCCCACAGGTCTTCTCTATGTGGTGGTGGCCACTGTGACGAAATCATAAATTGCGTTATTCTTTACATGTGAATATTTAAGTGTGTGGTTCAGGTTTGGAATTGCTGTGGCCAATTCTTTTATTTTCAGGAAATGATAAGTGGAAGGGAGGAGTTAGAATGGTGAGCAGTGTGAATAGTGTTGTCTGATTGGTTGGTTGATTTGAATGGAAAAAGAGGATGGGGAATGAGAGGACAGTTTGGCAGTTAGTGAGAAGGAAGGGGATTGGTTAAGGAGAGTGAGAGGAGTCAGCCAGGGTTTTGTGGAGTCAGGGTTGAGGAGTTAGTGAGGGTAAGAGTGAGTGAGATTTAGTAGAATAATTCTTAAAGTGTCATTTAAAATCTGTTTCTATATGAATAAACTCTGTTCTTAGTTTGTTTAAAAATCCTTGTCTGTTCTGTCGTTGGCGCTACTTCAGGTAGACAATATTTATTTATTTATTTATTTATTTATTTTATTTAAAACATTTATATCCCACCCTATATCAATAATATCTCAGGGTGGCGTACAGATAAAAGCATACAGTTTAAAACAGTAAATATACACAGCTAAAAACAAATTAAACCATAAACCAAGTTAAAATGATATAAAAATTAAAAGCAGTAAAACTATTTAAAAAATTAAAACAATGTGCCAACTTAGTGAATTCAACCATTAAAAGCTTTGTTAAAAATCCATGTTTTCACTTGGCGCCAGAATAAAGTCAGCGTTGGCGACAGTCGGGCCTCTAAGGGGAGGGCATTCCACAGTCGGGGTGCCACCACAGAGAAGGCCCTCTCCCTTGTCCCAACATGGCGAATCTGTTGTGTTGGTGGGATCACTCTCACACAAAAGTATACTATTCCCTCATTTCTGACAGTTGCCAGCCTTTTTACAGCTTACACTTTGGGTTTACTATGGAAGGTAAAGCAAAGTGGTGTATAAATCCACTAAAGGAATACATGAATATAAATAAATAAACTGTTACTCAACTAGATAAATGAATGAATTGTGGCTTACCTAGCTTGGGATATGTGTCAAAGACAGAAGCTAGCTGAATTAGAGCATTTCCTTGCCTATTTTAACTCAATATTCAGCCTAACTCTCCAACATCTCCACTTTGGCTAAATTGTGGACCAAATTAATTTCTCCTCCATCCATGCCATCTAACAAATCTTGATATCACCAGGTTGGGAAAAGTGTCTGTAATGGATGTGCTGTCCTGATTTTTGTTCCCCTTCAAAAGGGAGGTGGGAGGTCTGTTCTACTCATTCTCTCCCTTGGGGCATTATAGCTGCTGCAGTTATTGCTACCCTATTAAAATACAGAACAACACTTTTGAATAATTAAAGGAATGAACCCACATTTACTAGAATTACGAACAATGCGATTTCTAAAGGAAACAACACCAGAGACTGAAGCAAGAGATAATTGTGCATGAATGCATTTCTTCTACTGCAGCTCTGATTTCGGGAACCAGAAGGTTCGACCATATAACACCTGCTCTGGTCCGCTTGCACTGGCTGCCTGTATGTTTCCGAGCCCAATTCAAGGTGCTGGTTTTGACCTATAAAGCCTTACATGGCTTGGGACCACAATACCTGAAGGAATGCCTCTCCCGACGTGAATATACCCGGTCACTACGTTCAACATCTAAGGTCCTCCTCTGGGTGCCTACTCCGAGAGAGGCTCGGAGTGTGGCAACAAGGGACAGGCCTTTTCGGTGGTGGCCCCCAAACTGTGGTACGATCTCCCTGACGAGGCTCGCCTGGCACCAACGCTGCTATCTTTCCGGCGCCAGGTTAAGACTTTCCTCTTTGCCCAGGCATTGGCAGCACATCTAATCACCCACATGTTTAGGTTTTTTAACGTTTTTTTAACGTTTAATGTATGTTCTGTGTTTTAGAATTTAAAGTTTTGTATACTTGTTTTTATCTCAATTTTAGAATTTCTGTGGCTAAGGTGTTGGACTGAGAGTTGGGAGATCCAAGTTCTAGACCCTACTCGGCCATGGAAACCCACTGGGTGACTTTGGGCCAGTCACAGACTCTCAGCCAACCTACCTCACAGGGTGGTTGTTGTGAGGATAAAATGGGAGTGAAGGAGGATTATGTATTCCTTGGAGGGAAAAAGGTGGGATGTAAATGGAATAAATAAATAATGTTAAAAATGTGCACATCAATTAAAAATAGGACAGGAAACAACTTAATTGCATATGGATTATCATGGCCTGTCATCATATAAATAAGAAGGCATTCATGGAGGGAGGGGGCTGAACATCTTTAGCAATCATTTCCCTCTTTTAAACTTTACTGTGCCAATTCTTGATCAAAACAACTCACTCACATCTTCATTTCCAATAATAATAACTTGAAATTAAACATTCCCCGCCCCCAATACATGTTATAATGTGTTTTGTGCCAGAATTGTGTCTCCATGTGGATTTAGGATTTTATTTATTTATCTTTAATAAAATGCAGTTGCATCTAGGGCCTTTGGCAATAACTGCCTTTTGAAACGTGGTCTTTGGGGTCCATGGTATGATCCCATGCTTGCGGCTTTCTAGCAATTTACTCCCCATTTGACAAAAAGCCAATACCCGTTTTCTTTTTATTAGCCACCTCAACAAACAGTAGAGGGGGGGGGGAATCTAATCTGCACCTGTGTGCCCTGCTTAGTGTAATACTACTGTGGGTGGGGTGGAGGTGTTTGGATTGCAAAGGCACATCTCTGCAAACTATTGAATGCAGTAACAATGACATATTGATTCCATGAACCGGAGGGGAAATTCAGCAGTAGTCAATACCTTCTCTCAAGATCTACCAAACGAGGAAGAATGAAAGGGATAAAGGTTTGGAAAAAAAAACCCACAAGATTAAGTTGTAATCGTTGCCAGACTTTCTGTAATGGGAAACCCAGCTGATGTTTTGCATGGTTTCATTCCACCGGAGTTGTCCAGGTTGGCATTAAACAATATGAGATTAAGGACTTGTCAGACAAACTAATGAGTTTTGGATTGATTTCTGTCTTCAGCAATGTTACCAGCAATTCTGACAGCTATGATTTATAGGGTATTCTTTAGGCTTGTTCATGAGAAGAGCTGTTTATTTTGGTTGATGGACAAGGTATCTCTAACATTACTAGTGGAATGTGCAGATGGCAGGAAGGACAGTAATTGCTGAGGTCATCTCTCAACATCAATGGTGTGTATGTTTCTTATAAATTAGCAAGTGAGTTCTCGGGCAATGAATGACAGCATCCTGCCTCGAAACTGGATGGGGCGAGGGGGATCTTTGCAACCTTGGTCATCACAGTGCTCTCTTGAGAGAGAGAGAGAGAGAGAGAGAGAGAGGACATTTGGTATTTCTGTTGTTGTTTAACAAATGGAACTTATCTATGTATTATTCACTCTACTGTTCCCTCCATCTCAAGAGTTATTTTCAGCCATCCCTAGATCAACGGGGCCAATAAAAAGTTAATTAAAAGACATGGGAGTCCACACTGGATGCTTGATTCTCAAGAGGAGTGCTGTATAGTGTAATCCTACACCTTTACTAGCAAGTCCCATTTTGGTCAATGCGGGGTACTCCAAAGAAAGTGTGCACAGGATCACAACAGTAGAGTACAATCTGGTGCTCATTAGATGGAAGGCTCTGCTCTTGGTGCCTTCCGGCCCTCCTAAGCCCTGCCAGCAAGAGCTGTGCACGGCAGGAGGAAAAACAGAGGCTTTGTTTCATAGGCCATTGCTAGACGAGGACTTAGCCCGGTGTGAGGCCCGGGCTCCCTGCTGTGCATCCAGATGACGCACAGGGGATCCTAGGGTCAGGCCGGGCTAAGTCCTCCCTTGACCCGGGATAAGCGGATCCTCTTATGGCCCAGCTTTTCCGCAGCCCCGGGCTAAGGCCGGGGCTGCGGACGGTCTAGCAACTTCCGTGGCTTTTCCTGGCTGCTCGCTTACTCGCGAGTAGCTGAGAGAAGCTGTGCACTGGGCACAGCACTCCATAGGAGCGCTGTGTCCATCGGGCTGGGGGGAGGGAATTACGGAGGGGGAGATGGGGGGTGGGGGAAAGAGTGGACCCGGCAGGAGAGATGGGGAGGAAGAGCAGAGCCAGGGTGGGGAGATCACGGACGGGGGGTTGCGGAGGGGGCATCAGACATGGCGGATGGGGGGGAGAAGAACGGGGCCAGGGCATGGCGAGCGGGGGGAGGACAGGCGAGCGAGCAGGCAGGGGTCATCAGACATTGTGTGTGTGGAAAATCAGGGGCAGGGGGAGCGAGGAACCCTTTATTTTATTTTATTTTAAAAAGGACTTACTTTTCCGTTGGTGAGCTCCTGCTCACATGGCCCTTTAAGTCCTAAAAAAAATGGCTGATGTGACGGGGCTTTCCCTTACCCCGTCGCGTGTTACGTCTAGAAAAGGGCGACAGCCCACGCTAGCTGTAGTGCGGCATCGCCCCTACTCCCCACCGGATTATCAGGTAAGTCTAGCAAGGCCCATAGACTGTTTTCAAAGATGCAACATGACCTCAGGAGAAGATGCTGCCATGGAGTTTTCCTTGGTTGCTGGGAGGGAGGGAGGTGCATGTGGGAAAGAGCCCCACTGAGATTTCCCCTCTGAGGTTACCATATTCTCTATGGCATCAGAGGAGGAAATCTCCAAAACCTAGGGGCTACTCACATGCCATCTTGGGACCATATCAGGGCAGGCCCTGCCATGAGGTAGGCTGAGGCATCTGTATCAGGTGGCAGAGAGGGAGGAATGATGCAATTGCTCCCACTAGTAGAGCTTACTGCCACCTGGAGAGCCCTGTCAGACACTCTCCTGCCTCAGCCAGCAAGTTCTCAACAGACCCATCCAGCCAAGCTCTTGTAAAAGCCCTGCAGGAAAGAATGGGCTCCTCCTCTCACACTCCATCTTGGAATTCATCTGAAATTGAAGATAATGTGGCTTTACCACCTAGGCACTTTTCCACCACCACCCTCCACCCACAATCTACCATTTATAGAATCTTGCCTGAAGAAGACATCTGGGATCTCAAAATCTTGCTCAAATATTCTGTGATCTTTCGGTTGGCCTAATAAAGGCATTACAGCAACATGGATTTTGGAAATATTCTTATGGTCAACACAGCTAGTTTTGCTTTTTAAAAATGTTGAACCACGTATTGTAATATACATTATCATCTGAAGTGGGGGTGGGATTGAGAGTCTAAAATTAACCAACTGTGACATTGCTTTTCAGACGTTAATGAATGCGTGGTGGTCAAGGGTAAGGATAGCAGGTACACTCCTGAAACACAAACAATAGGAATACAGGATTTCTATGAATCTCACAGATGTTTTCCAACTGAAGTTCATTTATTTATTTATTTCCCATACTGCCCAGTATATAAAATGCAGCAGCCACACTACGGCTTTATAGCAGTATTTAAGTGCACTGACAAGTGTTGGGACCCATTGACACATCTACATGAAGCAGGATATAACACTATGAAAGCAGTATGAAAGCAGTATATGGCATGTGTCAAGGGGCCACAACATTTGTTAGTGGACTTCAATACCGCTACAAAGCAGTTGTGTGGCTCCTGCCTTTTATATACCACTTTCATACCACTTTCATAGTGGAATATCCTGCTTGGTGTAGATGAGCCCTGTGTTACATGGAATCATGCACTTATGGACTTTTGGGGGATTTGTGCAAATTTGCATTTGCACTAAAGCATTCGTGCAAGCGAAATAAAATTCTCATACATCTCTAAAAACAACGATTTTGTCAACGAGCAGATGACAGAAAAAAGAATATCTGACAATCCGCAAAACACAGATGGAAGGGATTTAACAAAAATCTGTCCGTCGCTAACACACACACACACACGTACACACACTGAGCTTGTTCAATCGCCAATGAAATAGGTTCTGTGAAAAGGAGAATGCAAGCTCTTATCTCCACACACATATTTCCCTCCTAATGAAAGGGCATCTTACAAGTAAAGCTCACACCACATCAGTAACAAATCCTCATTACATTAAAATCTCCATCCTAGAGCTGAAGCAAATAGATTTTTTCCCCCTCTGTCAGTCCACTAACAAAATTCAAACGTTCAGGTCCTTTGATATTCAGATTTGTATATCCATCCTTTGAGAGCCTAAACGGTGATGTTTAATCTGACTCAAATCAATGCAGCTCTGTTCAGTTCACTTATATGTAATTTGCCTTAATTTGTTCAATTTGCTATGTTTTGTTTAATCTTTCTTTGTGAGAGTCCCAAACTGCTGTAGCCATTTGTTAAACACACACACATATACACACACACTACATTTTCCCCCTGAAGAAAATTTCTAAACACGCAAAAACAATGAAAAATAGAAAGGGAGTCTAAAGGTAATGCTGCAATTGGTTAAAAGGATAATGATGTCACAATGATCACAAACAGCAATTGGTTGAAAGGAGGGGAATTGGTTGCAGAGGGAGCCCCCCCGTAGGAAGGTTTGTGCTGCCATGGTGACATTCTGTGACTGGGTACCTCATCCTTTTGTCCAAGGGGACAAGTGAGGCCTGTGTGCAGAGCAGGAAGTCAGTCTGTGCTAGGGTTACCATATGAAAAGGAGGACAGGTCTCCTTCATCTTTAACAGTTCTATTGAAAAGGAAATTTCAGCAGGTGTCATTTGTATATATGGGGAACCTGGTGAAATTTCCTCTTCATCACAACAGTTAAAGCTGCAGGTGCCCTGCCCTCTTTTAAATCTGTCACTCTAGTATAGCTCCTGCACCTTTAACTGTGGTGATGAAAGGGGAATTTCCCCAGGTACCCCATATATACAAATGACACCTGCTGAAATTCCCTTTTCTGTGTAACTGTTAAAGATACAGGAGCCCTATCTTCCTTTTCATATGGTCACCCTAGTCTGTGCTGGAACTGAATCTGAAGACGAGGCAGAGCGATGACTTTTATTTATTTTATTTTATTTATTACATTTTTATACCGCCCAATAGCCGAAGCTCTCTGGGCGGTTCACAGAAATTAAAACCATGAAGAACATAATAAAACAACCAACAATCTAAGAACACAAATACAAAATACAGTATAAAAAGCAAAACCAGGATAAAACCATGCAGCAGAAGTTGATATAAGATTAAAATACAGAATTAAAACAGTAAAATGTAAGTGTAAGTTAAAATTAGTTGTTAAAAAACTGAGAGAATAAAAAGGTCTTCAGCTGGTGATGAAAGGAATACAGCGTTGGCGGACCTCTCTGGGGAGCTCATTCCACAGCCGGGGTGCCACAGCGGAGAAAGCAGGAAATCCTCTGCACTCTGCAGGAAATCATATGGCATGATGGGTTCCCCTGTACACTTGAGGGGCAGTAGGAATCTGTTAGGGTCTTCATGCTCTGGACCCTCATTTATGCACATATATACAGTGTTTGTATATGTGTGTAAATCAGGGATGCAAAAAGTGTGACCCATAAGCTGAAAGTGGCCCCCAAAGCCCCAGCCATAGAGCAGGGTTCCTAGAGCACCCCACAAAACAGTGATTGAAGTTACCACCCTAATTCCTGGAATGCTCTAGGAATGAGGTTCCTGTTCTGAGAATGCCAAACCAGACTTGTTGAGTGATGCCAGAGTTCCTCTGCCAAAAGAAGAAAGGGAAGATCCTGAGCTGGAACCCAGTTTGAATTATTTTTGTGAAGGGACATACTGCCTTCTTTCAATCACGGAGCAAGAAAAGCACTCTTCTTGCAACCAGGATGATCAGGGGTCTGGAAACAAAGCCCTATGAAGAGAGACTGAAAGAACTGGGCATGTTTAGCCTGGAGAAGAGAAGATTGAGGGGAGACATGATAGCACTCTTCAAATACTTAAAAGGTTGTCACACAGAGGAGGGCCAGGATCTCTTCTCGATCCTCCCAGAGTGCAGGACACGGAATAACGGGCTCAAGTTAAAGGAAGCCAGATTCCTGCTGGACATCCGGAAAAACTTCCTGACTGTTAGAGCAGTACGACAATGGAATCAGTTACCTAGGGAGGTTGTGGGCTCTCTCACCCTAGAGGCATTCAAGAGGCAGCTGGACAGCCATCTGTCAGGGATGCTTTAGGGTGGATTCCTGCATCGAGCAGGGGGTTGGACTCAATGGCCTTGTAGGCCCCTTCCAACTCTGCTATTCTATGATTCTATGCTCTGAATTCTGTCCTCTGAGAGCTGAACTCCAGTTGTATAGCATCCCTAGATGTAATCAGTAATATTCAATTTATTTATTTATTTATTTATTTATTACATTTTTATACCGCCCAATAGCCGAAGCTCTCTGGGCGGTTCACAAAAATTAAAACCACAGTAAAACACCCAACAGGTTAAAACACAATTATGAAATACAATATAAAAAGCGCAACCAGGATAAAACCACACAGCAAAGTTGATATAAGATTAAAATACAGAGTTAAAACAGTAAAATTTAAATTTAAGTTAAAATTAAGTGTTAAAATACTGAGTGAATAAAAAGGTCTTCAGCTGGCGACGAAAGCAGTACAGTGTAGGCGCCAGGCGGACCTCTCTGGGGAGCTCGTTCCACAACCGGGGTGCCACAGCGGAGAAAGCTTAACAATTAACTTCTTCTGCCAACATAATTGCTTCCTTAAATGGAACGGGAAGTGGTCAATGTCGCCTCTGTCCTACTACCCTGCACACACCCTCGAAATCAAATTTAGGCCACAGCTAGACCTAAGGATTATCCCTGGATCATCCAGGGGTCAAACCTGTTCATCTAGGTGACACACAGGGGATCCAGTGCTCAGGCAGGGGCGAACCCTGGATGATCCCAGGATAAACCTTAGGTCTAGCTGTGGCCTCAGATAGTTGCGGGACATTACGAAGCAGATTTGGAGCATTGTAGAGGGGAAAGAGGGGGAAATACCATTGCATGAGCAGAAGACCAGTGATACAACACTGGAAAATATGGCAATCAAATTAGTTCTGCAACTTCAAGAGACATTCCTATAACAAGCCATAGGAAATTCAAGGTAAGCTATTTCGTGAGCCCTTCCAGGACTAACTGCTGGAGTCAGTAAATTTCCCCAGCCCTGCTGCCATTGGGATGTGAAAACACAACACAGCCCATTTCTCATTACTGTTTTCCCCTACTTCTCATCTGTTCCAAACAGAAGCTATTTTGCTTCATTTTTTTTTGGCTCTTGCAGGTTAAGAATGCAGATGGATTGTTGTGAAAAAGTGTTCCTATCACCAACTGTTGCAACCTGGATTTATGGAGATGGATTACCAATGGTAGAGTTGAAGTTTGGCCTTTCTTTCTTTCTTTCTTTCTTTCTTTCTTTCTTTCTTTCTTTCTTTCTTTCTTAAAATAAAAAAAAATGTATCAAAATTATATTGACTTTGGAGCCAAGAGAGGAGGAAATATTGCTGTAAAGAAAGAACGCCTTCTCCATTTTGTCAGGAATCTAGACGGATCCATTTGAAGAATGAGATCCAAACTATGAGCCTCATCAGACGGGGGTGAAATGGTGCCGCCCTACCATGACCTTGCCTCCTGCTGCTGTCCCACCATAGGGATGAGCCACTTCCTCTTTTTTCACACGGGGAAGAAAGAGGATGCAGCACTGACCACGTGGACCATTTTTATCGTGCTGCTTCTCCTGGACGCAGCAGGAAATGGCAGCAGGTTTTGTCACAGCCAAAGGAAAGGGATTTTCTGGGTCCTTTTTGTGACAGAAAAACGAGCAGAAGAAAAAGTGAGTAAAAGGAATTGAGAGATTGATTTGATTTGATTTATTACATTTATATACCGCCCCAGAGCCATAGCTCTCTGGGCGGTTTACAAAAGTTAAAAACAGTGAACATTAAAAAGTGTACAAAATTTAAAACCATCAAAAACATAAACAGTATAACATATTTTACACAGAAACTTAAAAACTTAAATGTAATAATAAATAAAATTTAGCTGATCTGAGTGGGGTTGCAGGTGGACATTCTTCCTACCATTGGCCAGGTGGTTTTGCATAGCACCATGGCATCTATAAGCTGCCGACGGGAGTGTCCTTCCTTAGGCAAATTACAACTGCAGAGTCAGGAAGGGAAGAGATAACGTCCCCCTCCCGCCCAAAACATCCCAACCTGATCCAATTGTTGTTTAAAACTATGCATTTAAATTAAGCTGTACTTTGGGCTTTAGACAGTGACACCATCAATGGCAGCTGCCCCACCTGTTTAAAGAGGCAATTTCCAGCTGCACTATTTCCACCTGACAATCCATGCTTTGTCCTCATTTGGGGCATAATTACCAAGGCCGTTGCTAGATGAGGTCTTAGCCCGGTGTGAGGCCCGGTCTCCCTCCTGTGCATCCAGATGACGCACAGGGGATTCCGGGGTCAGGCCGCGCTAAAACCTCCCTTAACCCGGCATAAGTGGATTTGCTTATGGCCCAGTTTTTCCACAGCAGCGTCCGTGGCTTTTTGCGGCTGCTCACTTACTCGTGAGTAGCCGGGAGAAGCCACGGACTGGGCACCGCGCTCATACGAGCGCTTTGCCCATCGGGCCGGGGAGGGGATCCGGGGGGGGGGAGATAGGGGGCGCAGGGGAAGGCCGGACCCAGCAGGAGAGAGGGGGGAGAAGGACGGGCATTGGCCCTGGCAAGCGGCGGACAGGGGAGGGCGGGGGAAGAGTGGGCATCGGGCATGGGGGCTGGGGGACAAGAGAAGAAGGACGGGCCTGGCAAGCGGGGGGGAGAAGATCGGGGACGGGGACAGGCCTGGCGGATGGGGGGAGGACGAGCAAGCGGGCGGGGGGGAATCAGGGGCAGGGGGAGGCTTTATTTTTTTAAAAAAAAACAACCACTTACCTTCTCTGGCGGCTCTCCAGAGCACATGGCCCCTTTAACTGGAAAAAAAATGGCTGATGTGACGGGGCTTCGCCTTGCCCCGTCGCATGTTGCATGTAGAAGACGGCGACGGCGCACGCTAGCTGTAGCGCGCCGTCACCCCGACTCCCAGATGCACTATAAGGTAGGTCTAGCAAGGCCCCAAGAGACATGGAAAAGAGCAAAGTTTAAAATCTGCCATCTCTTTGGATTTCAGCACATGAAAAAAACAACACCCAGACATAATCTTGTTCTGCGTTTTTCAAACTTGTCCATATGTCCAGTGACTCACGGAGAAGGGAGAAACACCACCTAGAGGATTTGATACATTTTGTTCATTTGGGGGGGGGGGGAATTCCTTCTCATTGCCTTTGTTTTTACACACACACACACACACACACACACACACACACACACACTGTCCCGAAGATAACATTATGCCAATTATATACTATATCAATATTTTGAGATGTGCGGGAGGCAGATGGCTTCGTGAAAAAGACCCACGAACATGCTCATTTGATGATGCTCTATATGTCAGGGTTAGGCAACCTGGTGTCCTTCAGATGAAAACATCTGTAGCCCAAAACAATTTTCAGCTGTGTCTGAAACAGTGGCCAAAATAGCCTTCCCAAGTAAGGTTCTCCATCTCTCCCTGGGGGTGTCTATACAAAGCCGCACTGGTATCTCATTCCATCAAAACCCTGCAGCATCGCTGTTGTGAGGCAGAAGAGATAAACGTCAGGAAGAAGCATGGGCTAATCCAGCCAGAAAAAAGCTTGTCAAGACCATCCCTTGTCCCCTGACCGGCTTTCCTGTGTTTTTCCCAGAGCTTCACCCAATTAGATAGCCTGAATTGAATCCACCACTGACACACGAAGGAACAACGTGGTAACCTCAGAACAATGGGGACAGTCACTGTCAAAAAATGCCTTTTTCGGAGGGCAAACCCAATGTGGCTGCAAGATGGTGGCTGTAGCATATAAACAAGGCAGCATGATTGCGCAATCACGACAAGGTAACTAGGCCGTATAGACACACACACACACATCATGACCATGTAGTTTCATATACCCATTATGCAGCACTGTCATCATGCATTTCCCTTGTGGTCTCTGCTGAAGGGGTGGGGAGATGCATCCAAGTGGAGAGGTGGGTAAGAAATAAATTGTTGTTGTTGTTGTTGTTGTTGTTGTTATTATTATTATTATTATTATGAAACAAAACATTAAAGGGACAGAGGGAAGTACACCATGCAGGGAGGCCTTTTTCTTCTCTGTGTCTGCTGTAACAAATCATTTGGCTTCTCATGTGTGGCTTGTAGGCTCTGTTTTAGATAGATGGGCTGAGGACTGAATGCAAGACCTTCTCAAATATTTCATGAACATCGCTATGTCCTTCCCTAGACCATAGCACCTCTCTAACGTAAATCTTGGGTGGTGGACCTGTCCTCACAGATAGGTTCCTATCCTAAAACTGGTAGTTGTTATCAACAATGGACCACCTAACAAGAAAGCAGACACACAAACACACGCAAACACACACATAGACTAGACAAGAGTGGGCAACACGTGGACACCCAGATTGTTTTGCCTACAATTTCCATAAGACTTAGCTAGCATGGCCAATAGTGAGGGATGATGGGAGTTGTAGAGCAAAACTATTGAGGACTGCAGTTTGGTCAACCCTGGACTAGGCCCTACAACAAACCATGATACCAGCTTAGTCTTGGAGGAAAAGGCTATCAATGGCTAGTAGTCCTGATAGCTATGTGCCACATGCAGTAGTAGAGGCAGTAAGCCTAAGTACAAAAGTTGTAGGTAAACATGGGTGAGAGGATGCTGCATTGCACTTCTGTCCCACTTGTGGGTCCCTGGTCAACAGCTGTTCGGCCACTGTGTGAACAGAGTGCTGGACTAGATGGACCCATGGTCTGAGCCAGCATCAAGGCACTTCTTATATTCTTAAGTACAATAAATAAATAAATGTGAACAGAATGTGATATCTAAGAGTCTCCCATAGTACAACAACTCTTCATGGACTGCAGGAGAAACGATACAGAAGCTTCAGACCTAAATAATCTGAAATCAGCCCACCAGCTACTTATAACAGAAGCTCAGATACCTTCTGTGGCTTAGATGCTAGTACTTCAAAAGTTAGTCGAGAGTTTTCTTGTGACCTCAAAGAGAAGTTAGCTGGGCTAGGGGTCCCACTTTTAATGTGTTGTGAACTGTTAGTTATGGAAGGCGATGAGGCGGGTTTTAGTAAAAATGTAATCAACCCTGTTAAATATTTATCCAACTACATGAGTGACAAGTGGAAAATGAATGAATCCCTTTCAACATAGTATAGAATAGCACGCAGCAGAAGGGGACTTTTATCATTAATGATATAATGAGATCATAAGTCCCTCCAAAGGGGTGAGTTCATCAAATAAGACCACTCTATGGCAAGCAAGCCTGTCAGAGGAGGAAGAAGAAAATGGCTCTACCATGCAAGTTGTGTTTGAGTTAACAGCTGTCCTAACCAAACTTGTTAGGAGACATTACATTAGAATGACGAAGAATGCAAGTGAAGAGGATGAAAAGGGAATACCCAAGATATATATATATGGTCGATGAGTGGAATTCCACCCAGGGCTGGTTTGGATATTATTT
Organism: Elgaria multicarinata webbii; assembly: GCF_023053635.1. Taxonomy (NCBI): domain Eukaryota; kingdom Metazoa; phylum Chordata; class Lepidosauria; order Squamata; family Anguidae; genus Elgaria; species Elgaria multicarinata. Next base: position 113,116,486 of record NC_086176.1, read on the forward strand.
TCTCTGCTTGTGTTAAGAAAATGTAAGTCATTGAGTGGCTACCAAGGCACCATACAGTACATCCATCTTTGTCATGAAAGAATGGACAGAAATTATTCTCATGGAGTTTTTAGACACTTAACTTTTCCTACCCATATTAGGGCTGCAAAGGCCATGAACGGCCAACACTGCCTGCTTTGTTTTTTGTTTTTTGTTTTGTTTTCTGGGGGGATAGTAAAAACTTGTAACATGCTCCCACACACACATACCCATTCCCCCCTTCACACACACCCGTCCCATACATGCAATCCCATCATACATGAAAGAAACATATATTTTCATTCTGAAATGGCATTTCTGAAATTAGACTACAGCCCAGCTATGCTCAGCTATGTCCCAACACCCATCCAACATAACTTGCCAACTTGACCGATCTGGCTGTGGATGTGTTGAACCGGTGCCTGGCTGTGACAATGGACTGGATGAGGGCTAATAAGCTGAAACTCAATCCAGACAAGACTGAGATGCTGTTAGTAGGTGACTCTGCTGACAGGAGGGTGGGTGTGTTCTACCGGTTCTGGATGGGATTGCACTCACCCTAAAGGAGCAGGTTCGTAGTTTGGGGGTTCTCTTAGATCCATCATTGTCACTTGAGGCTCAGGTGACCTCAGTGGCACGGAGTGCCTTCTACAAACTCCGGTTGGTGGCCCAGCTCCATCCCTATCTAGACAGGGATAACCTGGGTTCAGTTGTCCATGCTCTGGTAACTTCCAAGTTAGATTACTGCAATGCACTCTACGTAGGGCTGCCTTTGACGACAGTTCGGAAGCTGCAGCTCATGCAAAATGCAGCGGCCAGATTGATTTCGGGAACCAGAAGGTTCGACCATATAACACCTGCTCTGGTCCACTTGCATTGGCTGCCTGTATGTTTCCGAGCCCAATTCAAGGTGCCGGTTTTAACCTATAAAGCCTTACACAGTTTGGGGCCACAATACCTGATGGAATGTCTCTCCCAACACGAACCTACCCGTACAATGCACTCAACATCTAACATCCTACTCTGGAAGCTCGGAGGATGGCAACAAAGGAGAGGGCCTTTTCAGTGGTGGCCTCCCAATTGTGGAACAATCTCCCTGACAAGGCTCACCTGGCGCCAACATTGTTATCTTCTCAGCACCAAGTCAAGATTTTTCTCTTCTCCCAGGCATATGTTGAGTTTTTTTCTTTACTGACCCCAGAATAGTTGGTTTTAAATAGATATTGTCTGTTTTTATGGTTTTTATGGTTTTAAATTTTGTATATTTGTTTTTTAATGTTCACTGGTTTTAATCTTTGTAAACTGCCCAGAGAGCTTCAGCTATGGGGCGGTATATAAATAAAATAAATAAATAAATAAATAAATATTACTTTGTGACTTTTTGGTTTATCCTCATAAAGATATGGCCCTGTTGAAGTTTTGATGCTTTTGTGCTAATAGGCCAACATGGCTACAAACATTTATAAAAAGACCAAGTCACTTTAAAGCTTTATTTTTATGGCCTTTTTCATTGCAAAATCATTAATTTTCCCTCTGGCAAGTTCAAACTCAAAAGACAAAATAGCTAGGGGTTTGTTTAGTTTTTGTTTTGCTTTATTTATCCTCCTTTTCTGGATGTTTAATTTGTTTTTATGGCCAGAAATGGCAACACGAGGGAGTATGAGTGTATGAGCACAACGTATTTACATTTCGACCTGTAAATCAGAAGTGCTGGCTCCCACTATTCCTGAGATCAAAGTCCCCGATAGTTATGGCTTGTTCCTCCCTTACCAGCTGTCTAATCCTCCCTCTTGTCTACACAGGACTCAGTGACTGTAGTTCCTGAGATAGCACTTCACATAGACAACCACAAATCTCTCAGTGTTTTAAACGAGAACTCCTAATCTAGGGATGTATGAGAATTTCACTTTTGCTTGCAAATCATGTGAGTATGCCCCATTCAAAGCTCCAAACATCAGTGCAAGCGAGAACATGTGTCCACCAAAAGTATTCACAATTTGTAAACACGTGTTTTCATTCATCTTGTTCCCGATGCCCAGTTCAATTTGCACAAATTTCCTTGGTAGACTAAATCAGACCCTTAGAGGAGATTTGTGCAAATTGGGAAATTTGTGCATATTTGGGGAGCTTTGCACAATCTCGTCTTCAATTGCTGTCCATGTAGTGCAAGTTTCCTATCACACAGAGAGAGCAGCGATCACAACCATGAATGGGAAACAGGCCAGAAATTACTATTCGGAATATTGCTCCTTGTTCTGCTGTAACACCGACTCCGATTGACTCCAGAAATCCACACAATATACAGTCGTGAAAAATGTGAAAAATGTGAAAAATAAAGTACACCCTCTTGGAATTGTATGATTTTACATATCAGGACATAGTAACAATCATCTGTTCCTTAGCAGGTCTAAAAATTAGGTAAATACAACCTCAGATGAACAACAACACATGACATATTACACTGTGTCATGATTTATTTAACAGAAATAAAGCCAAAATGGAGAAGCCACGTGTGAAAAAGTAAGTACACCCTTACTGCTTCCATAGGAATTAAGATGCTAAGTAGCAGACAGGTGCTGCTAATCAAATGCCCGTGATTAATTGATCATCAGCAAGTATGACCACCTCTATAAAATCCAAAGTTTTTTCAGTTTGCTGGTCTGGAGCATCCAGGTGTGTGTTAGCACAATGCCAAGGAGGAAAGATATCAGCAATGATCTTAGAGAAGCAATTGCTGCTGCCCATCAATCTGGGAAGGGTTATAAGGCCATTTCCAAACAATTTAAAGTCCATCATTCTACAGTGAGAAAGATGATTCAAAAGTGGAAAACATTAAAGACTGTTGCCAATCTTCCCAGGAGAGGACGTCCCAGCAAAATCACCCCAAGGTCAGACCGTGCAATGCTCAGAGAAATTGCAAAAAACTCAAGAGTTACATCTCAGACTCTACAGGCCTCAGTGAGCATGTTAAATGTTAAAGTTCATGACAGTACAATTAGAAAAAGACTGATCAAGTATGGTTTGTTTGGAAGGGTTGCCAGGAAAAAGCCTGTTCTCTCTAAAAAGAACGTGGCAGCACAGCTTAGGTTTGCAAAGTTGCATCTGAACAAACCACAAGACTTCTGGAACGATGTCCTTTGGACAGACGAGACCAAAGTGGAGATGTTTGACCATAATGCATAGCACCACATTTGGTGAAAACCAAACACAGCATATCAGCACAAACACCCCATACCAACTGTCAAGCACGGTGGTGGAGGGACGATGATTTGGTCTTGTTTTGCAGCCACAAGACCTGGGAACCTTGCAGTCATTGAGTCGACCATGAACTCGTCTGTATACCAAAGTATTCTAGAGTCAAATGTGAGGCCATCTGTCCGACAGCTAAAGCTTGGACGAAATTGGTTCATGCAACAGGACAATGATCCCAAGCACACCGGCAAATCTACAACAGAATGGCTGAAAAAGAAAAGAATCAAGGTGTTGCAATGGCCCAGTCAAAGTCCAGACCTCAACCCGATTGAAATGCTGTGGCGGGACCTTAAGAGAGCTGTGCATAAACAAATGCCCTCAAACCTCAATGAACTGAAGCAACGTTGTAAAGAAGAGTGGGTCAAAATTCCTCCACAACGATGTGAGAGACTGATAAAGACATACAGAAAACGATTACTTCAAGTTATTGCTGCTAAAGGTGGTTCCACAAGCTATTGAATCAGAAGGTGTACTTACTTTTTCACACATGGCTTCTCCATTTTGGCTTTATTTCTGTAAAATAAATCATGACACAGTGTAATATGTCATCTGTTGTTGTTCATCTGAGGTTGTATTTACCTAATTTTTAGACCTGCTAAGGAACAGATGATTGTTATTATGTCCTGATATGTAAAATCATACATTTCCAAGAGGGTGTACTTTCTTTTTCACGCGACTGTAGGTCCATAGATTTGATCCTATTTGTGACAATAAATATCTTAAAACATGATCTATCATTTAGCTTCATCATTTTCATTATAGTAATTTTATTTATTTTATTTTATTTAAGGATTTTTATGCCGCCATTCAGCCAAAAAAGGCTCTCATGGCGGCTTATAAAAGTATTTCTTGACAGTCCCTGCCCACAGGCTTACAATCTAAAAGACATGACACAAAAGGAAAGGTGATTGGGAGGGAGGAGGAGGAGGGGGTTATAGTAATGGGGTTGCAGCCTGAGCTGGGAGCCCATGGATCTCTGGGCCTCAGTAAAACGTACCCCATGTTTGTGCCTCGTCCACCGAGATGAATGCAGCTCACCGTCCACCAGTGGTGGCCAGTAAGATGGTCAAGAAACCTCCTTTGGTTCCACACTTGTCACAAGGTAGCAAAAGTTTGCCAGAGCCCCGGCAGGCCCACAATGCAAGGCTGGCATGCTGTGTTCCATTTGGTGGGTCCCCCATTATGTTGGCCTGCTTCATAGGCCTTAGCTAGACCTAGCAGTCTAGCGGGATGGAGGGGTGAAGATCTCAGGATTTTTTCATTGCGAGATCTCCCCCTCAGTTCACACACAGCACGCGATGACCTCAGATGGAGAGGTGTTGCGCCCGCCATTTTTTTCAGTTAAAGGGCCAACAGCGCATGAACGCTCATGCGCAAAAGATAAGTTATTTGTTAAAAAATAATTACTTTCCCCGCTCCCCCACCCCACCCCCAATGGGCACAGTGCACAGGTCCTCACGAGGAATTGCGAGGAGCCAGGACAAACCCCGGCGCCCGGCCACACATTCCACGGTCCCAGGATCATCCTGAGACCATGGAAAAACTGGGCCTAAAGGGTAGGGTGAGATCCCGGGAAAAGGGAGGGATCATCCCTCCCTGATACCAGGTTTCCCTGTGCATCATGTGGACATACAGGGATGATCCCGGGATTTTGCCCTGTCTAGCCATAGGCTCATTTACAATGGGAAAAAACCATGCCTCGTTCAAAGTATGAAATAAGGTATACATTGGTCTTCTCTTCTACAGTGATTGTAGCAGCCACTCCATCCCTGCGGATTTTCTTTCTTTCCACATGGGTGGCATGTGGATTTCTTGGTTTTACCCATTTTGACATAGCCAGGACTGGTCTTCCTCTCCCAAAAGTATTGGCAATGGCTTATGATACTTACATCATCTTGTAAGATGCTGACTTTCTGTTAGGAAATATAACTGCCCTTTGACCGGAAACCATTTAAGATGTCCCTCTACGCCTCAACCTGGAGCAATAGGGAAACTTTGTTATTTCTAAGTTAATTAGAGATCTCTCCTACCTGTACAATGAATTCCCTAAGTTCTTCCAAATTGGCTTAATATGACATTTATTTATTACATTTCTATACTGCCCTGTCACAGAAGCTCTCTGATATAACTCACTCTTACTAATAAAATTTGGCATAAGAATCAGCCGGGCAAGCTTCTAGACCTGATAATAGAACACACTTGTGCCACTCAATGTTTAGTGACGTGGGGAAAATCACATCATATTTTTGAAGGGAGAAAAGTCATCATTGATAGATGAAAAGGGGGCGGCCTTCTAGGGAATTCCAGAAATACATATAGAAAACATAAATAAAAATATGAAAATCAATTAATAACAATAGATCATAATTACAAACAAACAGACTAGGAAGCACTTTTGGGTGTGGGTAAAGGAATGGGTCTTTAATTGTTGCCTAAAGTATGATACAGCTGGCACATCCCAAATGCCAGGAGGAGATAGTTTCATAAAGTGTAATAGAGAAGGCCCACTTCGTGGTTGCTGAAAGATATAGAGGAGCAACTCCCCTACGGTTACATCAGCTGGGATTGTTAGCTTGGAACAAAGGAGGCTGATGGGAGACATGATAGAGGTGTACAGAATTATGCATGGTATGGAGAATGTGGACAGGGAGACATTTTTCTCCCTCTCTCAAAACACTAGAGCCCAGGGTCATCCCATGAAGCTGATTAGTGGGAGATTCAGGACAAATAAAAGGAAGTACTTCTTCACACAGCGCATAGTTAAATTATGGAACTCACTACCACAAGATGTAGTGATGGCAACCCATTTCGATGGCTTTAAAAGGGGGTTGGATGAATTCCTGGAAGAGAAGGCTATCAATGGCTACTAGCCCTGATGGTTGTGTGCTATCTCCAGTATTCGAGGCAGTAAGACTGTGTGCACCAGTTGCTGGGGAACATGGGTGGGGGCATGCTGTTGCACCATGTCCTGCTTGTTCATCTCCGGCCAATGGCTGGTTGGCCACTGTGTGAACAGAATGCTGGACTAGATGGACCCCTGGTCTAATCCAGCAGGGCTCTTCTTATGTTCTTATGCTAATGGAAATTTTGCCATTAAAGCAAATTAATACACATCTGTCTCTAAGAAGTGTGTTTGTTTAGTGTGTGTGTGTGTGTGTGTGTGTGTGTGTGTGTGAGAGAGAGAGAGAGAGAGAGAGAGCTTCTCATCCATCCTCCTCTCTTGGCTCTAGCAGTCTCTTTCATAGAAGAAGAAGAAGAAGAAGAAGAAGAAGAAGAAGAAGAAGAAGAAGAAGAAGAAGAAGAAGAAGAAGAGGCCTAGGAGTAAAAAAAAAAATGGAACCAGGAATGGGGTTCTACTTGAAGAATTTCCCATGTTTACAAATATTCTAGAATGTTTTCAAAAGGAGTAAGATGTTCAATTTTCCCTTGTGATCTTTTTAGAAACCACAATGACCTGCCAGAGAATTGATTGGATGGTATCACATCAAAACTTTGATGCGAAACAAAGGCCTCATCTACACGAAGCAGGATATTGCAGTATGAAAGTGGTATACAAAAGGCAGGAGCCACACTACTGCTTTATAGCAGTATTGAAGTGCACTGACTACTGTTGGGGCCCATAGACACAGACCATATACCGCTTTCATACTGCAATATCCTGCTTGGTGCGGCTCCTGCCTTTTATATACCGCTTTCATACTGCAATATCCTGCTTGGTGTGGCTCCCGCCAAAGTCTTGAACAGTCCTATTTGACATGAATATGAACTTTGTGAGAACCCATCAGGAGAAAAAGCTCCCGTGGATTGGGCCTTGTAGTCTTTGTGGGGAGGGGATTGTTTTGTTTTTCCTATTTTGGCTCAATTTCAGATAAACGTGGGGAAAGGAGAACTCACTGAAAACCCACCTAAACCACGCTGAAGGCACTGAAAAGCTGTTCCGCTTATCCCATTCTTGAGGGGGTTCCTTCAGACCAATAGAAATTGATTCCTTCTTGGCACCAGGCCTGGTTTATTTTGACCGACACATTTTTTTTCTTCAAATCTTGGATTCTGAGAGTTTAGCCCTCCTGGGGGCTGTTTGTTTCTTTGGTGATTTATTGTGGCTCAGTTCTACTTTTAAAATGCACTTCGAAGAAATAAAAGTGCTCAGAATGGAATTTCTGTCTGGAGTCACCACGTGGATTAATAAGGATTGTCAGGAGAAGTTGGTTTTTGTTCTGCGAGAATATTGTGGAAATGGATACATTTCAATTGCTTTTGTTCTTTTATTTTCCTATATTCTTTGTTGCTATGTATTTAGTTCAAAGAAGCAAGCAAAGGTTTTCAGAGTGTTTCAGTGGCTTTGAATTCATTCTCCTGTTGTAAAAGAGAATAGCCCAGGCCAAAAAACTGAAGAAAGGCAATAGGACAAGTATAATTCATTTAGCATGAGTCTCGACCACGGAAGGACAGATGTCACTGGCAGCATGGCCAATGGTCAGAAATGCTTGGAGTTGAAGACCAAAACATCTGGAGATTGAATTTCTGCCCACACTTACTCAAGAGCAAACCAGATCCATAGAATCATAGAATAGAAGAGTTGGAAGGGGCCTATAAGGCCATTGAGTCCAACCCCCTGCTCATTGCAGTAATCTTTCTTAAAGCATACCTGACAGATGGCTGTCCAGCTGCCTCTTGAATGCCTCCGGTGTGAGAGAGCCCACAACCTCTCCAGGTCATGGGTTCCATTGTCAAACTGCTCTAACAGTCAGGAAGTTTTTCCTGATGTCCAGCTGGAATCTGGCTTCCTGTCACTTGAGCCCGTTATTCCATGTCCTGCACTCTGGGAGGATCGAGAAGAGATCCCGGCCCTCCTTTGTGTGACAACCTTTCAAGTATTTGAAGAGTGCTATCATGGCTCTCCTCAACCTTCTCTTCTCCAGACTAGAAGAGGCATGTACAGGCACATCCAGAAGAAGTGCCTGTACATGACCATGGTTCAAAGATTATGTGGGCCTTTGGACAAGGCAGAAGATGATAGGAGCCCTACTGAATTGGAACAAAGGTCTATCCAGCCCAGCATCCTGCCCTCTGCAGTGGTCATCCACCAGACATGAAAAGGCAGTCGTCTCTTGTTCTTCCTCTAAACTTGGAGGTGCCATATAGCAAGGATGCAGAACCTCAGCTTGCAGGGCAAATTGGACTCACCTGGCCCTCCAGGGTTCCCCAGATGGCCACAGCCCTTTTCCCATCTCCACCCCTAACCCCTAACCACTAATTATTTGGTGACTTCCTGAGTTTTGCATGGGTTTTTCTCCATTCTAAAAGGTTGAAATGCTTCTCCCAAGGCTTAGGCTATAGCTAGACAGGGCGATATCCCAGGGATCGCCCCAGGATCCTCCCTCTGCATCCACATGATGCACAGGTGATCCCAGGAGCAGGGAGGGATGATCCCTCCCTTTCCCCCAGATCTCACCCTACATTTCTAGCCAACTTTTCTGCGGTCTCAGGCTAATCCCGAGACTGCGAAACGTGTGGGTGCCATGGTTTGTCCCAGCTCCTCGTGAGTAACCACGAGGATCTGGGAGCTGGGCACGGGGCACAGAGCTCCTCAGGAGCTCTCTGTCCATTGGGGGTGGGGTGGTGGAAGTGGGGGAAATTAGTTTTTTAAAAAAGACTTACAGTTTTGCACATGAGCATTTTTTTTAAAAATGGGTGTGATGTCCTTTCCCTTCCTGGATGTCGCATGCCACATGTAGATGAGAGCGACGATCTTGCAATCATAAAATTGTGAGATCGTCGCCCTCTGACCCCTTTGTCTAGTTAGTTGCTGGTATTTTGGCTCTATCCCCTTGCATCTTTGGCCCCCACCCCAACTGAAATGCAACTGCCCAACAGCTTCTTCACAATTGAGTCCCAACACCCTTAATTTACAACAAAGGATGGTCATAACCCCCAAGCCCCATTTCTGACCTTCCAAAGACATCTGTTAGAAACAGAATGTGAATTCAGATGGAACTTGGTTGAATCCAGCAAGAACGTTCTGACTTATATCCCACTTTTCCTCCATGGATCTCAAGGTGGCCTACATGAGGTTCTCAGGAGGTCACCCATCAGGAGAGCAGTCACAACCAGCCCTCTTTAGCTTCACTACTGCTACTGCATCATGTACCTTCATCCTGTGTCCTCAGACCTACATTTTCCATCTCAGACATTCAGCCAGAAAACCAACAACCAATTGTGTTTCTTTCACCATTGTTCACTTTGGCTAGTCTCCCTTCTATGTAAACATTTCCCACGCCCTTCTCATTCTGTAAAGATTGTTTTGTTCAATCGCATTGGCATAAGTCTTTGTCAGTGATATTTATTGTGACAAATGGTTGAAAGTTGGAATTAATGAACAATAATCTAGCTGTGTACAAAGGAGCATAAGGCTAGGACTGCGGGAAAACAACATCAATGTAATTATCAGAGAGCCTAGTGGGACTTTATTCCAGAAAACCTCCATAATTACGCTGACAACTGTTTGATAATAGTCTTTTTCTGGGGATTTTTATTGTTCAAAGAGAGGAAGGACCATGAGATGCTGGTTTTGTTTTTCAAAATTAGGACTGGATGAATCGCTGAGAAATTATGTTATTTTTGCTCTTAGGTGAATTCTTCAGGGGTTCTAAAGCTGGACTTGGATGAATAATGCAAGATACAATCTCATATCATCAGGCTTTATGATGGAGCATTTGTCTGCATTTAAATCAGTGACCAGGCATGACCTTTTAAGGATTCACCTAAGCAATGATGTTTTCACAGCAGCCATTGTAGTTCTCTGCTAGTTGAAACTAGCAGCTGCAAAAGGGGGCAAGGAAATCCCCTCCCATAAGCCCCAAGACAAACACAATAGCTAGGAGCAGAACTCATTGAAAGATCTGGAAGTGCAGTGTTTCTGCCCCAGATATGTTAGCAGGTCTGAGCTATTACTGGGAAGCCCTGTCCATGGAGAGAACTGGTCTGCAGATAAATGCTTTGCTTGCTCACTTTATTGCATGTCGGGTGGCAGGGATCCGTGGCCACAGGTGAGCTCCCTCCATGTTACTTCCAATGAAGGATGTCCATCTGTCAAGGTTCCATCTATGATCTGGACCCTTGAGCAACTCATTAAGGATTTCTTGCCTCCTTAAGAGTCCCACTTTCCTCCTTCCCTCTTTGCAATAACATGGGGTTTAGGCTGTAGACGTGGGGTTATCGACACTCTAGACACTTTAGGGTTAACACAACAGTTTACTAGAATATTAAAACAACCAAATTACAAGTAATTGTATTTAGTAAATAGAACTGAGTGACACAAAAGCATTAAAAGAAAATAAAGGTTGCAAAATGCAAGTTGTTTTACCCTAGCTGCATTGAAGCTTTTCTAGCTGCTGCTTCCTCATTCTCTCGTCTTTTCCTGCTCTCTCTCTTTCGCTCTCTCTCTCTGTCTTTCTGCTCTGTTTTTATACCGTTTTCCCAAAAAACCAAAAAACTACTGGTTTTTTTGTTTTTGTTTTTTAAAGGATGTATTCAGACTTAGTGCAAGTGCAAATTAGTGCTAATGCACATGAGCCACCCAGAGAGCTTTGGCTATTGGGCAGTATAAAAATGTAATAAATAAATAAATAAATAAATAAATAAATGAGTGCAAGTGTAAATTTGCACAAATCTCCCCTAGTAATATATATATATATATATATATATATATATATATATATATATATATATTGTCCATGGAATCTCTGCATGACTCAGTAAAAGCCGCTCTACTGCCAATCCACAGGTTGGATTCATAGAATTCCAAATTCATTTGAATCCACTGCAGATTCTTCTGACATCCTACCTGAGATACTATTTTCTGTTTGGTGGAGCCAGTTGGAATTCTCAGCATCTTGGAGTCACGTTCCCCAAGAGGCAAGGTACTGGGTGGAGTGGGGTGGGGTGGGAATGAAAGGGAGCTTGTGATCCCTCCCCACTAAAGTTTGAGCCTTCACTGACATCGGCAGCATCACTAGACACTTATCCAGTCAGCAACCACCTGCTTGCAAGATGGTGAAAGAGGTGCCCTCTGCCTCCACCATGATGGTATTCTAGACTAGAAGGGCCTTTGGTCTGATCTAGCAGGACTCTTCCTATGAGTACATTCATCTTACTTTTTAAAACAGGGCTGAGAAACACATGGCATGGCCATTTGGGAAGGAGGGTGCCGAATTTGCTATGTCAGCAAAAAAACAAATCAAGAAACACATGCAACGATTTTGCTTGGAAATAAGGCTCGTGGGCACCACACACCTCGTTAGGAAGCAGAATTGTCCTCCCAGATGCATCCCAGAGCATGGTTCCTCTTGTAAACAAGGTGTGTGCTTCCTTCACACCTTTTTTCCCCCTAAGTGAAACCATTGCGTTTATTGATGGCCCACCAACAATTCCAGCAGCAATTGGGTGGAAGAACAATGCAGTTCCAGGGGGTGGGGGGGGACAACATTGCCCAGCTCTGTTTTAAAGTGTCCTCTTTTTTTGTGGCATGCACATAATGGATGAATTGTGGAGGTTCTGGCTTTGTGAGAATTGGTGCCAGCATTACCATTGCGCAGAGTGTGGTGGTTGCTTCAGGTGACAGATGCTGGGGGGTTGTGCTGGAGGAGAGAGAGAGAGGTGTCCCAAGCAGGCCGTACGGTACCTCTTAAGCTAACCTTCAGGTGCACTGGAGGAGGCTTTCCAATTTCCAGTGTGGGAGAGAGTTTCAATTGCCAGTCCAATCAGCTTTTGTACGGGGAATGAGAGAGGGCGCCATCTTGCCCGTTGCTTCAGGCAGCAATATATTTGGTGATCATTCATCCTGACTTCTCAATGGAGAGCTGCTTTCTTCTCGTTGAGTCCACCAGTGTTCTACACCATTGCACACTCTTTATGAACAACACACAGCAATGTTTCTTGACCCACAATATCGCATTCGAATAAAGTCAAAAGAAATCTCCAGCCATGACAAATGGCAGTTGAGCAGGCCATCTTGCAGAAATTACAGGGCCTGGGATAACTGTGTTTACTTCTATTTAATGTTCAGCTTCTCAAGACTTTTTTTGCATGCAAGTGTTGAGGCCACCCTAATTAAAATAAAACATCCTTCCATTTCACCAGGTGCTGCACCGAGGGGACAGGAGCAGGCAGAAGTAACATCGGGGCCTGCTCCTCTTGGACTCTTCCCCCACTCCCACAGGGCAAACAGCCATCTTGGCCCTGTGGGGAAGAAGAAGGACCGAGGGGACAGGAGCAGGCAGAAGTAACATCGGGGCCTGCTCCTCTTGGACTCTTCCCCCACTCCCACAGGGCAAACAGCCATCTTGGCCCTGTGGGGAAGAAGAAGGACCGAGGGGACAGGAGCAGGCAGAAGTAACATCGGGGCCTGCTCCTCTTGGACTCTTCCCCCACTCCCACAGGGCAAACTGCCATCTTGGCCCTGTGGGGAAGAAGAAGGACCGAGGGGACAGGAGCAGGCAGAAGTAACATCGGGGCCTGCTCCTCTTGGACTCTTCCCCCACCCCCACAGGGCAAACTGCCATCTTGGCCCTGTGGGGAAGAAGAAGGACTGAGGGGACAGGAGCAGGCAGAAGTAACATCGGGGCCTGCTCCTCTTGGACTCTTCCCCCACCCCCACAGGGCAAACTGTCATCTTGGCCCTGTGGGGAAGAAGAAGGACTGAGGGGACAGGAGCAGGCAGAAGTAACATCAAGGCCTGCTCCTCTTGGACTCTTCCCCCCCACACCACAGGGCAAACTGCCATCTTGGCCCTGCAGGGAAAAAGGAAGACCGAGGGGGCAGGAGCAGGCAGAAGTAACATCGGGGCCTGCTCCTCTTGGACTCTTCCCCCATCCCCACAGGGCAAACTGCCATCTTGGCCCTGTGGGGAAGAAGAAGAACCGAGGGGGCAGGAGCAGGCAGAAGTAACATCGGGGCCTGCTCCTCTTGGACTCTTCCCCCACTCCCACAGGGCAAACTGCCATCTTGGCCCTGTGAGGAAGAAGAAAGACCGAGGGGACAGGAGCAGGCAGAAGTAACATTGGGGCCTGCTCCTCTTGGACTCTTCCCCCACCCCCACAGGGCAAACTGCCATCTTGGCCCTGTAGGGAAGAAGAAAGACTGAGGGGACAGGAGCAGGCAGAAGTAACATCGGGGCCTGCTCCTCTTGGACTCTTCCCCCAGCCCCACAGGGCAAACTGCCATCTTGGCCCTGTGGGGAAGAAGAAGGACCGAGGGGACAGGAGCAGGCAGAAGTAACATCGGGGCCTGCTCCTCTTGGACTCTTCCCCCACTCCCACAGGGCAAACTGCCATCTTGGCCCTGTGGGGAAGAAGAAGGACCGAGGGGACAGGAGCAGGCAGAAGTAACATCGGGGCCTGCTCCTCTTGGACTCTTCCCCCACCCCCACAGGGCAAACTGCCATCTTGGCCCTGTGGGGAAGAAGAAGGACCGAGGGGACAGGAGCAGGCAGAAGTAACATCGGGGCCTGCTCCTCTTGGACTCTTCCCCCACCCCCACAGGGCAAACTGCCATCTTGGCCCTGTGGGGAAGAAGAAGGACTGAGGGGACAGGAGCAGGCAGAAGTAACATCAAGGCCTGCTCCTCTTGGACTCTTCCCCCCCACCCCACAGGGCAAACTGCCATCTTGGCCCTGCAGGGAAAAAGGAAGACCGAGGGGGCAGGAGCAGGCAGAAGTAACATCGGGGCCTGCTCCTCTTGGACTCTTCCCCCATCCCCACAGGGCAAACTGCCATCTTGGCCCTGTGGGGAAGAAGAAGAACCGAGGGGGCAGGAGCAGGCAGAAGTAACATCGGGGCCTGCTCCTCTTGGACTCTTCCCCCACCCCCACAGGGCAAACTGCCATCTTGGCCCTGTGAGGAAGAAGAAAGACCGAGGGGACAGGAGCAGGCAGAAGTAACATTGGGGCCTGCTCCTCTTGGACTCTTCCCCCACCCCCACAGGGCAAACTGCCATCTTGGCCCTGTAGGGAAGAAGAAAGACTGAGGGGACAGGAGCAGGCAGAAGTAACATCGGGGCCTGCTCCTCTTGGACTCTTCCCCCAGCCCCACAGGGCAAACTGCCATCTTGGCCCTGTGGGGAAGAAGAAGGACCGAGGGGACAGGAGCAGGCAGAAGTAACATCGGGGCCTGCTCCTCTTGGACTCTTCCCCCACTCCCACAGGGCAAACTGCCATCTTGGCCCTGTGGGGAAGAAGAAGGACCGAGGGGACAGGAGCAGGCAGAAGTAACATCGGGGCCTGCTCCTCTTGGACTCTTCCCCCACCCCCACAGGGCAAACTGCCATCTTGGCCCTGTGGGGAAGAAGAAGGACCGAGGGGACAGGAGCAGGCAGAAGTAACATCGGGGCCTGCTCCTCTTGGACTCTTCCCCCACCCCCACAGGGCAAACTGCCATCTTGGCCCTGTGGGGAAGAAGAAGGACTGAGGGGACAGGAGCAGGCAGAAGTAACATCGGGGCCTGCTCCTCTTGGACTCTTCCCCCACCCCCACAGGGCAAACTGTCATCTTGGCCCTGTGGGGAAGAAGAAGGACTGAGGGGACAGGAGCAGGCAGAAGTAACATCAAGGCCTGCTCCTCTTGGACTCTTCCCCCCCACCCCACAGGGCAAACTGCCATCTTGGCCCTGCAGGGAAAAAGGAAGACCGAGGGGGCAGGAGCAGGCAGAAGTAACATCGGGGCCTGCTCCTCTTGGACTCTTCCCCCATCCCCACAGGGCAAACTGCCATCTTGGCCCTGTGGGGAAGAAGAAGAACCGAGGGGGCAGGAGCAGGCAGAAGTAACATCGGGGCCTGCTCCTCTTGGACTCTTCCCCCACTCCCACAGGGCAAACTGCCATCTTGGCCCTGTGAGGAAGAAGAAAGACCGAGGGGACAGGAGCAGGCAGAAGTAACATCGGGGCCTGCTCCTCTTGGACTCTTCCCCCAGCCCCACAGGGCAAACTGCCATCTTGGCCCTGTGGGGAAGAAGAAGGACCGAGGGGACAGGAGCAGGCAGAAGTAACATCGGGGCCTGCTCCTCTTGGACCCTCTCTCTCTCTCTCTCTCTCTCTCTCTCTCTCTCTCTCCCTCCCTCCTGAACTCCTTTTCCTTGTGTGTCATGTCTTTATTAGACTGTAAGCCTGAGGGCAGGGACTGTCTTTTTTGCTAAGTGTAAGCCACTCCGAGAGCCTTTTTTGGCTGAGGAGCGGGGTATAAGTATGATAAATAAATAAATAAATAAATAAATAAATAAATTTCTACAGTTGTTTTGGTTTATGGCCTTTCCAAATATTTCATTGGCAGCATAATAAGGGCCCCCAAGCGACTGATGACAAGTGAGTCTTCTGACCCCTCTTCTCTCTTTATTTTGCTCTTCACCCTTTCTCTCTTTTTATTCCCTTTATTATTATTTTCATTTGGGGAGGGGAACTCATTTGCTTCAAATCCCTGGTGGAAAACAGAAAGAAGAAACCGCACAAAGCATCCCATAAATTAGCCTTTACTGATATTAACCTTTTGGAGCTGTTTCAGTTCAGCATGTCTGGATTCGCAATCACCAATCATTGCTTTAACTTCCTTTTATCGCCGTCTTCATTTCCCCTTTGGGCTGAGTCTTCTGAAGGCTCTTTTGTGTTGGTGTGTGCGAGCGGGCGTGCATGCGCAGGTTTGCACCAAGGTCACTGCACACGAGAGGTAGTTTCCCTTTTACGATGCAAATCAGAGGTTTTGCAGCTCAGCCTCAACAATAAATAAATAAGGTGGTTAAATATACAACTCTCGTCTTTAAAGACTGAAGGTCACCGGGGAGCACTTCTATAGCAAGTGGGGGCTTGGAAGAGCAAATTGGTCTTTTAACACATGTGGCCACTGTACTTATGGATTTGTCCGTTTTCTCAGATCCTGGATGTGTAGCAAACTAGAGTTGTGCACAAATGGACTTTTGAATTTCTCCATCCTATTTGTGGGGAGAGGATTGTAGGGAGTGGGGGGACGTTTCAATGAATGTCTCCAACGGGAAGAGGAATTCTCCAACTGTTTCTCAACGGTGGGGCTCATCAAAAGCAGTGGTTACAGTAAAGCTTCTTTTGTTTTTCCCTAAGGGTTTTTGTTTTGGGCTTTTTCGTTTTGGTGAGAGCGGCCTCCGCAAGTGGCCATAGACTCAACTGCCTTGTCCGTCTGGCCTTTATTTTGCATCCTCCATAATGCCTCATATCTACCATCTTTCTGAGGCATTGTGAGGGCAACCACCAGGAAAAAAGGGGGTGGGGAATATTTTGAGAAAATTCTGAAAGGTGGACTTCTAAAAAGAAAGAAAGGAAGAAAAGAAGGAAGGAAGGAAGGAAGGAAGGACTTAGAAATTTCCTCAGGGGGAAAAAATGTCTCTGAGGCAGATCCCCAAAATAGAATCAGCAGCTCGGATGTCTCCTTTAGGTTTCTGGCTGGTTCTGACTGAAGCCCAGAATGGATTCACAGTGGCCCTGTTCAGACGACATGCTAAACCATGCTGCTTAACCACAAAATGGTTAACTGAATGCTTAACCGTGGTTAACGGTGTCGTCTGACACACATTTTCCCTAAACCATCTGCCCCGTTAACCACATTGTGGTTAGGCTCACTAACCATGTTGTGCAACATGGTTAGCGGCAGTAACCATGGTGAAAAGTGTTGTCTGACACGTTTCTGTGGTTAAGGGGCCATGGTTAAGGGATTAAGGCATGGAGCTTCCAGTACAGAGTAGCCTAACTAGGCGGGGCCACTCTAGCCAGCGGAGTCTATGGCTGCTCTGGACTGCCGATTGATACGCTGCTGAGGCTGCCGTTTCGTGTTTCGCATTAGCTTTTTGGAGTGATTTTTGCTCTTCTTAGCAGAGCGTGCTTACAGTAGAACTTTTAAAATCCCCGCTTCTAATTTCCCCATACGAAGCATCCGTTTCTCCTACCTTGTTGAAGCGCAATTACACCCTTCAGGTTCTGATTCCTGTGGTGGTGATGCCTGATGATGCAGATAGCGGAGCCATCCTGGAAGGCTTCCACCTCCCCTGTGATGACTGTAGAGGTATAGCAGGCATGGTGATGCAGAAAGCAAAATGGGGTGATGCATGCATGTAATTGCTGATTTCGTTGACGCCTGCTCTAAAATTATGGCCATAATTGCCAGGGGCTGCTGGGATACAGGGTGGATCAGATGGAGGAAACAGGTGCTCCACTAACCACTTTGTGGTTAGCGGGTGGTTAAGGAAAACTTAACCACAAAAGGGTTAAAAGTGTTGTCTGCAAGCGTTCTGCATGTGGTTAGCGTAAACCACAGCTGAACATGGTTAAGCTAACCACAAAGCCCAGAGTGTGGTGTGAACCAGGCCTTCGCCACTGCAACTGGAAGCCATCAGTTTCCACTGATGCTGATGGTTATAATACAATTCTTTCCCATAAAGCTGTGTAGCAGGTGTGGCAGTCAACGTTACGTCCAACTCCAGGGAAAAGGTGGAGCTTATGGCGTGCCAAAACCTGCCCTCCAAGTTCCCAAATATTGTCTTCCCCCAAGAAACTGGCTTTCAGTTTTCTGTCTCATTCTCAGGGCATTGTAGAATTTACTTTGAACTTCATTTGGTTGTGTCTATGTGTGTCTGCACCCCCGTTGAGTTCCCTCGCTCCTGAATCTGAAAGAGCTTAATGGTGGCAGAATTACCCCATGGCATCTTCCTCTGGGCTTCAAGTGAATTGTAGGAAGCCGGGGAGAGATGATTGTGCAATGAGAGACAGCACACACACACACCTCTCAGCTACCACAGCTTTTAAAGCTCAACTAAAAACTTTTCTTTTTCCTAAAGCTTTTAAAACTTGATGTTGTGCAGACTTCTACTGTTACTTTCTACTGTTAGTTTTTCCCTACCCTGTGCCTGCTTACCCTACCCTGTACCTGTTTGCATTCTCTTCCCCTCCTTATTGTTTTACTATGATTTTATTAGATTGTAAGCCTATGCAGCAGGGTCTTGCTATTTACTGTTTTACTCTGTACAGCACCATGTACATTGATGGTGCTATATAAATAAATAATAATAATAATAATAATAATAATAATAATAATAATAATAATAATACCTCTGTAAGTAAGGTAAGCGCAAGAACCTTGAACCCCATCTTGTGAATTTCTTTGAAATTTTCTTCTCTTCTGAATTTCCCCCCTGAAAGCAATTTCTTTTCTATCTAACTGAACAAGAACGGTCAGAAAAAAATGTGGAAAACATTGTCACCACAGCATTAGCAGAAAGTAAAGGCACAATCAAACCAAGCAGCTCTTTTGCTTCCAGACAGTTGTAAATAACATAGAATGTGTCTATGGAGGGGGTGGGGCAAGGAAACACCCAATGACCCCACAAATTTGTGGGATTTGTGAGTATATGTTGTGTGTATATGTTCGGCATACAAATGTAGTAATAATAATAATAATAATAATAATAATAATAATAATAATAATAATAAGCTAAATAAACAGCATAATTTGAGTCAATTTGAGTCAATGGAATGGCTGCCGTGGTGTGTTGGCAAATTTGAGGGAAAATGATCCCTTCTGGTACGTGTAGATTCCTTAGGCCTGTCGCCGGACCCTCATCACCAGAAGTGCCAGTGGAACCGTCAGTTGTATCCTGGCTATCCACATCAGTAGGAATATATAAAGAGTCCTGCCAAGTCACCCTTTTAACATTTTTCTTGAATGAATGTCCATCCGTAAGCCAACTATATACTCGTGACTGAACATTGAATGCCAAAGGACGTAAGAAAGAATTCTGGGGGAATTTACTACTAAATGCCATGACTTTCAAAAGGATCTTCTAGCATTTCAGAATGAATTAAAACACATTAAAATTAGAAAATTTGCACGGGATGAGAGGGATTATGTTCAGTCACGAGTATATAGCTGGCTTATGGATGGACATTCATTCAAGAAAAATGTTAAAAGGGTGACTTGGCAGGACTCTTCATATATTCCTACGGATGTGGATAGCCAGGATATAGCTGACGATTCGACTGGCACTTCTGGTGATGAGGGTCAGGCGACAGGCCTAAAGAATAGATCAACACGTACCAGAAGGGATCATTTTTCCTCATTCCGCCCCCAACGCAGGGGACGAAACAGGACCTAGTTGTTAATCTTTCAGATCGGATATTAACACATGATGAAAGAAGGGTTCTGAATTTGGGTTGGCAAATTTGCCATCAGAGTCCTCCAGTTCATTCTGTCCCTGGCTCTTGAGTGTGGAGGAGTTTGGAATTTGGGCATTAATTGCCAGGGGCATAAAGAGATTCCCTCCCACCAACACCAACACACACACACACCCCCGTGTCAACAGATCTTGTTGCGATGACAATTGTAGGCTGCTTTGGGAGCCAATATTGGCTGAAAAATAGGGTAAAATACTACATATAATGCACATGATAGATACAAGCGATTAGTCCCAAAGTCATGCTTCGGGTAGGTACCATTGAAATGAATGGGACTGAAGTCATGACTGACCTAAATCCCATTGGTTTCAATGGATCTGTTCTATGCATGACTAAGTATGGATCCAACCCATTGTAATGCATCCTACCAAGTTCAATGGGATTTCCCTCGTGGCAAATTTGTCTAAGATTGCAGGCTTTAAGGCTTAAGCCCATTTCATGCTATTCCCTTTAGCTCACGGGAAGTGAATTGCTTGAACTCTTGAGTGCTTTCATGTAACAGACATATGTGGATATGGTTGATTGACAAGGCAGTTCCAAGCACACACTGTTTAAGCAGTTCTGTCGCCTTTGTGTGCTTTCCTTTTGAAATCACTGAAATTGGGGAGGAGCAACAGTGTACAAAGTGACTTTATAATAGTCGGCATGTGTTAAGTATTCCATTAAAAGGTGCATTATGCTGACAAAAAAAAGAAGGCAAGTTTCCTTTGGAGTGTATTTATTCAGAGGGTTTATCGCTGGGAAGTGCTAAAAACAGCAGTGTGATTTATTTTATTAGCAGCAATTTTAATACTTTGCAGTTGGGCGCACAGGAGACACAAGAGCGAGAGGCTGACATTGTCAGAAGTTCCAGTCGCTGAGAGCACTGTGCTCTGTTTCTCAGTAGTCCTGACAACGACTCTGTGATCATGATCAATATTATTATCATCCTCACGTTGCAAATGGAGATATGGGACTGACAGGTATTTGTAGCATCACCTACCGGGCAAGATTTGAACTACAGATGTGCTAGTTAAAACCTCAGCCGCTTAGCCCCTAGGCTGAGGATAGGCAAACCAATCTAAATTATTATTATTATTATTATTATTATTATTATTATTATTATTATTATTATTATTAGAATCATAGAATCATAGAATAGCAGAGTTGGAAGGGGCCTACAAGGCCAATGAGTCCAACCCCCTGATCAATGCAGGAATAAACCCTAAAGGATCCCTGACAGATGGTTGTCCAGCTGCCTCTTGAAGGCCTCTAGTGTGGGAGAGCCCACAACCTCACCAGGCAACTGATTCCATTGTCATACTGCTCCAACAGTCAGGAAGTTTTTCCTAATGTCCAGCTGGAATCTGGCTTCCTTTAACTTGAGCCCATTAGCATTTTTATCCAGCCTTTTTCCTCCAAGGAACCCAAGTTAGCATACATAATCCTCCCCCTCTCCACTTTATCCTCACAACAACAACCCTGTGAGGTAGGTTGGGCTGAGTCTGTGACTGACCCAAAGTCACCCAGTGGGTTTCCATGGCCGAGTGGGGGACTAGAACCCAGATCTCCTGACTCCCAGTCCAATACTTTAGCCACTACACCACACTGGCTCTCATACCACTTCCATACATTTTCCCCTTAATTCCATTCTTTCATTAATCCTCTCAAAACGTGTATGCATTGAAATGATTATTTTCTCTCAAAATATTATTTTCTTTCAAAATATTTTTGTGAACCACCCAGAGAGCTCCGGCTATTGGGTGGTATAAGAAATGTAATAAATAAATAAATAAATAAATAAATAAATAAATAAATAAATGTATTTTTTTGATGCATTTGGGGACATGCAAATTCTGGCACATGGCTAAATTCTGATTTGCCCGTTAGTCCAATTTATTTATTTATTTTATTTATTACATTTTTATTCTGCCCAATAGCTGAAGTTCTTTGGGCGGTTCACAGTGGGCCAGATCATCTAAAAACCATCATTTCATCTAAAAATTCATAAAAGCTTGAGTTAAAGAAGTATGCCTAGCTTCAGTAACTCTCCAGCCAGGTAAGTTCCAAGCCTTCATCATCTGCCAGGACATGATTCCACCATGGATTCTGAACCTGGAAGCTGAGGAAAGTACTGGGCACATGCACTTTTCAACCAGCCATAGTCAAAGAAAGAACTTTGGCGAATCCAGTCAGAACAGCAAGGAAGGCTCTTAGCAGCACTAAGTCATATGATACTCAAGATACAACAACATCTCTATGAAGAATCATAGAATCATAGAATAGCAGAGTTGGAAGGGGCCTACAAGGCCATCGAGTCCAACCCCCTGCTCAATGCAGGAATCCACCCAAAAGCATCCCTGACAGATGGCTGTCCAGCTTCCTCTTGAAGGACTCTAGTGTGGGAGAGCCCACAACCTCCCTAGGTAACTGATTCCATTGTCGTACTACTCCAACAGTCAGGAAGTTTTTCATGATGTCCAGCTGGAATCTGGCTTCCTTTAACTTGAGCCCGTTATTCCGTGTCCTGCACTCTGGGAGGATCGAGAAGAGATCCTGTCCCTCCTCTGTGTGACAACCTTTTAAGTATTTGAAGAGTGCTATTATGTCTCCTCTCAATCTTCTCTTCTCCAGGCTAAACATGCCCAGTTCTTTCAGTCTCTCTTCATAGGGCTTTGTTTCCAGACCCCTGATCATCCTGGTTGCCCTCCTCTGAACACGCTCCAGCTTGTCTGTGTCCTTCTTAAATTGTGGAGCCCAGAACTGGACACAATACTCTAGATAAGACCTAACCAGGGCCGAATAGAGAGGAACCAGTACCTCACAAGATTTGGAAACTATACTTCTATTAATGCAGCCCAAAATAGCATTTGCCTTTCTTGCAGCCATATCGCACTGTTGGCTCATATTCAGCTTGCAATCTACAACAATTCCAAGATCCTTCTCGTTTGTAGTATTGCTGAGCCAAGTATCCCCCATCTTGTAACTGTGCATTTGGTTTCTATTTCCTAAATGTAGAACTTGGCATTTATCCCTATTAAATTTCATCCTGTTGTTTTCAGCAGAGCACTCCAGCCTATCAAGTTCACTTTGAAGTTTGTTTCTGTCTTCGAGGGTAAGACAATAGGCTGCAAAGCAATTGCTATTTACATTGAGCCTCTTCCCAGTCTCATTATGATCTTTGTCAGGTGTATGGATTTATGCACTGTTATTTTCTGCTCCCATTACTATGTTTGTCAAGGTAATGAATGGTGTGAGAAATCTGCATCTCTGATATACAGAGCAAATTATATTGCATACACACACCCCACCATTATGGTTGCTACAATCATTGAGATGCCTCCCTCCCTTTCCACGGCTCCCAATGCCAGCAATCACTTGTCTTCCACCATCCATTCCCTTCGTGAGTAATTCAGGATAGGTCAGTGGGGCCAGCCAATCAAATGGTAGCATACTGGAAGACATCAACCCTTCACGGCTCAGTAATTCACTCAAGTTAATTCCCAGCCCCTCGTTCCCTTGACAAATGAGGAGAGAAAATGGCATGAAATTAATCGGCAACACTTTATTATAAGTGACAAATGGTTATTAATTTCTGCGATGCTCATTACAATAACATTAATCATGGCAACCCCCTTTTTGGTCTTACAGTGCAGCCATGAAGATGCCATTCCATACAAATGCTGGCCTAGGTTTGCATTAATAAATGTCCACTTACTTTAACACCTTGCCACATCAATCTCTTTTCTATGATAGCATGTGGAACAAAAAGAACGGATTCAAGAAAAGCCACAATCCAGCACTTGACTCATGTCCACGGATTTCAATGGGGAACACGTTGGATGTCCATGGGCTCAAGTCACAGGAGGCCAGATTCCGGTTGGACTTTAGGAAAAACTTCCTGACTGTTAGAGCAGTACGACAATGGAACCAATGACCTAGGGAGGTTGTGAGCTCTCCCACCCTAGAGGCATTCAAGAGGCAGCTGGAGAACCATCTGTCAGGGATGCTTTAGGGTGGATTCCTGCATTGAGCAGGGGGTTGGACTTGATGGCCCTATAGGCCCCTTCCAACACTACTATTCTATGATTCTATATCCCCTTACTTTGTATTGGGGTGCTCAATGTTTACATGATGTCCACCGTATCTATGTTCTCCAAATCACTACAACTCCCCTAAATTAGCACAGAGTTTAGCATTAGCACAAAAGCCCCACCCACCCACACTCTTCTTCAAATGTCTCTGGGGTGTGCATTTTTCCCTGCAGCCCTCTGGTCTCTTTGACTGGCTATCACATCCCACAGTAAGTCCATTGCCCACTTGTCTCCATTTGGATGGTCAGAAGCATTTTCCCCATAGAGATGATCCATCTCCAAATGGATGCCCCCAGCCCCCCTCAATGTTTCCCGAGGGGTCAGTTTAGATCCTCCCCAGCAAGTTTTTAACAGTAAGCACCAGCATTGTGGTTCTGTTTTGGCTCAAGTGGAGCCTATCACGTTCCTCTTCTTGATACAATCAACTCATCATTATGACATAAAGACTGGCACGCAGACAATGGCAGAGGGCAACTTGGGAAAGAAGGGCAGATGGACTCAAAGGCAGAATTTAAGCATTCAGTGGCAGGGTGCAGGATTCCAAAGGAGTGATGAAGAATTCAAACCAACGCCAGCATCAAAGGTAGGCATGGCCCACAGCCCACACCCAAGGAGGGGCCCACTGACAAGAGTTCCTTAAATTTGCTCCTCCTCTTTACCATGGCAACCTGAATATTTACCTGCCTCATCCTCTGGCCCAGACAGTGATGGTGATGAGAAAGAGCAGCAGCAGGTGCCACTGTCTATTTATTCACCAGCTCTCTATGGGCCCGTTCAGAAGACACCTTTAACCATGGCTTTAACCATGGTGGTTAAGCCTGAAAGCCAGGCTGCATTTAGATTCCCTCCATGACCTTGGACTCTGTGGCTCTGTATATAACTGGTTCGCCTCCTATCTAGAGGGTCGCTCTTTCAGCGTGTCGGCTAACGGCAGCTCGTCCTCCTCTTTTCCCCTTTCAGTAGGGGTTCCGCAAGGCTCGGTGCTTGGCCCGTTGTTGTTTTCTTTATACATGCTGCCCTTGGGTAAGCTTATTCAATCTCATGGCCTCCAATATCACCTGTATGCCGATGATATACAATTATATCTCTCATCTCCGGAACTCTCTCCTGATGTTCACGATCGTATCTCGGCATGTCTTTCAGATATCTCAGCCTGGCTGCTTCATCGTCGTTTGAAACTTAATATGGCAAAAACTGAACTGCTTGTTTTTCCTCCTAAACCTTCTCCTCACCTCTCATTCTCTCTTATTGTCAACGATGTCACGCTCTCTCCGGTCAAGGAAGCTCGTAGTCTTGGCTTTATATTTGATTCCTCGCTCTCCTTTATTCCTCATATCGAGGCAGTAGCTAAATCCTGTTGTTTCTTCCTGTATAATATTGCCAGGATTCGACCATTTTTGTCTGTCTCTTCTGCCAAGACTCTCGTTCACGCACTGGTTATCTCTCGGTTGGACTACTGCAACCTTCTTCTCTCTGGCCTTCCTTCGTCTCACATCAGTCCGCTGGTCTCTGTCCACCACTCTGCCGCTAAGATCATCTTCTTGGCCCGCCGCTCTGACCATGTCACTCCACTTCTGAAATCTCTTCACTGGCTCCCAACTCACTCCAGAATCCAATATAAACTTCTCCTGTTGACCTTCAAAGCTTTTCACGGTCTAGCTCCTGCCTATCTCTCCTCTCTCATCTCACACTATTCCCCCGCTCGTGCTCTCCGCTCCTCTGATGCCATGCTTCTCGCCTGCCCAAGGACCTCCACTTCCCTTACTCGGCTTCGTCCTTTTTCTTCTGCTGCCCCTTACGCCTGGAACGCTCTTCCAGAACACCTGAGAACTACCAACTCAATCACAGCTTTTAAAACTCAGCTAAAAACTTTTCTTTTCCCTATAGTTTTTAAATATTGAGTTTGTTCTGACTCTATACTGTTAGCTTCACCCTACCCGGTGCCTGTTTACACTTCCCTGTGCCTGTTTGCATTCTCTTTCCCTCCTTATTGTTTACTACAACTTATTAGATTGTAAGCCTATGCGGCAGGGTCTTGCTATTTACTGTGTATAATCTGTACAGCACCATGTACATTGATGGTGCTATATAAATAAATAATAATAATAATAATAATAATAATAGAAGACACCTTAAACCATGGCTTTAACCATGGTGGTTAAGCCTGAAAGCCAGGCCATGTTCAGAAGACACCTTTAACCATGGCTTTAACCATGGTGAATAAGGCTTTTCCCTTTATTCACCATGGCTGAAGCCGTGGTTTAAGGTGTCTTCTGAACACAGCCAGGCTTTCTCGCTTCACCACCATGGTTATAATCATGGTTTAAGGTGTCTTCTGAACAGGGTCTAGATGTGGAGCAAGTGGATAGCAATGATGAGAAAGACACTGAGGAGCAATAGCAGCTGGTGACAATGGTGGTGAGAAGGTAGACTGTGACCCAGTGACTGCGACTTGCCCCAGGCGCCTCAAAAATCTGGAGCCCGCACTGTTCCAAACAAGACACAATGGGTACCTCCTGGACATATCCAAGTTCCATTGCATTCTGAAGGGAAAGACAACTGCTGCAAATATGGTGGCCACCACTTGAAGCAACCATTTTTCTTTCCCCCCGAAGAGTGTCCCTCTGAAGGGTGGCATCCACTAGCTGATCAGAGCTGGAAGGAGCTCTGGTAAGTCTCCCCATGACCTGGCCTGGAAACCACATGACCTCCACTTTCAAAAATGAAAAAAGAGGGAAGAGGGAAGGCAGTTTCAAATCCCATTTCATCCCTGAACCCTCCAAATTTAGGAAGTAATTTCAAACTGGTGAACACTCAGTCCAACTTTACCCTGGGAGTGGGAGTGGTGGTGGTTAAGAAATAAAGGCATAGGATGCATGATTCCTGCACCCACCCACCCACCTATGGGACTAACAGCAGCAGCGGGACAATTTAAATCAGCAAGATGGCCCTGGAAAATATCCTCTCTTGATGTTGCTGCCTCCTTTACTGAATTGCCTCCAGAAGTCTTGGGTCAGGGCAGTGGCAGCTCCAGGCATTCATTGGACCCCCACGCCCACGGCAAATTGCTAGGTTGTGGCAACTGTGGTCACTCTGCATCTGGATATGAGAGAAACGCCAGCCATAACACAGAGAGATGCTTCCCTCCCTTCCAATAAAATATTGTATATAATAAACCAAACCTCTATAAAACTCCATCCCACATTGTATGAATTACTGCAAACTGGTTTCCTTGTTGTTGGGGCGAGGTAAAGCATCTTGTAACTCTGACTGTGCCATAAATCCACTTAGCTCTCACTCTTTTTCCGTGCATAATGTGTCTCATCTTGTTTACTTATTACCCGTGATTTATTTATTAAACTGTGCATGCAAAGAAGCTCTCAGCCCAGGGAAAGGGAGGAGGGAAACCCTTGTAAGTGAAGACAAAGAGGACGTTTCCTACTGGATGTGCTGCAAAGATGTCTGCCAAATTTTCACCCTCGACCATTTTTGAGGCAAAAAGTGTGGGTGCGAGGGGGCACCCAAGGGTGACATTGGAGGTGCACCACAATGTCACAAAACAGGGAACGCTTATCAAATTTGCAGATGTCACAAAAGTGGGTGGGATAGCTAATACCCTGGAAGACAGAAACAAACTTCAAAGTGATCTTGATAGGCTGGAGTGCTGGGCTGAAAACAACAGAATGAAATTTAATAGGGATAAATGCCAAGTTCTACATTTAGGGAATAGAAACCAAAGGCACAGTTACAAGATGGGGGACACTTGGCTCAGCAATACTACAAACGAGAAGGATCTTGGAATTGTTGTAGATTGCAAGCTGAATATGAGCCAACAGTGCGATATGGCTGCAAGAAAGGCAAATGCTATTTTGGGCTGCATTAATAGAAGTATAGTTTCCAAATCTTCCAAAGAGAAGATTGCAGGGAGACATGATAGCACTCTTCAAATACTTAAAAGGTTGTCACACAGAGGAGGGACAGGATCTCTTCTCGATCCTCCCAGAGTGCAGGACACGGAATAACGGGCTCAAGTTAAAGGAAGCCAGATTCCAGCTGGACATCAAGAAAAACTTCCTGGCTGTTAGAGCAGTATGACAATAGAATCAGTTGCCTGGTGAGGTTGTGGGCTCTCCCACACTAGAGGCCTTCAAGAGGCAGCTGGACAACCATCTGTCAAGGATGCTTTAGGGTGGATTCCTGCATTGAGCAGGGGGTTGGACTCGATGGCCTTGTAGGCCCCTTCCAACTCTGCTATTCTATGATTCTATGATTCATATCATTGTAACACTAATGAGTTCCTCCAGCCAGACTCCACAGTCAGTGGAGGCTGGTGACTCTGATTTCAGTGTGGTTGCAAATCTGTTCCGAGTTACATGCAGAACCAGCCAGAACTATAGTGGATAGCTCCTTTAGAGTTCTGATGGTTCGGACTGAAACCCAGAGTGGATTCAGAGCCCCACTGACTTCGGAGCCACCAGCCTCTACTGGACACAGTCTCATGCTGGAATCCAAAAATCCTCAGCTGATTGGGCTGTGGGTGGTAATTCTAAACACAAATTCCACATTTTGCATCTGAGCCCCCTAAAGGAGGCAGCTGTGAAAAGCAGGGCTAATCCCCTTCAGAAACGAGAGCGTTATCACTGCTGGTTTTTGTTTTAACAGGGGAGAAGATAAACCTTTCCATGTTTGAATTGAGCCCAGTTATTAATGGCTGGCCTTATGCTGCCTGACTATCCAGATCCAGGCTGAATCACTCGGCAGCTGGATTTTCCAGCCGCTTCATCTAATATTCACAGCTGGTTGTCCCTGCTGATTCTAGCACAGGTGAAAGATATTTGACAATCTGAATTATCTCTGTGGTGTTTGCTTCAGAGCTTTGACAAAGATATCGGGCCATTATGTGTCTGCTTCTCACTAAAAGCAATGGCACGGGAGTACAAAAATGGGGCGGAAAGAATGGTTGTTGCATTTTGGTCCAAGAACCCGTGTCAAAAGACTTACGTCGTAAAGTACTAAAAGTCTAGAAATCTTGTCATCTTACAAAAGTTGTGGCATTTCCAAAACTGCTAGGGTAATTGGGGGTGGGGGTGTACAGCCCCCTTCTCAAACGCCTTTCTGTAACCAATAATGGCATCACAAGAACATAGAATGAAGGTGGAATTACATGCACAAGCACATAGGTGAAACAAGCAGTATCTTTTGCACGTCATTCCAATCTGCCACGTTATTGAGGCTTTATCCCTTTCCTGATCTCTCCATAAAAGGGTTAATCCCTGCGACAGGCATGCACAGTGCCTGGCAGCACTGTGGGGGATGCATGTGCAACAAGCATGCACTTCCCATTCACACATGACTCCCTCCATGCACTCGCTGGTGCGCATGAGCTCAACGTTACGCATGTGAGAGTTCAATATGGGGACCATGATCAGCTTCGATAATTTATTGGTTTTGTCAAACCTTCCACCTCTGGACCCAGTCGGAGCCATCCATAAAGTATGCCTCACTTTTAATGGCCTTTAAAACACCATCTCCTCCTTGATGAAACACTATGTATTTATTTATTTATTGCATTTCTATACCACCCAATAGCTGAAACTCTTTTGTCCCATGTAGGGCGATCATCCCTTCCTGCTCCCAAGATGCCCTGGGCGTCATTTGGATGCAGAGGGATGATCCTGGAGCGAACACCGGGATATCGCCCTGTCTAGCTATGACCAGAGTCACACTGCCCCTGTCTTTCTCCCATCTTAGTTCATCATACAGGACAACCAAGCCTGTTTACATACCAAAGCCTGGCCTGAAACCCGACTGAAAGCTATCAGGGCCTCAGCAGCATTCTGACAACTTCACACTCCCTTCAAAAGCATTTTAAAAAAACCAAAAACCCCACACAAACCCTTAAAGCAAAAGATTGAAAAGTTGGTTTTTAAAAGGGTTACTCAGCATTATTTGGAAAAGCAGATTTGCAGGACACCAACTAGTTACTTCTCTTGTATCTTTCACTCCAACCATCTCCTGTAGACACACTATGGGCCTAGCTAGACCTACCTGTTAATCTGGTGGGGAGTAGGGGCGAGGCCGCACTGCAGCTAGCGCGGGCCGTTGCCCCAGTCTACACGTGAGATGCGATGGGGTAAGGGAAAGCCCTGTTGTGTCAGCCATTTTCTTCTCAACTTAAAGGGGCCATGTGCGCAGGAGCGCACCAACGATAAGGTAAGTCTTTTTTAAAAAGACTGCCTCCGATTTCCCTCCCACAATGTCTGATGCCCTCCTGCCTGCTCACCCATCCACCCCCCACTTGCCAGTCTGCCCCCTTGCCCAGCCCTCCGCTCGCCATGTCTGCCCCCCACTTGCTCGTCCACCCCCCCGCTGGGTCGCCCACTTGCCTTTCCGTCCCCCGCTCGCCATATTCACTCGCCTGCTTGACTGTCTGCCAATCCACTCACCATGTCCGATGCTCCCTCCACCACCCCCCGGCCGCGATCTCCCCACCCTGGCTCTGCTCTTCCATCCCATCTCTCCTGCCGGGTCTGCTCTTCCCCCCCCCCCGGCCCCTATCTCTCCCCCCTCCCCGTGATTCCTCCCCCGGCCCAATGGGCACTATGGAGCGCTGTGGCCCATCCACCACTTTTCCCAGCTACTCGCGCATAAGTGCGGTAGCCAGGAAAAGCAGCGGAACAGTCCACACGCCTGTGGTCCCGGCCTCAGCCCGGCCTGAGATCGGGACCTCAGGAAAAACCGGGCTAAATGGGGTTCCACTTACCCCGCGCCCAGGGAGGTTTCACCCCTGCCTGAACCCGGCATCCCCTGTGCATCATCTGGACGCACAGGGGCGAGCCCGGGGCGAGCACCGGGCTAAACCTCCGTCTAGCCAGGCCCTATAAGTCAAACCACTCTCCAACGTTTAGCTGCAGGTCCCCAGTCATTTTTACTAAGATCCAGTCCCTCATCAATCATGGCTTTGCAACCAATCTGGTCATTCAATGCGTGGCATCGTTTATGGATAGTCCCCGTGCCTGCAAAAGACTAAAAGATTGCACCAGCCACCCAACTGGCCCATTGAACTGAATTATGAAATTATTAATAGGGTCCATTGCAGTGGCATTGCCTTTCATACCCGCCAAGTACACCAACGGCCCAGGATTAGATTTCTTGAGGCTGTGGGAATAATTCCTCCAAATGAATGCCATGTTAGAATGCATTATTCATATATAGTAAGGGGGTGCTGAATGTTCTCAGGCAGCAGTTAAACATCGTTTGGCTACCCAGAGCTCTGCATATTACCTGCTGGGAAGACTTAGACTGCTGGAAAATGTA
This sequence comes from Elgaria multicarinata webbii, assembly GCF_023053635.1. Lineage (NCBI taxonomy): Eukaryota > Metazoa > Chordata > Lepidosauria > Squamata > Anguidae > Elgaria > Elgaria multicarinata. The sequence goes on from NC_086176.1 coordinate 113,147,384, forward strand.
ATGCCAAAATGTAATTTATTGTGATTAAGTGTCAAGAGAGGAGTAAACAGGTCTACCACTGTGATTTCAGATCTTTTCTTATAGCACAGCAAAAAATGAGCATTGCCAAAGGGATTTCCTCCGCATGTGTGTGTTTTTTAATTACTCGTTGTTTTAACCTTTCATTATCATTTTAAACTTGTCTCTTGACAGCATTTAATAGGGGTGTGTGTGTTTTTAGTAGCACCATATCAAATGAGAGTTAGAAATGATTAGAAGTGATTCCCTTGTTTATTTACCGAGATAAATTATCTGTTGAATAGGGCTCTCAATTGGATTTTAGAGCAACTGTGTTGATTGGCCTCAAAATTTATTTTATTTAATTTATTTATTTATTTATTTATTTATTTATTTATTTATTTTTATTTATTACCCAAGTTCTAATGAAACATCCTAAGTCATCCAAAGTCATGCTTTGGTAGACTTGCATGTTGAGTACCACAATGCATTGTGTGTAGGGCTTCTGTTGAGTAGGGATAGGGAAGAAATTTGTTCAGTTCATTACCCAAATTTGAACTTTTGTACCAATCAGCAGGCCAAACCTCAGTTATCCTTTGAAATATTCTCAGAATATTTCAGTGTTTTCCCATCCGGGAATGCATACCAAAATAAACGGATTGAGGAAATGTGCACACAAAAATACATATATTCATAAACATAACATTATAAAATGCTATTTTAAAATATATGTATATGAAAGCACTTGTCCATATATAAAATGCCATTTATATATGGATAACTGTTTTCAAATACATACAAACACACACACACACCATAGATTGGAAGAAAGACACCCAAAAATGCATACAAATTTTCATGCAAACTTTAAAGGAAAAAAAAAGGAAAAAAAACCAACCTCAAAATTTGGGATGAACCAAATTTAAGATTCAAAAAATGAAAAATGGAGAGAAAGTGAAAATTGACATATTCATCCATCCCTACTGTTGAAGACATTTCAGAAACGTGTCTTTCAGCTGGTGTCATTTGTACATATGGTGAACCTGGTGAAATTCCCTCTTCCTCACAACAGTTAAAGTGCAGGAGCTATACTAGTGTGACCAGATTTAAAAGAGGGCAGGGCACCTACAGCTTTAACTATTGTAATGAAGAGGTTTCACCAGGTTCCCCATATATACAAATGACACCTGCTGAAATTCCCTTTTCAATACATCTGTTAAAGATACAGAAGCCCTGTCCTCCTTTACATATGGTCACCCTATGTGCCCCCCCCCCCCAAACACACACATAAACCATTTACTGGGAGAGACACAGAATTTCCCCTGTGTCAGCTGAGTCCCTGGCTATTCTGGTACCCTCATGCACACTGTGCATCATGTGAAGCTAATCACCCTTGTGACATGGGTTGTCATGGTAACGGAAGGTGGGGAATAGAAGGGTGTGGCACTTGGAAGCGGTTGGGGGAGGTAGGTAAGGAAAAAGAAGGAAGGAGGAGGAAAGAGAGAAGGTTTTCAAAAGACTGGGAAGACAAGAAAGTAGGGTGACCCTGTGAAAAAGAGGACAGGGCTCCTGTGTCTTTAACAGTTGTATTGAAAAGGGAATTTCAGCAGGTGTCATTTGTATATATGGAGAACCTGGTGAAATTCCCTCTTCATCACAACAGTTAAAGCTGCAGGTGCCCTGCCCTCTTTTAAATCTGGTCACTCTAGTAGAGCTCCTGCAGCTTTAACTGTTGTGATGAAGAGGGAATTTCCCCAGGTTCTCCATATATACAAATGACATCTGCTGAAATTTCTTTTTTCATGCAACTGTTAAAGATACAGGAGACCGGTCCTCCTTTCCATATGGTTGCCCTACAAGAAAAAGAAGGCAGCATTGAACAGATGGCTGTAAGTAGCAGGGAATTGGGCAGCCGGTCACAGTGAACAGCATTTCAGGAGTGGTATAAGAAGTCTACCCGGGCAATGCACAGGGCCCTGCACGAATGGCTAGACAGTTATTTAGGAGTTGAGATAACTCAGGGACTCGCCGTGTGTTAATGGTTAGGTTGTTAGTAATAAATTCTTAAGTTTTGTAAGAAGAGGGGCTTTTTTGTTTGATTAAGTCCTGGTGCCTCACCCAGATTCCTTACTTATGGTCACACCCTACATTGGGAAGAGCAGTTGCAGCTCCCATTGACCCCATTGACCCCCATTGGAGAAAAGATCTTAAATTATGGCCATAGGTGGGTTTGGAGATGATCAGGTTGTCCCTCCATATATACACTGTTCACTAGGGCTTTGCACACACCCACACCCAATTTGCTTCAGTGACCGATTCAGAGCTTCCCGATGTCATGTTTAGCTCTGCTGCTTTTGGGTTGAAAGAAGGAGTTTCAGGCAATCAATCAGAATCAGACTCTGAAGTAGAAAAGACGGGGCCAGAAACATGCCAGATTATACGAGTCGGGGAGGCAGCTCTCACAAGCTCTTCACTAGCTGGGAATGAACTTTCTCTAGAGCTTATCTCTTCAAGACAGTCAGTGGGAAGTCAATATTCTTCTGAGGGGGAGGGCCCAGACAGACTAGCCGATCCTAGAGTATGCCACAAACTAAAATGGGCAGAGCTAAAATAAGGTGTGAGAAAATCAGCCCAGCTAGCATCTCGACAGGAGCTGCATCAGAACCAGTCTCTCTGAAGTTAACGTGTTCTGGGAAAAGTCTTTCCATTCTTCTTGAAAGGACAAGTGTCTCGCTTAGTTTGCATAGTTTTGCCCCTAGAAGAAAGTCCCTAGAGGTTGGACTCCCTTCAGATGGGAAGAGATATTTATTGCTTGAATAAAGCTTTGTCGATTACTTCACAGACGTCTTTATTGTCTCCCAAGAAGGTGGGAGGTTTTGAAAAACATGACACCAGATCAGCTCCAATTCAGTGTGGAATGCTTCGGGACCAGGCCAACTCACTTCGGATTTTGACATCCCAAAGCAGATCAGCCATTGCAGGTTCCTGGGTGCCCACTGAGCAACTGCTCAGCAGGTGCATGAGAAAGCCAGGTGCGAGACCAACTGGGAGCCCACTGGACTCCTCCTCCTCCACTACCCTTCCTCCCCACCCACCCGCAGGACTTCCCTGGGCTGTCCATCCTCAATTAGAGCCGCTATTTTAAAGGAAATAGCGGCTTTAATTGAAAGAACTGGGCATGTTTAGCCTGGAGAAGAGAAGATTGAGGGGAGACATGGTAGCACTCTTCAAGTACTTAAAAGGTTGTCACACAGAGGAGGGCCAGGATCTCTTCCCGATTCTCCCAGAGTGCAGGACACGGAAAAATGGGCTCAAGTTAAAGGAAGCCAGATTCCGGCTGGACACCAGGAAAAACTTCCTGACTGTTAGAGCAGTACGACAATGGAATCAGTTGCCTGGTGAGGTTGTGGCCTCTCCCACACTAGAGTCCTTCAAGAGGCAGCTGGAAAGCCATCTGTTAGGGATGCTTTAGGGTGGATTCCTGCATTCAGCCGGGGGTTGGACTCGATGGCCTTGTAGGCCCCTTCCAACTCTGCTGTTCTATGATTCTAAGGCCATAGCTAGACCTAAGGTTTATCCCTGGATCGTCCAGGGGTCAAACCTGTTCACCTAGGTGACACACAGGGGATCCAGTGCTCAGGCAGGGGCGAACCCTGGATGATCCCAGGATAAACCTTAGGTCTAGCTGTGGCCTAAGTTGGGGGAACTGTAGTTCCATACATCTAAAGTCGCAAACTACAGCACGCCATCAAGGATTCAGGGTTTAGCCCCAAGGCGGTACACAGCCCTATTGTTCACCCTAAAGGCAAGTGTTTTGCACCCTACATAAAGCAATAACATCCTGTAACCTGTTTCAAGAAGCTTTAATTTCACAGCATGAGCTTCACAGCAGAGGGGGGAAGAAGAAAATCTTTCCAATCGAATCTTTATAGATCTTTGAATGCTAAATCTAGTAAAGTTATCTTATTTCTGTAATAAGAAGGTCAGTAGTTACCTGGGGCTGTTCTCATCCATCGTGGCATTTAGTAAATCAAGCATTGGTTACAAATTAGAGTCGGAAATTAAATGAGCTCAGCAGCCCCAATTCTCAGCTTGAAGGTTGAAAGTTTAAATACCGTTTGGGGTGAAAATCTGGCAGAACTCCATATGTCAATGCCTTAACATGGTAGATAGGGGGTGTTCTGCCTGCCTGCACTCAACGTAACAAATGGATATTTGGCTTGCATCCTGTTTAATAGGAGGGAACGCTACATTCACTGGCCTCCATTGGTGTAAAGAGAGTCTCCTTGAGGCAAAAGAAATGTAGAGGAGAATGTTTGACTGATTTAGGCCATGGGAGAGAGGGCTGTTAATAGAGAAAGTAAGAAAAGCCTCCTATCCATTTTCTAGGACAGGGGCAAAATTCACTGGCCTGGCCTGCCTTGATACCCCTAGCTCGATATTCCATTCCCCCCCCCCCAATACAGCAGCAACATCCTGATACAGGTTCCTGTGCTGGATTGAGAGGGGGATCAATTTTATTTTACTCTCATCCCCATGAGAGTTATGCTAGGTCATCCCATAGCAGTATTCTCAGAGTCTTTGGCAGGGAGGGGAATATTTTCTGCAACGCCACCATGAGGACCGCCACACTGGACTGGAGAGTTTCCCCCCAAATTCACACCAAATTTTGCCCCCCACTGAAAATGCTGCCCTATTTTCATAGGGCAGTGCCCAATAATGCTGCTGCACACACACTGGAACTGTTGCACAAGTGCGTCTCACTGCTCATGCAACAGGGGTGTACCGGTTTTAAAGCAACCCCCAAAAGAAACTAGGACACTTGTTTCTAGATTTACGCCATAGCTAGACCTAAGGTTTATCCCTGGATCATCCAGGGGTCAAACCTGTTCATCTAGGTGACACACATTGAATCCAGTGCTCAGGCAGGGGCGAACCCTGGATGATCCCAGGATAAACCTTAGGTCTAGCAGTGGCCCAAGACAGGTCAGCAGAGTTTGCTTCTGCTGGCCTGTCCCATTCTGGAAAGGAGTGTTTGTGCTTGTTTTGGGTTTAATTTGAGAACCACTAACTCCCCATTGTGCTATCCCATGGGCAGATTTGAATATTGTCCATAGCCTTCAAATATGGACATGGAATTGAGAGGCCGGCATTTTAGGCTAGCATTAAGAATAATATTGCAGAGGAGAAATCAACTTGGTTAAGGACAGAAAGAAGACAGCTTGGTTGGACGCCGGGGACAAAAAACAGGAAATGGCTACTTCCATCATGCCCTATTTATGATAAACTTCCTAGAGCATCTCTGTGTCCACTGCTAGAAACTCATTTCTGGCTTTGATGGACCTTTGGTCAGATCCAGCAAAATGGCTCTTATCTCGCCCTGCCTAACCCTTTTCTGCATTCGTCTTGAGATTTGATTTAACATTTAGCTGGAAACAATGAATTGAAAATAAAAGGACATCATAGCAGGACTCAGTAGGGTGAAGGAGGAGGGGGGGAGTGCTTAAATAAAAAAACCAAAGATGAATATTTTACCGCCGTTTTTTTTGGTATGCTTTGTGCATATTGGAAGATGTTTTGTGGAATCCCAGAGGGATCAGCCACTAACTACCTGCCTTGCGTTCCCAGGGGTGGACACTTGAGCATGCTAAAAAGGAAATTGTCACAGTTTGGATGTAATTACAATGGGTTTGGAGTTGTTTTGTTCCCCTGGGGAACCCCAAGCAGACAGTGGTTGCGGCTCTATGGAATTAATGACTGGTCAAATGCATGAGTCATGACGCTATCCGTTAATATGTATTTATTCACTTTTAGTGTATTTATCCAGTTTCTTGATATTATATATACCTACACACTTACCCCTTCAAAACAGCTAATAAAAAAACATCCTTCCTCCAACCTGGTGCCTTTCAGATACTTTGGACATCAACAGTCTACACTGTACTCTTTTCGTCGCCAGCTGAAGACCTTTTTATTCTCTCAGTATTTTAACACTTAGTTTTAACTTAAATTTAAATTTTACTGTTCTAACTCCGTATTTTAATCTTATATCAATTTTCGCTGTGTGGTTTTATCCTGGTTGTGATTTTTATACTGTATTTTGTATTTGTGTCCTTAACCTGTTGGTAGTTTTATTATGGTTTTAATTTTCGTGAACCGCCCAGAGAGCTTCGGCTATTGGGCGGTATAAAAATGTAATAAATAAATAAACAAATAAATAAACAGGATCATCAGCAGGGCTCTTTATAGATCTTAATGCATGCTTGCAGCCAGATTTCTTCTAGACCAAGGGAGGAGAGGGAGGGGCCAGTGTATATAATGGTTACAGCCGAACGGACTTAGGTCCTCTCATTTGGTCATCAGGGATCATAGAATCATAGAATCATAGAATAGCAGAGTTGGAAGGGGCCTACAAGGCCATCGAGTCCAACCCCCTGCTCAATGCAGGAATACACCCTAAAGCATCCCTGACAGATGGTTGTCCAGCTGCCTCTTGAAGGCCTCTAGTGTGGGAGAGCCCACAACTTCACCAGGCAACTGATTCCATTGTCGTTCCGCTCTAACAGTCAGGAAGTTTTTCCTGACATCCAGCTGGAATCTGGCTTCCTGTAACTTGAGCCCATTATTTTGTGTCCTGTACTCTGGGAGGATCGAGAAGAGATCCTGGCCCTCCTCTGTGTGACAACCTTTTAAGTATTTGAAGAGTGCTCTCATGTCTCCCCTCAATCTTCTCTTCTCCAGGCTAAACATGCCCAGTTCTTTCAGTCTCTCTTCATAGGGCTTTGTTTCCAGGCCCCTGATCATCCTAGTTGCCCTCCTCTGAACACGCTCCAGATTGTCTGCGTCCTTCTTGAATTTTGGAGCCCAGAACTGGACGCAATACTCTAGATGAGGCCTAACCTGGGCCGAATAGAGAGGAACCAGTACCTCACGTGACTTGGAAGCTATACTTCTATTAATGCAGCCCAAAATAGCATTTGCCTTTCTTGCAGCCATATCACACTGTTGGCTCATATTCAGCTTGCGATCTACAACAATTCCAAGATCCTTCTCGTTCGTAGTATTGCTGAGCCAAGTATCCCCCATCTTGTAACTGTGCCTTTGGTTTCTATTTCCTAAATGTAGAACTTGGCATTTATCCCTATTAAATTTCATTCGGTTGTTTTCAGCCCAGCACTCCAGCCTATCAAGATCACTTGGATGGTTGCTCCAAGCCTTTATAAGGGCCAAATTGCTAACTGTACAACAGTGGAAAGAGAAATCCACATTTTGATAGATCAATAGCTGAAAAGCCTACGTTTGTTATACAAATAGACTATTTATAGGGATGTACAGATTATGCAAAATCCGTTCTATCTTTGTTTTACATATTGTCAGGTACCTTTCTTTCTGTCATCCATCCATTGACGAAATCAGATATATATTTTTTTCTGAATGCATGCAAATTCACACATGCATATTTCTCTCCCCCCTCCCCCGCTAACGTGCAAATTCCTGCCAAATGTGCCTTTTAGCACTTTACCCTATGGGGGAAATGTGCATTTTGGCATTTTTAAAGCATATTTTCTTACAATGAAATTTGCTCAAAATTCCTGAAGGTTAAGAAAATGGTCTGCAAGTCCATGGACTCTGCCCAACAGGGGGAAAGCCGGTCTGCTGTAGCATCCTTGGGTTGGATTATGTAGCCTGTGTGGTGTAGCGGCTAGAGTGTCAGACTGGGAGTCAGGATATCTGGGTTCTAGACTCCACTCAGCCATGGAAGCTCACTGGGTGACTTTGGGCCAGTCACAGACTCTCAGCCCAACCTACCTCACAGGGTTGTTGTGAGGATAAAATACAGCAATACTACAAATGAGAAGGATCTTGGAGTTGTTGTAGATTACAAGCTGAATATGAGCCAACAGTGTGATATGGCTGCAAGAAAGGCAAATGCTATTTTGGGCTGCATTAATAGAAGTATAGCTTCCAAATCGTGTGAGGTACTGGTTCCTCTCTATTCAGCCCTGGTTAGGCTTCATCTAGAGTATTGCATCCAGTTCTGGGCTCCACAATTCAAGAAGGATGCAGACAAGCTGGAGCGTGTTCAGAGGAGGGCAACCAGGATGATCAGGGGTCTGGAAACAAAGTCCTATGAAGAGAGACTGAAAGAATTGGGCATGTTTAGCCTGGAGAAGAGAAGATGGAGGGGAGACATGATAGCACTCTTCAAATACTTAAAAGTTTGTCACACAGAGGAGGGCCAGGATCTCTTCTCGATCCTCCCAGAGTGCAGGACACGGAATAACGGGCTCAAGTTAAAGGAAGCCAAATTCCAGCTGGACATCATGAAAAACTTCCTGGCTGTTAGAGCAGTACGACAATAGAATCAGTTGCCTGGTGAGGTTGTGGGCTCTCCCACACTAGAGGCCTTCAAGAGGCAGCTGGACAAGCATCTGTCAGGGATTCTTTAGGGTGGATTCCTGTATTGAGCGGGGGGTTGGACTTGATGGCCTTATAGGCCCCTTCCAACTCTACTATTCTATGATTCTATGATTCTATGAGAAGAAGAAAAGGATTCTAGTCCTCACTCGACCATGGAATCCCACTAGATGACTTTGGACTCTCAGCCCAACCCACCTCACAGGGTTATTGATGTAAGGATAAATTGGAGAGGAGGAGGGTTATGTACACCGCCTTGGGTTCCTTGGAGAAAAAAAGGCAGGATATAAATGCAGTAATAAATAAATAAAATAAATTATGCTAAAAGAGGTGGGGCACACTCAGGTCCCAGGGAAGTTTATTTATTTATTTATTATTTATTTAGAATATTTATATACCCCTCCCCATTGAAAAATTTCGGACCGGTGTACAAGATAAAATGAAAGAACGATATCATTCACACCACCACCTACCGTTGATTAATGCCTGCGTTGCCAGAGTGGTGAGGCAAGAAACCACAAGGAATCACTTCCCTTGCTGCTGTAGTATCCTATAAATTGGCTCTAAGAAGCAAGTCTGATTCAAGCATATTCCAGAATATGTGAATGCATCACACTCGGTGCACTCGGCTGAATAGAAAGGGGAAATAAAATCACCAGGACCGAATTACATTATTGTCTGCCTTCCATTAAGTTGTTAGATATCTCTATTTCTACGCGGCTCATCTTTCCGTTTGCCGCCTCACAGCTATATCGGACCCACGGTTAGAACAACATGCATTCAGTAATTAATTTCCTAGTTGAGCTGCAAGCCACATTTCTCTCCCACAGCCCCCCCCCCCCCCCCCCGCCGCTCCGCGCCTCTGTTCTACATGTTGCTATTGGAATTAAGGTTTCGTTCTTTAAGACTAATCTGTACTGTTTACACTGAACCAGTTGGCTGTCATTTTTTTTATGGCCCTGCATCAGGATTATGTATAATTCAATCAATACCTTGGGGCAAACTATTTGATGATTACAATAAAAAAAAAAAATCTCATTCTGCTGTACTTTGTCGAAAAGGTTTCATTATGCCATGTCACTCCGTTACAAGACTTTATGGGACTGTAAGCCCCACAGGACATTTTAAAACATACGTTTTTTACGACGATTAAACTCCAAGATAAACGAAAACATTAAAATAAGGTATTGGGCTCATTTCCTTTTGTCTTTGATGGATACGAATGGGGGATATAAAAGGGGGGGGAATAAGAAAGCTGCAACGCCACCTGTGAAAACTAATGTGATACAAGGAGACCAGTAACTCTACTTTCCCTTGTGGGTTATGATTGATTAGAGGCAGAGGGGCAACAGCACCCCGAAAGATAAAACAGTGCCAGCAAGATGGAATAGAGTCATACATGCAATGAAGGATTTTCTTTTCTTTTCTTTTCCTAACGTTGCTCCGCTTTATTTAGCACTCTGAAGGGACTTCTTCTGCCTAAATATTTATGCGGCCAAGAACATGCCATTATAAGGGTTGTTTTTGTTGTTTTTTGTACGGGGTTCTTCGGGGGTATGTGTGTGTTGATAACAGAATCATTCTGCATAACTTTCACAAATGGAAAGTTTTAGGGAATTTCAGGTCTGAAATGTGGGATTACTCCTGCTCCGATCTTGTGCCTAGATCTCTACATGGGGGGATCTACACTACTGCTTTAAAGCGCTTTATAACAGTTTTGACAACTGTTGGGGCCCAGGACACACTGCATATACAGGTTTCAAAACGTTTTCAAAGTGCTTTAAAGCGCTTTAAAAGCAATAGTGTAGATTCCCCCCCCCTGGTCTGAGGGGGCAAGGAGGGCATTTGCACATCGACTTCGATTGCTCCTGTGTTAGTCTGATCTGGCAACAGCTATCTGGCAACAGACTGATCTGGCAACAGACTAAGGTCTTTCTTACAACATGGTTAGACTATAGCAACACACTCTTCATGGGGCTACCCTTGATGATTGTCCAGAAGCTTCAGTTGGTTCAAAATGCTACAGCCAGGTTGCTACTGGGTACTTGGTATCATCAACCCAATATCAACCCAACTGCACAGGTTGGCGGTTGTTTTCCAGGCTAAATCCATGGTGTTGGATTTAACCTTTAAATCTCTAAACCACAGAACTGCCCACTTTGGGCCAGTTGGTTTTAGGGGCACGTCCCAGCCCCCTAACATCATACCCTGTTTTTTGCCTTCACTCTTGAAGCACTTAGAGCCTCCTCCCAGCACAGAGAAAGAGACCTAGGTCTCCCCCATAATTGCTGCTATTTCCTATCTAGCAGTAGGGGAGTGGGTGGTGGCCTCATCTTTCAGACTCGCATGCAACAAGGAAAGTGGCCACCCTTCCTCACGTTGGCCAGAGTTCCACCAGCTCTTGTCCCCTCTGCTACGTCTGACCTGAGGAGATAGCAGTGGGGATGCCCTCTGAACCCACATGCCCTGGGGGTTGGTTTGGGTAGCCCTGCAGGCCAGATCAAGTCAACAGGCCGGAGGATCGGAAAACCTGCTTAGGACCTGGCTGTCTTGTGGGCCTGGCTATCTTGGTCTGAACCTGCTTGGTTACTGAGATTAGTAGGAGAGGTCCTTTTGATGACACCTTGACTTGCAGAGGCAGGCTCATCAGGCACGCAAGGAAGGACTTTCTCCCAAAGGCTGTGTTGCCCCCAAACTCCTGAACACGCTCTCTCAGAATTCAGGAAGACTCGTGTTTTAGGTCTAGACATGCCCCTGGTTAAAGGGGGGGAAGTGGAGCGGGCAGGGATGTGTGTATAAAGGGAGCATATTGTGATGGTGGGAGGAAAATGGAAGCTAGAAAGTCATAGCCCAGTTGCAAGATTTCCCCCTGGTGTAGAAATGCTCTAAGAGGTTAATCAGATGAGCGTTCTATCGCACGCTCACTACTGACCAATTATGGATGTGTGTTTAGGCGATGGCGACCACCTCCCATGCACCTCCCACTCATTTTTCCATAGGAAAATATACTCCGTTTAATCCAATCTATTTTAAAAACAACAACAACCAGAATGTGCCACAATCTCCTGCTGTGCAGGGGCGGGGGGATCTACACTATAGGTTGAAACGTTATTGTTAGCCATTGTTCCATTATTAATTCAAACGTTTCTATTTTTAACTGAGCTCACTAACGTTACTTACCTTTTCCTGTAACGTTATTCCGGAGCACACTGATTGGCTGCCCCGTTGCCTGATCCTTGATTCCGTCCTTTCTATGATCCTCCCAATGCCCAGACTGTCTCTTCTATGATCCTACCACTTCCATTTTTGGTGATTTTGGTTGGATGATGGCGCGGAGAGGAAGCTGTCCCAACCAGGAAGGAGAGTGGAGGATCGTGTGCCATTGCATTTACAATGCAACAGGGAATACGATAGAAGACTGCACATTGAAAGCTAACAGTGCAGAAGGGTTATAACGGTAAGGTAAAACGGAACATAATTCACCTATAAAACATGATAACTAACGAGTCATGTGACCAGTGACGCAATCAAAGCCCTATGTACCATTATAGGTACAATAGTGTAGATTAGGGATGTGCTCCGCTTCTAATCGGACCGGAGAAGCAGTAGCGGAGCGGGGGGCTTCGCCTGCCCTTAAGGCGGAGGTGAAGAGGATTGGGGGGCCGGCAGAGTGTGGCGGAGAGGATCGAGGTGAAGGTGGATCCTTCGCCTCGATCCGGAGCTCCGCCGGAAAGGTAAGTGGGGTTTACCAGGCCCTGCCGCTGTCGCTGTCGCCCATGCGGCGACGGCAGCAGGGCCCGGTAAAACCCCCCCCCGCCCTCCTCTCCCTTACCTGCCTCCGTCCGCGGTCTGTCAGCGTCTCCAATTGAGCCCGTGGTTCCAGCAGGAAGTCTGGGCCGCACTTGCAGCCCAGACTTCCTGGTGGAACCGCGGGCTCAATTGAAGACGGCGACGGACCGCGGACGGAGGCAGGTAAGGCCCCCTCCCCCTTGGTCCCTTACCGGGCTCTGCCGCTGTCGCCGCATGGGCGGAGATGGCGGCAGGGCCTGGTAACCACCCCCGCCCTCCTCTCCCTTACCTGCCTCTGTCCGCGGTCCGTCAGCGTCTCCAATTGAGCCCGTGGTTCCAGCAGGAAGCGGCCTAGACTTCCTGGTGGAACCACGGGCTCAATTGAAGACGGCGACGGACCACGGACGGAGGCAGGTAAGGCCCCCCCTCCTCCTTACCGGGCTCTGCCGCCGTCGCCGCATGGGCGGCGATGGCGGCAGGGCCCGGTAACCCCCCCTATGGGGGGGACCGGAGCTCCGATCCAGATCCGGAGCTCCGAGCGGAGCGGAGTGGGCACAGGCGGAGTGGGGGCGGGGCGGAGCGGGCCGATCCGAAAATGGCGGATCTTAAAGTGAAGCGGAGTGGGGGGTGCGTGCACACCCCTAGTGTAGATCCCCCCGAAAAGCAGCGCAATAAAAACACCCCCTAAATGGGCCACATGGTCTTTGTTTACTTCCTCTTTCCGCTCCAGGCAGAAAGAAGAAGTAATGAAGGACAAGAGCAGGGGTGGGGAAGTGGTGGCAAAGAAGCATAATTTCATCCCCATGTGATGACACTCTAAATGCACCAGAGGTATATAAGGGATACTCAGATGAGCGTTTTATAGCATGATCGTTACTGGGCACTGACAGATTATTATTTTTATTAAAAAGACTCCGGCAAGTCCAATTGATTTTTAAAAACGGAACTTGCCATGATTTCCTGCTGTATGCCGGAGAAGCGGCGCAATAAAAATTCCCACTGAATGGGCCACACGGTTGTTGTTTACTTCCTCTTTCTTCTCCGTGAGAAAGAGGAAATATTGTGCGACAGAAGCAGGGGCAGAGAAGCGATGGCAGGGAACTGTGATTCCCCCGCCCCCCGTCTGACAAACCTCATAGCGTTATCATAATGGGATTGTAACGATTTGACACAAGGTGTAGAACTGGCCCTTGTCATACAATTGCTGCTCCCCCACCACAAAGGAAATTGCACAACCAATAGTAAGGGGAAAGTATTGCCAAAATGAGGTGCCTGGCTGTTCTTCCTGTTGCCACAGTAACCTTTCAGGGGCTACAGCCAGCAGCTAGCATAGGAAGTCCACGGCAGAGATAATTCATCATATTAGCTAAGTGAAGAACAGCTTTGGAATACCAAATGACTGATATGTAATGCAGTTGAAGGTGGGTTGATATTAACAGAAGCCACAGCAGTAGGGTGACCATATGGAAAGGAGGACAGGGATCCTGAATCCTTAACAGTTGCATAGAAAAGGGAATTACAGCAGGTGTCATTTGCATGCATGCAGCACCTGGTGAAATTCTGTCTTCGTCACAACAGCTAAAGCTGCAGGAGCCCTGCCCTCTTTTGTATCTCGTCACTCTAGTATAGCCCCTGCAGCTTTAACTGTTGTGACAAAGAGGGAATTTCATCAGGTACTCCATGCATACAATGACACCTGTTGAAATTCCCTTTTCTACACAACTGTTAAAGATACAGGAGCCCTGTCCTTGTTTTCATATGGCCACCCTAAATCAGGCCTCCTGTTATTAAAGCCAAGAGAGAAATTGTTCCATACATTGGCCAGTTTGCAAACCAAGATTCCTCAGAACAGTCTTCCCAAGCCAGGAGTCCTCCAGCTGATTTGGACTTCAGTTCCCATCAGGCCAGCAAGAATGGCTGGCAGCTGTAGTCCAAAACACCTGAAGGATACGAGGCTGGGGAAGTCTAGGGTGACCATATGAAAAAGAGGACAGGGCTCCTGTATCTTTAACAGTTGCATAGAAAAGGGAATTTCAGCAGGGGTCATTTGTACATATGGAGAACCTGGTGAAATTCCCTCTTCATCACAACAGTTAAAGTGCAGGAGCTATACTAGCATGATCAGATTTAAAAGAGGGCAGCTTTAACTGTGGTGATGAAGAGGGAATTTCACCAGGTTCCCCATATATACAAATGACACCGGCAGAAATTCCCTTTTCAATACAACTGTTCAAGATACAGGAGCCCTGTCCTCCTTTTCATATGGTCAGCCTACACAGCAGGGCTGGAGAAGCCTACGATGCAGATGGATTTGTGTCTGGTTGAATGGGAGAGGAACAAGAAACAAGTACAGGAGATGTAGCTCAATGGAAAAAAGAAAACGCTTCACAAAGACCTCAGTTCAAGCCAGGTAAAGGAACTCTGTTAGCAGGCAGGGGGTGGAGGTGGCGTTTATCATCTTACACTGCTGTAGGTGTTGACCAGGCCAATGTCAGATCTTCATCCATCAGCTTTGTTCAACCTTTTGCCCTCCAGAGTAGAGAAATCACAGATTGGCTTATACCTCATGTACGAGTCTGGAGAAATCATAGGCTGGTTTATAATACATTCGTCAGATTGAAGAAATCCCAGGCTGATGCAGAATTCATTTGTGAGTTTGGGAAAATCGTGGATTGGCTTATAGTGCATCTGCATAATGTTATGTCTTAAAAACAACAACAGCCCTGTGCCAGATGGTAGCCAACTTTTATATCTTTAAAAGCTCCTCTGCATGGTGTTGGCTCCACTTCCAGTAAGATCATGGCTCCTCCCCTTCTTTATCATAGAATCATAGAATAGCAGAGTTGGAAGGGGCCTACAAGGCCATCGAGTCCAACCCCCTGCTCAGTGCAGGAATCCACCCTAAAGCATCCCTGACAGATGGTTGTCCAGCTCCCTCTTGAAGGCCTCTAGTGTGGGACAGCCCACAACCTCCCTAGGTAACTGATTCCATTGTCATACTGCTCTAACAGTCAGGAAGTTTTTCCTGATGTCCAGCTAGAATCTGGCTTCCTTTATTCCGTGTCCTGCACTCTGGGAGGATCAAGAGGAGATCCTGGCCCTCTTCTGTGTGACAACCTTTTAAGGATTTGAAGAGTGCTATCATGTCTCCCCTCAATCTTCTCTTCACATGCAATGGCATGTGATCCTCCACTCTCCTTCCTGTTTGGGACAACTTCCTGGTTGGGACAGTTTCCTCCCCAGCACTCAGATTGGCCATGAGCCACCACTACTTACAATACTCCGTACCTTTCTTTTTCTGGTCTATTGACTGTAAATAAAGGATTGATTGATTGATTGATACTTACAATACTACAAAAGCATGCACATACAGTTGCAATGAAACACATACAAACACACACACACAAATCAGTAGCAGCAGCTAACGATGCACCAAATGCAGACTGGACCGAATGAGTCTTCAAGGTTTTTTCTGTACCTCCCCAAAATGAGTTCCAAAGATGGAAGGCCCTATCTTTAGTAGCCACCCAAAACCCTAACATTTCTTGCTGGTCAGCCAGGTATTTTGGCCTCTAACTCTGATATTAATGCTTTAGCCGGTTCATAATTTGAAAATGCCATTTCCAAAAGGTTGCATGATTTTATGGGGATTTTTTTTCTTTGTTCAATAACAACTTCTCTCTCTCTCTCTCTCTCTCTCTCTCTCTCTCTCTCTCTCTGTGCAGAAGGTCTTCCATTGAATATATCTTTCAAATAATGGCCAACTGGGAATGTTGTTTGTTGCCAAAATTTGATATATTTCTAGGCTGACCACATGAAAAGGAGGACAGGGCTCCTGTATCTTTAACAGTTGTATTGAAAAGGGAATTTCTGCAGGTGTCATTTGTATACATGGGGAACCTGGTGAAATTCCCTCTTCATCACAACAGTTAAAGCTGCAGGAGCCCTGCCCTCTTTGGAATCTGGTCACTCGAGTATAGCTCCTGCAGCTTTAACTGTTGTGATGAAGAGGGAATTTCACCAGGTTCTGCATATATACAAATGACACCTGCTGAAATTCCCTTTTCTATGCAACTGTTAACGATACAGGAGCCCTGTCCTCCTTTTCATATGGTCACCCTAATATTTCACTCTTCAAACTTGCACTTTTTTTTCCCTTTTCCTCCCTCCTCACACCCAGAGATTGCCATTCCTTAGAGGCATTTGTTGCAGGCAGACTAGGCTTGACTTCTGACTGGAAGACAGTTAGCTACATTCTTTCAGCCTGACCTCCAAATATCTTTCTCTTTTCCTTTAACAAATCTTTTAGGCCAACCTTCCCACCCAACCTCTCTCTCTCTTCTCTGAGCATCAAGGCTTCCTCTTCAGGCAAACACCTTCTTGGTTTCAGCATTTTGCATCTCCTCTTGCTGATTTGTTCTTTCTCAGCTTAGTCGAGGCTGGAGAAGAATTTCAAAACTGTATCGCTCCAGGTTGTGTTTAAGAAAAGCAACACCAGGTTGCATTTTTATTGGATTTGCTGGAAATCAAATTTTGTTCATTCCCCCATCACACAGCTTTATAAGAGAGAGAAAAACCCCGCCACTCCACACAGGGCTAAGTATGTTTTTTTCATGCTCCCTGCTTCCCCAAAGCAGTAGGATGTACCAGAGGCATATGGTCACAGAATCAGAATCCCTGTAAAGAGATAGAGATTTTGGGTGTCCCATGAAGGGACATTATGAAAAACTTGTACAGAGCATCTGTTGGAAGGCAAAGCATAACTTTTCGAATGCCAGATCTTCTGAATATCTATTATCTTATTTTAAAACACTTCAAGCCAAAACATTCAGAAAGTAATAGCATTTGAAACATGCACATGTGATGCCACTGAAAAGAAAAGCTGCAACCTAACAAGCCATTGCTTTGTATTGTGTTCAACATTATTTTCTCTTTGTCTCATATGTTCTTTTTAGTGCCACGTATGTTTTACTCCCCCCCCCAATTGGTTGCAATTCAATTTGTCTTAACTGGTGGCTTTATTGTCCATGACTGTGTTGGGCCCAGCAATCCCGCCAGGGGGGTCAGGAAGATCTAAAGGTGGAGGGATCGGCAATAGAACCAATGACCTAGAGAAGGTGTGGGCTCTCCCATCCTAGAGGCCTTCAAGAGGCAGCTGGACAACCATCTGTCAGGGATGCTTTAGGGTGGATTCCTGCAACGACCAGGTGGTTGGACTCGATGGCCTTGTAGGCCCCTTCCAACTCTACTATTAGATGATTTCATGGGTCGTTTTAATGGAAGTTCAGCTGGGCTCCTCTTGGCAGGGCAAAACTGAAGGGGGAGTGGTGTTTATCCCAACTGCCTCCCCTTGTGATGTCAGAGCTACAACATCATAGAGGAAAGAGAGTGGGGGTGTTATAGGGTAGTTGGGAGGAGGCATCTGAAGTGGACGCCCTCTCTTGCTCTGCCCTTGAAGGGGAGATTCAAATGTCTCAAACTATCCTTTGACCCTTGAAATAGCGTTCCAGGGACCATAGGATTGCAGTTAAAGTTCTGGTAATACACTATGGCTAGTCTAGTAGAGTGTTATTATACACTATAGTAGGGGATTTGTAATCCACAAAGGCTTCAAATGCATTAGGATTTCTATGAATCTGACCTGCAGATTCCACAGTGGCTTGGCTTTTTCCAAGTTACTTGGACTTTGGGTCATTTTTTCACTTTTGGTGTGTGTGTGTGTGTGTGTGTGTTTGTGCTTATTTGCATTAATGCTAATGGGCATGAGTGCTTTAGCCTAGGTCCACATTAGCGGTAATGTGCATTTGAGCTAATGTGCACTTGGGCCAATGTGAATTAATGCAAGTAGCATGAAATTAATAAAGAATGCAATTCTTTCAGTGAGCAGACAATGGAAGGAAAGAGGCCTGACCATTAACAAAACACAGATGGAACAGGTAGAACTCCAGATTCCTGCAGGAGAAGGCTATCAATGGCTAATAACCCTGATGGCTATGTGCCACCTCCAGTATCTGAGGCAGCAAGCCTGTGTTCACCAGTTGCTGGGGAACATAGGTGGGAGGGTGCTGTTGCACCTGTGTCCTGCTTGTGGGTCCCTGGACTGGCCGGCGAGATCTCATTACGCCAGTCCTTTTCCAGCTTCATTGACTGCCAGTCCAGGTCCGGGCCCGATTCAAAGTGCTAGTATTGACATTTAAAGCCCTAAACGGTTTGGGGCCAGGTTATCTGAAGGAACGCCTCCTCCCATATGTACCTGCCCAAACCTTAAGATCATCTACAGGGGCCCTTCTCGGTGAGCCCCTGCCAAAGGAAGTGAGGCAGGTGGCTACAAGGAGGAGGGCTTTCTCCGCTGTGGCACCCCGGCTGTGGAATGAGCTCCCCAGAGAGGTCTGCCTGGCACCTACACTGTACTTCTTCCATCGCCAGCTGAAGACCTTTTTATTCTCTCAGTATTTTAACACTTAATTTTAACTTAAATTTAAATTTTACTGTTCTAACTCTGCATTTTAATCTTATAACAATTTTTGCTGCATGTTTTTATCCTGGCTGTGCTTTTTATACTGTATTTTTTATTTTTTTTTTATTTATTTAAGTATTTTTATGCCGCCATTCAGCCAAAAAAGGCTCTCATGGCGGCTTACAAAAGTATTTCTTGACAGTCCCTGCCCACAGGCTTACAATCTAAAAGACATGACACAAAAGGAAAGGGGATTGGGAGGGAGAAGGAGGAGGAGGAGGGGGAAAAGGAAAGCAAATTCAGGCACTACAATCTTAGTTGGAAAAGTTCAGCAGTTACAGGGGACAGCAGGAGGGAGGGGGCTCTCAGCTGGAGCTGGACCCAGGCACGGTGGAGAGGTGCCTAGCTGCTGCTTCCTCCCTCATGGTGGCCTCTGCAGTGGCAGTTGGTAGCAGGAGGGAGGGGGCTCTCAGCTGGAGCTGGACCCAGGCACGGTGGAGAAATGCCTGGCTGCTGCTTCCTCCCTCACTGGTGGCCTCTCCAGAGACAGTTGGTGGCAGGAGGGAGGGGGCTCTCAGCTGGAGCTGGACCCAGGCATGGTGGAGAAATGCCTGGCTGCTGCTTCCTCCCTCACTGGTGGCCTCTGCAGTGACAGTTGGTAGCAGGAGGGAGGGGGCTCTCAGCTGGAGCTGGACCCAGGCACGGTGGAGAGGTGCCTAGCTGCTGCTTCCTCCCTCATGGTGGCCTCTGCAGAGACAGTTGGTAGCAGGAGGGAGGGGGCTCTCAGCTGGAGCTGGACCCAGGCACGGTGGAGAAATGCCTGGCTGCTGCTTCCTCCCTCACTGGTGGCCTCTCCAGAGACAGTTGGTGGCAGGAGGGAGGGGGCTCTCAGCTGGAGCTGGACCCAGGCATGGTGGAGAAATGCCTGGCTGCTGCTTCCTCCCTCACTGGTGGCCTCTCCAGAGACAGTTGGTAGCAGGAGGGAGGGGGCTCTCAGCTGGAGCTGGACCCAGGCATGGTGGAGAAATGCCTGGCTGCTGCTTCCTCCCTCACTGGTGGCCTCTGCAGTGACAGTTGGTAGCAGGAGGGAGGGGGCTCTCAGCTGGAGCTGGACCCAGGCACGGTGGAGAGGTGCCTAGCTGCTGCTTCCTCCCTCATGGTGGCCTCTGCAGAGACAGTTGGTAGCAGGAGGGAGGGGGCTCTCAGCTGGAGCTGGACCCAGGCATGGTGGAGAAATGCCTGGCTGCTGCTTCCTCCCTCACTGGTGGCCTCTCCAGAGACAGTTGGTAGCAGGAGGGAGGGGGCTCTCAGCTGGAGCTGGACCCAGGCATGGTGGAGAAATGCCTGGCTGCTGCTTCCTCCCTCACTGGTGGCCTCTGCAGTGACAGTTGGTAGCAGGAGGGAGGGGGCTCTCAGCTGGAGCTGGACCCAGGCACGGTGGAGAGGTGCCTAGCTGCTGCTTCCTCCCTCATGGTGGCCTCTGCAGAGACAGTTGGTAGCAGGAGGGAGGGGGCTCTCAGCTGGAGCTGGACCCAGGCACGGTGGAGAAATGCCTGGCTGCTGCTTCCTCCCTCACTGGTGGCCTCTCCAGAGACAGTTGGTGGCAGGAGGGAGGGGGCTCTCAGCTGGAGCTGGACCCAGGCATGGTGGAGAAATGCCTGGCTGCTGCTTCCTCCCTCACTGGTGGCCTCTCCAGAGACAGTTGGTAGCAGGAGGGAGGGGGCTCTCAGCTGGAGCTGGACCCAGGCACGGTGGAGAAATGCCTGGCTGCTGCTTCCTCCCTCACTGGTGGCCTCTCCAGAGACAGTTGGTGGCAGGAGGGAGGGGGCTCTCAGCTGGAGCTGGACCCAGGCATGGTGGAGAAATGCCTGGCTGCTGCTTCCTCCCTCACTGGTGGCCTCTCCAGAGACAGTTGGTAGCAGGAGGGAGGGGGCTCTCAGCTGGAGCTGGACCCAGGCACGGTGGAGAGGTGCCTGGCTGCTGCTTCCTCCCTCACTGGTGGCCTCTGCAGATTTTGTATTTGTGCTTTTAACCTGTTGGTTGTTTTATTATGGTTTTATTTTTTGTGAACTGCCCAGAGAGCTTCAGCTATTGGGCGGTATAAAAATGTAATAAATAAATAAATAAATAAATAAATAAATAAATAAATAACTCTGATGGCTATGTGCCGCCTCCAGTATCTGAGGCAGAAAGCCTGTGTGCGCCAGTTGATGGGGAACATGGGTGTGAGAGTGCTGTTGCACCTGTGTCCTGCTTCTGGGTCCATGGTCAACAGCTGGTTGGCCACTGTGTGAACAGAGTGCTGGACTAGACGGACCCTTGTTCTGATCCAGCATGACTCTTCTGATGTTCTTACATTACAAGGAAAAGGAGGAAGAAGAGGATGAGATGATTACTACACGTTACAATTGTAAGTTTGATGAGGATAGCTGCTTGCCCGTCAAGGCTAAACCTACTACGAACTTGAGATCACATTCAAAAAAATTTTTTGCAAAAGAAGGGCACCATTTGAGAGAGACTGTAGCTGTTTATAGCCATTGCCGAATTAACACTTCAGATTTGTGCTTTTTTTTCTATTCTTTTCTTTTCTTCTTTTTGCCATACCGATAAGCTAGGAGAGCTGTTAAATGCACATCCATTTTGCAGTAAAATTGTCAGATGGGTTTTTGTGCTTTCAATCAATCCCAGGATGCTTGTTTTATGGATTAAAAAAGACATATATTCCCTCTTTGACCTTATTAAAAGGCAGGGAGGTGATTGTGCAAAGGGTTTAATTAATTCTTTTTTCTTTCTTTTTTTCTTTTCTTTTTTTTTAGCTTAAAAATGAGCCGGGGATCTGACAGAAAGAAAGCTCACTTTAGCAAGTAGCGTCGTCATAAATTTTCAGCTTTAATATGCCTTCCTTATCCGTTCCACCCCCTTCCCCAAATGCAGTCCGCCACTCGGAGCCATAATGAGGCTCTAACAATCAATAAGTCTCTAATGAGAGAAACTGGTAGAAGGACCACAATAATAATCTTTTGGCAAATCAATAGAGAAAGCAATGCGAAAAGCGCCTGATGAGTTTTGACTTCTTCTGTTCTCGTCTTCCATAATATTCTCTTCCTCCTCCCCAGGGACTGGGAGATTTCCATCGCATAAGATAATCACATAATTAAGATGTATGAGATGTGTCTGCATATGACACATGAAATGCAAATACACGGAAAGGCTGCTGCGATATGTACCATACCCCTTACCAGCTTAATAATAGTTGGCAGGCCAACAAACAAAATAATAATAATAATAATAATAATAATAATAATAATAATAATAAGTGAAATGGCTAAAGATGATAAAAAGATCATAACAACTGTACTGGGGTGTAAGAGACACACAACTTGGGCAGATCTAAACTAGTGCTTAGTTATTACCCTTTTTCCTACCACTTAAAATGTTTTAATTTGTGCCGTTTTTAAATGTCACGGGGCACACTCCAGTAATGTAGCGTTACTAACCTTTTGCTTTACCGGTATTCATTCAGTAGAGCAGGACACACTGTTTGTTTTATATCGCTATAGCTTGGTCTTTCTCTTTGTGGGTCGTCTCATTGCTTTGCCCACTTCATGATCTACATGCAGTTCATAGATATATAATAGTGAACATAGAGTTGCTATTAAGTTTGCTTAAGCCCATATACTGAGTTCAGATTAGATGCAAGTAGTGGGTGTTGTTGTATTTTTAAGCCTGGGGTGGGCAGAACTTCCTAGTAAACAGCTCCATCTCTGAGAGCTGTCTGTGCCTCTTAGATTTCTGCCTGAAACTTGGAGCAAATTTGCTGCCCCACTGACATCAGAGTCACCAGCCTCCACTGATGCAGCTTTTTCACTGGAAGTATAAACGCCCCCAGGAAAGCGATTGGCCGACCAATCACGTTTGAAAATTCAGTGACACAAAACAATAACGCAGTAAGGGGGCACATACGAAGACTTGCAACGCGGTTTACACATAACAACAGAACAAATGAAATGATAGAAGGAAGGTCAATACAACGATGAAATAACGTTACAAGCATGGCATCATGTGACCCAATAAGTTATTGTAACCCTTTTGCTAACGTTTTAAACTGTAAGTGTAGATCCTGCCCCGATATAAAGATACAATGGAGCAGAAGACGGTTGTGTATGTTCTACAGAGCACATGGTGTTCTATCCATTGTTTCTCATCCATTGAGTCACAGTCTGTGGAGCCCAGCGGCTTCCATGTCAGTGGGGTGGTGAATCCACTCCAGATTTCTAAAGGAGCTCTCCAGGGTGGTTAAGGTTCAGAGTCTGTCTGAAACCTGGAGTGGATCCAGCACCTCACTGACATAAGAGCCACCAGCCTCTGATGATCACAGTGTGAATGCCCTAAATTAACTGGTGAATGGAATCCAGCTGCCTTCACCTACAGGGGCTGGAAATGTCCCAATTACAAACCAGTTTAGCCTATAGCTCAGTGGCTCGTGCTTTGTGTGTGGAAGGTTCCAGGTTCAATTCCTAGCAGGTTTTGGTAAGGCCTGGGGGAAAACAAAATTGTGAACTGCCCAGAGAGCTTCGGCTATTGGGAGGTATAGAAATGTAATAAATAAATAAATAAATAAATAAAACTCTCTTGTCTGAACTCGGGAGAATCAGCCACTGCTAGTAAATGAATGTAGACAGTACTATGGATGGGAGAAGCAGCAATTTTCCATCTTTCCTAAATTCTCCGAAAATCACTTTGAAGCTCATATCTGCTTCTGTTTTCATTTCCAACCTGGTTTTGTTTTTGGTTTTTGGCTTGTTCAAAGAGGAAAGGTGTGCATTTCAAATGGGAAAAGTGCACAGTTTTGTACATATGTTGCAAAAGGGCGTACTTCCACCTCCCCATTGAGTGAAGTGTGAAATTTTTATTATTTATTCATTTATTTATTTATTTAAAATATTCGTATTAGGGCTGTGCATGGACACACACACCCCAAACCGCTTCGTGGCCCGATCTGCAACTTTCGGATTAGGCCGATCCACTTCGGGTCAATCCAACCCTCCCCTGCTCCGCTCTGTGGAGCGAGATCTGAAGGGGTGGATTGAGATTTTGCACCCCCTTCCCTACTTACTTGCCTCCGCGGCTGATGGCAGAGGCAGGTAATTGGGGAAGGGGGGTAAAATGGGGGTGGAATAAGCCCTCCTACCCCCTGCCCCCTTACCTGGCTCTGCCACCATCTCAGCATGGACTGCAGCGGCGTTGGAACCAGGTAAGCCCACCTCCCCCCCCCACTTACCTGCCTCCGTTGCGGTCTGGTGCAGGCTTCAACTGAGGGCCAGGCCTCAAACCGGAAGAGCAGGCCACGGCCCTGAGGCATACATTCTGGCTCTCATACTTGAATCCAATTCATAGAGGAGGATATCAGTGTGGCAGAAGGAAGGGGTAATTCCTCACTGCCCTGGCTGAATGTACAAAGCAGGGCTGTGTTACCCGTGCCGTTCTTTGGATCAGAGGCAATTTCTCTTCCAATTATCTTGCCTGCACCTGTCCTGTAGTGCAGCTTCCCTTTCTTGACTCTCTAGAAGAAAATGAAAACTCACCCCTCAATACACACATCATGCAAACACAACAGAATTCAGAGTGGGACTGGCTAGACTCCTTAACATGGGGAAATGTTCAATTTATTGAACATACAGTAGCTGTTACTACTGTGACTCCTCTCATATTCACGACATGTAATATTCACAATCTTCAGTGTATCGTACCCTTAGATGGTCAGAGAGGTGGTACTGGGACAAGAAACTTTGGCTATTAGGCGGTATAAAAATGCAATTAATTAATTTAATAAACCAAGGAGGGGATTTTTCTGTCAAGGGCTGCATCTTATCAGGGAAAATCTGATGGGGGCAGCATGTGTGCAATGTGTAGGGGCAAAACCAGTGGTTGGCAAGGCTAGAACTAGGCCTGGCCCTACCATTGGGCAGGGTGACACAGTTACCTCAGGCAGCAGATCCTGGCAGACAGAAGCAAGGTGTTAGAGGAGAGAGCTGTGAGCCACACAGCCTAACCTGTGTCCTCTGAGCTAGCCTGCTGCCTTCAGGTATGGTGGAAAATGCTGCACCATTACCAGTGTCAAAGAATGACTCAACTTCCTGTCTGGTTGGCTTGTGTACATGGAATAGGAAGGATTGACCTGTCCAGAGTCAACAGCAATTCGGTCGGCCCTTTTCTCATTCCGCCACCTACTTTTCTCTCTCTCTCCTGAAGAACATTAGAGGAGCCATGGTGGATCAGACCATCTAGTCACAGCATTCACCCCCTTCCTTCCTTCCTTCCTTCCTTCCTTCCTTCCCAAGAGGTTACCAGGGTAGGAACAGTTTTCTCTCAGCACAGGACTTTTGAAATTAAGCTGAGGGCTGCATGGGGCCTTATGGCTGCCAGTTGCCCACTCATGGACTAAAGGGGCATTAGTCCATTCTTATTACGATCTGTTGGAGCAGGAAGAGTGACTGCATAACCTGTTTCAAAAATAACAAAAGTTGGACATAGACATCTCATTGAGACCTTTTGGGCTAGAAAGTGCTCATTAAAAGGAATGTGCTAATTAACCAGCTGTCGACTGTGGCTTCCTGTTTTCTGGGAAGAAGTGCACCCATAGACTATGCAGAGCAATAGTTATTACTGTGTAGTTTCCTTAAAGAGAGAGAGAGAGAAAGTGACACCAGGGCCCACGTCTGCATTTCAAGTACATTTTAGAGAGCTATCAGAGTGATTTTTGTCCAGATGAAATAAAAACTATGGAAGGGAAAGGGGTCAATTAGAACTTGTCTATTACCAGGATAAGAAAGAGCAGACGAGGAACATCCATTCTGTCAAATTGGATGTTCTCAGCTTTAGCCGTTATCCTCTCGGTTAGCATCAAGATGTCTTGGTCTTGAAATGAAGTGTCAAATATCATTTGGCTCTGGATGCACAAGATATATGGCTGCCCTTGGCGGGAGTTGATAACTCAGCGCTCTCCATGTCAAATGTGTATCTACCTGATAGCGTCTTCCATAAAAATCTTACCTTGCTCTTCCGTTTGACTTCATAAAAAAGAGTCAGGTTGCAAACCTTGCTGGCTGCAATTTTCAGAAATAGGCCCATTTGTAAGGAGAGAGCAGGGCGGGGGACCACCCCGACACTCACCACCCACTCTGTGAAAGGCAAAATAGTTCATTGGGAACTGAGCCCAGGCTGAAGTGTCAATCCAACATCTTCCCTCTATTAGCACGCTGCACATAATAGAGAGTTATCACATCAGCTCACAGTTCTGTGCTAAAGCTCTGACCATTTGGTTAAGCAACATTTAGGGATGGACAGAACTCTCAACCTTGGTCTTGCCAAGATTTACATGATTTTGAGGTCTTAGAATCATAGAATAGTAGAGTTGGAAGGAGCAAGGTAAGGCCATTGAGTCCATCCCCCTGCTCAATGGAGGAATCCACCTTAAAGCATCTCTTACAGATGGCTGTCCAGGTGCCTCTTGAATGCCTCTAGTGTGGGAGAGCCCACAAACTCCCTAGGTCATTGGTTCCATTGTTGTACTGCTCTAACCATCAGGAAGTTTTTCCTGATGTCCAGCCAGAATCTGGCTTCTTGTAACATGAGTCCATTATTCCGTGTCCTGCACTCTGGGAGGATCGAGAAGAGATCCTGGCCCTCCTCTGTGTGACAACCTTTCAAGTACTTTAAGAGTGCCATCATGTCTCCTTGCAGTCTTGTCTTCTCCAGGCTAAACATGAGCATTCAATCCTATTTTCATACGAGCTTGCATTGTTGTTGTTTTTAACAAAATATGTACAAAGTTTTTGTATGGTATGCATATTAGTGTATGCAATTTTGGGTGGGTTTTTAAATGCGGTAAAGCAGCAGTTTCTGCAGCTGAAACTCTCCCCACGGCCTGAGTTCGATCCCAGCGGAAGCTGGTTTCAGGCAGCTGGCTCGGGTCGACTCAGCCTTCCATCCTCCCAAGGTCGGTAAAATGAGTACCCAGTTAGTTGGGGGAAAGGTAATAACGGCCGGGGAAGGCAACGGCAAACCACCCCGCTATAAGGCCTGCCAAGAAAATGTCAGCGAAAGCTGGCGTCCCTCCAAGAGTCAGTAATGACTCAGTGCTTGCACGAGAGGTTCCTTTCCCTTTCCTTTTAAACTTATTCAATTCTCACTCCACCAAAATATAAATGTTTTACTTATTGCAGTGCTGTTTAGTGCACACTTTTCTCAAGAATGTGCACATTTTTCACTACTATGCTTGTTTCTATGCACATTTTCCACAAGATGAGATGCATTGGAAAGCTGACAATATTATTAATTTTGAAATACAACTATGTCTCGGCTCGCTGAAAGGTTTGTGAAGTGCAAATTGGGTAAATTTGGGGGTTGGGGGGGAATGATTGAGCTACTTTCTCACCCATCTCCAGTTATATTACCCATTTTATTGAAGATCAGAGCTTATTTCAGGCAGTATTTTGCGCCTATTTCTAGACTTTTGTCAGGAGTGTTACATGCAGGGAAGTTTTTTGCAATTGTTCACTCTCATACAAGCAATAAAGGCTAAGCGTGGTTATTTGTTATCAGATGTTCACGGCACTTTGCACACGATATCCCAGTAACCCTGGCAAAACCCACTAAAGGTAGGCTGTTATTTTAGAACTCTCACTAGCCGTCCCACATCTGACAGGCCCCAGAGAAAGGCTGGCCATGCAGGATTCTGGGTCTACATCCTCATTATTGTTGCAGCAGCTGCTGCTGTTATTTACATTTTTCATCCTACCCTTCCTTGAAGGTACCCAAGGCAATGTATAAGCGTCTTCCCATTTTATCAACAGAACAAACCTGTGAGATATGTTAGGCTGAAATATGTAGTGCTTCAAGTCATCCAGAGAATTTCAGGGCTGAGTGGCAATATGAACCCAGGGATACCTGGGTTAGATAAATTCCTGGAGGAAAAGGCTATCAATGGCTTCTAATCCTGAAAACTATGTACTACCTGAAGTATCAGAGGCAGTAAGCCGATGTACACTAGATGCTGAGGAACATGGGTAGGAAGATGCTGTTGCATTCATGTCCTGCTTGTGGGTTCCTTGTCAACAGCTGCTTGGCCACTGTATGAACAGAGTGCTGGACTAGATGGACCCTTGGTCTGATCCAGCATGGCTTTTCTTATGTTCTTATGACTTGCATGTCTTACCATGGATTCAGCCACTGAGATGTCATGCTGGATCACACTATCTAATCCAGCATTCTGTTCACACAGTAGCCAACCAGTTGACAATGAGGAACCCACAAGCAGGACATGAATGCAACAGCATCTTCCATGGCAACCTCCTGCCAATGTTCCCCAACAACTGGTGTAGGCGTACTGCCACTGCTACTGGAGGTGTCATATA
Source organism: Elgaria multicarinata webbii (assembly GCF_023053635.1). Classification (NCBI taxonomy): domain Eukaryota; kingdom Metazoa; phylum Chordata; class Lepidosauria; order Squamata; family Anguidae; genus Elgaria; species Elgaria multicarinata. The sequence goes on from NC_086176.1 coordinate 113,175,461, forward strand.
GTTAAGACTAAGAGATAGTGTTGTCCTCCAGGACTTTATCCAATCTCCTTTTAAAGCCACCCCAAATGTTGCCCATCACTACTTTTGTGTGGCGGGGTAGGTGGGGAAAATCAGATAATAAATGACTCAATTGAAAGAAAATTACATATTGCAAATGTATGTCTTGGGTATGTTATGTATTGAACATATTTAATGCATGGCTGATGAACCGCCAGCCTGTGGGTTCCAAACTTGGCAAAAGGAAGTTCACAAGAGCATTAGAAGAGCTATGCTGGATCAGACCAAATGCTTATCTAGTCCAGTATTCTGTTCACACGGTGGCCAACCAGCTGCTTGTGGGAAACCCACAAGCAGGAAACGAGTGCAAAAGCACCCTCCCACCCATGTTCCCCGGCAACTGGTGCACACAGGCTTACTGCCTCTGATAAGAACATCAGAAGAGCCCTGCTGGATCAGACCAAGGGTCCATCTAGTCCAGCACTCTGTTCACACAGTGGCCAACTAGCCATTGGCCAGGGATGAACAAGCAGGACATGGTGCAACAGCACCCTCCCACCCATGTTCCCCAGCAACTGGTGCACACAGGCTTACTGCCTCGAATACTGGAGGTAGCCATGGATAGCCTTTGCCTCCAGGAATTTATCCAATCCTCTTTTGAAGCCTTCCAGATTGGTGGCCATCACTACATCTTGCGGTAGTGAGTTCCATAATTTAACTATGCGCTGTGTGAAGAAGTACTTCCTTTTATTTGTCCTGGATCTCCCAGTTTCATGGGATGACCCTTTTGGGTTCTAGTATTTTGAGAGAAGGAGAAAAATGTTTCCCTCTCCACATTCTCCATACCATGCATGATTTTGTGCACCTCTATCACATCTCGTCCCCTTAGCCTCCTTTTCCCCAAGCTAAACAATCCCAGCTGGTGTAACCTTCCCTCATTAGGGAGATGTTCCAGCTAGGGGTGTGCACGGACCCCCCGCTCCGCTTCACTTGCAGATCCGCCATTTTTCGGATCGGGCCGCTCCGCCCCGCCCCCGCTCCGCCCACTTCCGCTCCGCTCCGCCCGGAGCTCCGGATCCGGATCCGGAGCTCCGTTTCCCCCCCCCCATAGGCTTGCATTGAAAGCTAAAAAATTATACAACTTTTTTTCTGTTCAAGTTAGAAACCTCATGTTTGGCACCATGACACCTCATGGGGATATACACACGCATGCCAAGTTTCAAAGCAATCCCATCATCCCCTGATTTTTGGCGAATTTTTGAAAATCGGGCACCCCACACACAACATCCCTGCGAGGTGGGCAGGGGAGGAGGGAGGGAAGGCAGGCAGGCATGCAGCTGGCATTTCTGGGGGCATAAGGAAGTGAGCCAAGGATAAGCCAGTAATGCATATAAAATGGAATAAATCAATCAATAAACAAAGGAGGGGTGGAATTAAAAGAAGCAGTGTTGCTCAATAAACAGCAAGAAGAATTTTTTTAAAAAGGCTATATCTGTCTTTTACCAGCAATAGGGGGACGTGCCCGGGGGAGGGGGAAGTAGCTGCCAGTTCAAGACAATGACAGCCACCAACAGCTCTGAGAAGAAGTAAAACGCTCACTTCAACTCATAACAGGCATTGCTCTACCACTGAAAAGTGACCATTCACTTCAACTCATGATAGGCATTGCTCCACCGTTTTACTCTCTTTGGAAGGCTCTATGGCCTTCCAGTGCAGGAGAGAGTGGGGGCACGTCCACGATGAGATGCCCTAGGGGAGCTCATCCCCTTGCACCACATCGATTCAGTTGTTCACCAAGGTTAGGGTGGGGAGCAGTGCTGTGTTTCTATCTCTTATTCTTGGCTTAGTATATGATTTCAGGTTGTGTTTGTGCATTTGGTGGGGCTACTGTGTTAAAAAACACGGGGAAAAGCACGTTCAGATGAAGAAAGAGAAGTTTCCCAGAATCCCAAGTTACCTGTTTTGCCTATGCCCTCCTCCAACTTTGGGATCATCATGACCGGGAGCTGACTCTGCCCCTCAGCCCTTTGAAAAAGGTATTTTTCCCGCCGATTTTTTAAAAACTTCTAGCCCGCGACCCGTACGATGCAGAAAGTTGAGAGTGGTCTCAAAATGACCCCCATCCACGACTCTCTGTGCACAAGAATTTTCAGAATGATAGCTTAACCCCCCCCCCAGTTATCCCCGATTCTTTCCCTCAATGCAATCCTATGGGCGAAAAGCCGAAAACGCAGTTTGAGCCGTGCGGTTGACCCGATTTTCACAAAAACATTGCACGTGAACCACAGCACGCAGAAAGTTGAGAGTAGTCTCAAAATGACCCCCATCCACGACTCTCTGTGCACAAGAATTTTCAGAACGATAGCTTAAACCCCCCCCCCAGTTATCCCCGATTCTTTCCCTCAATGCAATCCTATGGGCGAAAAGCCGAAACGCAGTTTGAGCCGCGCGGTTGACCCGATTTTCAAAAAAATATAGCACGCGACACGGACAACGCAGAGAGGTGAGAGTGGTCTCAAAATGACCCCCATCCACGACTCTCTGAGCACAAGAATTTCCAGAGCGATAGCTTCAAAAACAACGTAGTTATGCGCGATTATTTGCCGCAATGCAATCCTATGGCGAAATGTTTTCAAGATGGCGACCGGAGCGCTCCGCCTGAACTCGGAGCTCCGAAAAATGGTCGCTTCTCTTCGCCTTGCTTCTAGGGGGTCCGCGGTCCGCTCCTACTCCGCCTCTGGGTAAGGCGGAGCAGGCCAATCCGCTACTGCTTCTACGCTCCTAATCGGAGCGGAGCACATCCCTAGTTCCAGCCCCTTAATCATTTTAGTTGCCCTTTTCTGCCCTTTTTCCAACTCTAGAATATCCTTTTTAAGGTGTGGTGACCAGAACTGTACACAGCATTCTAAGTGTGGTCGCACCATAGATTTGTATAAGGGCAGTACGATACTGGCCATTTTATTCTCAATTCCTTTTCTTATAATGCCTAAGATGGAGTTTGCCTTCTTTACAGCAGCTGCACTGGAGGTAGCACAGAGTCATCAGGACTAGTATCCATTGATGGACGTCTCCTCCAGGAATTTGTAGTGATGGTTTTAGAATACCCCCAGGACAAGGCAGCAGGCCAGTGAATATCAGTTGTTGAGGAGCAACAGCAGGGAATGGCTATTGTCTTCTTGTCCTGCTTGCAGGTTTTCCTGAGGCCTTTGATAGACAAATTATGGGAAACAGAATGCTGGACATGATAGGAAGATAAGAATATGAAGAGCTGTGCTGGATCAGACTAAGGCCTTAGCTAGACCTAAGGATTATCCCAGGGAAATGGAGGGGTCGTCCCTGCCTGCTCCCGGGATCCCCTGTGTGTCATTTGGATGCACAGGGATGATCCTGGAATATAGGCCTGGTCTAGCACTCCATCTAGTCCAGCCTTCCTCAACCTGGGGCGCTCCAGATGTGTTGGACTACAACTCCCAGAATGCCCCAGCCAGCTCTGCTGGATGGGGCATTCTGGGAGGTGCAGTCCAACACATCTGGAGCGCCCCAGGTTGAGGAAGGCTGATCTAGTCCATCACTCTGTTCACACAGTGGCCAAGCACCTGTCAACAAGGAACCCCCAAGGAGGACACAGTTGCAACAACACCCACTCATCCATGTTCCCCAGCAACTGGTGAACAGAGGCATATTGCCTCGAATACTGGAAGTAGCACATAGCCATCAGGACTAGCAGCCACTGATAGCCTTCTCCTCCAGGAATTTGATGTCACCGTTTGATTCACCATTTGATGTGCTAGTAATCAAATGTTGAATATGCGCAGGGAAACCAGCCCTGGGAAAGGGGAGCATATGTACATCTCTGCCGCCGCTGTGAATATTAGCAATTATCCTTTGCACCTATTTTACATCTGGAAAAGAGTGTCCCCGTTGTTATCTGACATGCCACATTACATCTGGAGGCATTCCATTGATAGAGCTTCACATCCTATCACTCTGCCCCACTGTCAGCAGCAGCTAGAAGATTCTGTTTCTTTCTCCGGCACCGTGCGATTTTGCTCTCTTAGACCTTGCTAGGTTTGAGACACCTGCTATGGTAACGGTATCAAGGCAGCTCCAGCTGCTACTAAGGAACCCCATAAATAAGCATGCAATATACCTGCCAGTCACCCAAGCTGAAAAATATGGCATATGCCTGAATAAAAGATTGCAGGTTGGTGTACCTTTTCAGAGATAAGGGAGCTGGCTGATGTTTTGGTGTATTTCAAGAGTAGCAAGTAATAAGTTTTGTTCCTGTGTCTAGACGGTTTTTTATCGGTTGGGTTAACCCATCAGTACTATCAGTCAATCAGACCTGCGAGGAGAACGGTGCTTGGTTTTAAATGAACACATTGCAATGTTGAAACTGTAAGAAAGAGACCTTTATTCCTCAGACAGAGAGTGCATCATTGCCTAGAGAAAGCCACTGCCATGGCAAGGAATTGGGTGGTGGCCAGTGATGGATGAACCTACCCAGTTCTACACCTGTATTAATCCAAATTACTTTCCTGTATGTCTTTTTCTGGATGGCTGAAACGTTGATGTGAATCCCGGATTGGGCATTTTGGTTGCACCATGCAGCAGGAAAGTAAGTCATGGCTAGAGAGTCAAGGGACTGTAATCTTTGTTTTAGTGGCCCCCGGGACATTGCTGGACACGGAGCTGGGGCCAATGGTGGAGCTAAGTAATCTTAGTAAGGAAAGGAAAGGAACCTCTCGTGCAAGCACTGAGTCATTACTGACTCTTGGAGAGACGCCAGCTTTCGCTGACATTTTCTTGGCAGACTTTGTAGCGGGGTGGTTTGCTGTTGCCTTCCCCAGTCGCAGTTACCTTTCCCCCAGCTAGCTGGGTACTAATTTTACTGACCTCGGGAGGATGGAAGGCTGAGTCAACTTGAGCAGGCTGTCTGAAACCAGCTTCCGCTGGGATGGAACTCAGGCCGTGGGGAGAGTTTCAGCTGCAGAAACTGCTGCTTTATGGCTAATCTTAGACCCTGGACTTAATGGTCTTATGGACAGCAATGTTGCATTGCTTCACTTATGTATTACTCAATGAACATTTCTCTTCCCTTCTTCCCACCCTTGGTACATGATTTATAACTGTTTCTACCTCCCTGATCTGTCAAAGCCACAAACACCTATGGTTAGAGTGACCATATGGGAAGGAGGACAGGGTCCCTGCATCTTTAACAATTGTATAGAAAAGGGAATTTCAGCAGGTGTTTTTTCTATGCATGCAGCACCTGGTGAAATTCTTTCTACATCAAAACAGTTAAAGCTGCAGGAGCTCTTCCCTCTTGACCAGATACAAAAAAGGCAGGGCTCCTGCAGCTTTAACTGCTGTGATGAAGAGGGAATTTCACCAAGTGCTGCATGCATGCAAATGACACCGGCTCAAATTCTCTTTTCTATGTAACTATTAAAGATGCAGGGTCCCTGTCCTCCTTTCCATATGGTCACACATAGTTCTGCTTTTAGGGAGTTGTCTGCTCCTAGGTTATGATAAACACTGTTAATGCTCCTCTATAGCTAGGGTGACCATATGAAAAGGAGGACAGGGCTCCTATATCTTTAACAGTTGCATAGAAAAGGGAATTTCAGCAGGTGTCATCTGTATGTATGGGGAACCTGGTGAAATTCCTCTTCATCACAACAGTTAAAGCTACAGGAGCTATACTAGAGTGACCAGATTTAAAAGAGGGCAGGGCACCTGCAGCGTTAACTGCTGTGATGAAGAGGAAATTTCACTAGGGGTGTGCATGGACCCCCCGCTTCGGCCCGCTCCGTGCCGCTCCGCCCATAGTCCGCTCCTCTTCGCCGCAGAGCTCTGGCTCCGAATCGGAGCTCTGCAGTGGACGGGAGCGGCACCAGGTAAGGCCCCCTCCCTCCTCTCCCTTACCTGCAGAGACCAAGGGGGAGGTGGACCTTACCTGCATCCATCCGCGGTCCCTCGGCTTCTTCAATTGAGCCCGTGGCTCAACCAGGAAGTCTGGGCCGTGCGGCCTAGACTTCCTGGTTGAGCCGCGGGCTCAATTGAAGAAGCCGAGGGACCGCGGATGGATGCAGGTAAGGGAGAGGAGGGAGGGGGGTTTACCGGGTCCTGCCGCTGTCACCGCATGAGCGACAGCGGCAGGGCCCGGTAAACCCCACTTACCTTTTTTGCGGAGCTCCGGATCGAGGTGAAGGATTCACCTCGATCCGCCTTCACCTCGATCCGCTCCGCAACGCTCCGCGGGTCTCCCTATCTTCTTCGCCTCCGCCTTAAGGGCAGGCGAAGCCCCCCGCTCCGCTCCTGCTTCTCCGGTTCGAGGAGAAGCGGAGCACATCCCTAAATTTCACCACTTTCCCCATATATACAAATGACACCAGCTGACATTTCCTTTTCAATACAACTGTTAAAGATACAGGAGCCCTGTCCTCCTTTTCATATGGTCACCCTATCTATAGCACTATTATCAACGCAACCTTCCCTTCCCACCCAATGGAACAAAATATGAGCTTATTTTGTTGGAACAATAGCCACACTTAATTAACGTGTAAGTTGATGTTTGTGTGTGTGTTTTAACTCTTCTGAGATGGGCCTTTTCCAACCACAGGTCACCGAGGCAACAAATTCTTTGTGAACTTTTGCTCATCAACACCAATTATTTCAGAACATTCACCCGTATGGCAGTGAATAGGCTGTCACGATTTTCATAACCATTGCTATTACAGCCAGAAGACAGCTGGCACTTGTGAGGGAGGTAAAAAGGCCAAAGCGTTGTGGGACAAAAGAAGAGCAAATTGTGCAGGCCAAAGACACTCTGCTCTGCTTTTATTTTCCATTAGGAGGCAGCTCTCCATGGGAAGATAAACACGGTTCATTATTCTAATAATAAATGAAGTCATGTTGGACTGGTAGACTCCATTCTACAGCTAGTCTAATTGCACTGCTGTTACATTTCTCTGCCTCTCCATATAATCCAATTTGGGGCAAAGCTACTAGCTAGTAAAGGAGTGAAAAATGTTATTGGTTGATTAGTAGTTTTGCTAATCTATTGCAACAAAAGAAATAATAATAAATTGGCATTATTTTTAGTAGCAAAAATACCAAATAATAAAATATACTCTGTATTAAACTCAGATTACTCATTGAAATAATATTTAGCATAATCTCTTCTACATATCTCTCAACTGTGGATGATTCCAGCATCCGTTAGGGTGATGGCCATGTTAGAACAGGGGTTTTCAATACTGGCCCTTGAGTTGTGGGATTGTTTCACTACTGAGGTTTGGTGGGTTAACAATATATTAGGAGATAAATATTACTAATTACTAATTCAAGAAGACTGAGGGGGAGACTTGATAGCACTCATCAAGGACTTGAATGGTTGTCACACAGAGAAGGGCCAGGATCTCTTCGCGATCATCCCAGAGTGCAGGACAAAGAAAAATGGGCTCAAGTTACAGGAGGTCAGATTCCGGCTGTACATCAGGAAAAACTTCGTGACTGTTAGCACTGTACGATAATGGAACCAGTTACCTAGGGAGGTTGTGGGCTCTCCCACACTGGAGGCCTTCCAATCTTGGAATTGTTGTAGATCACAAGCTGAATATGAGCCAACAGTGCGATATGGCTGCAAGAAAGGCAAATGCTATTTTGGGCTGCATTAATAGAAGTATAGCTTCCAAATCACGTGAGGTACTGGTTCCTCTCTATTCGGCCCTGGATAGGCCTCATCTAGAGTATTGCGTCCAGTTCTGGGCTCCACAATTCAAGAAGGACGCAGACAAGCTGGAGTGTGTTCAGAGGAGGGCAACCAGGATGATCAGGGGTCTGGAAACAAAGCCCTATGAAGAGAGACTGAAACAACTGGGCATGTTTAGCCTGGAGAAGAGAAGATTGATAGCACTCTTCAAATACTTGAAAGGTTGTCACACAGAGGAGGGCCAGGATCTCTTCTCGATTCTCCCAGAGTGCAGGACACGGAATAACGGGTTCAAGTTAAAGGAAGCCAGATTACAGCTGGACATCAGGAAAAACTTCTTGACTGTTAGAGCAGTACGACAATGGAATCAGTTACCTAGGGAGGTTGTGGGCTCTCCCACACTGGAGGCCTTCATGGTGCAGCTGGACAGCCACCTTTCAGGGATGCTTTAAAGTGGATTCCTGCATTGAGCAGGGAGATGGACTCATTAGCCTTAACTTGTCCCTTCCAACTCTACTATTCTACAAAGAATGGGCTGCATCCAAAGAGTTGATTTAGGACCACTCCTGCTCTCCACAGTCCCAATAATGTAGATTCAACATTAAGGTTTGAACCCCATGCATGCTTGGTCAGGAAGGGGGAGATCCTAGAACCCCCAGCATGGGATTCCCACTTGTAGTACTTTTACTTCTGTCTAGCCATGGAAGGATTGTGCCGTAAGAACCACACTTCCTTACCAAACACTGGACAGATATTTAAGGGGCCTTCAGCTATTATAATTATGGTATGAGAAATGCTGCAGCATTGTTCCTTCAAATAATCTTGTTAGAAAACTGCAGTCACATTGGAGAGATCCATATCATACCTCCTTCCCATGTTGGGTTGCATGGGGGAAAAGCTGTGACATGGGGCTCATCTACACCAAGCAGGATATAACATTATGAAAGTGTTATGAAAGCAGTATATGGTCTGTGTTGATGGGCCCCAACAGTTGTCAGTGCACTTCAATACTGCTATAAAACAGTAGTGTGGCTCCTGCCTTTTATATACCACTTCCATACCGCTTTCATAGTAGAATATCCTGCTTGGTGTAGATGAGATCATGATCTCTTCCGATATAGAAGAGTCACAGAACCTCCATCAACATGAGGGTGAAATTCCATTTTGGATAATCTCTTGGAAGCCATATTAGCTGGGTCAACCAAAGGCAAGAAGAGTAGGGATATATATCTCCAAAATATTAGCATTGGACCCAGTGTGATTAGAGCTTTGGCAGGATCTACACTACGGCTTTAAAATGGTTTATAACAGTAGTGACAGATGCTGGGTCCCATGACACACTCCATATACATAGGGTGACCATTTGAAAAGGAGGACAGGGCTCCTGTATCTTTCACAGTTGCATAGAAAAGGGAATTTCAGAAAGTGTCTTTTGTATATATGGAGAACCTGGTGAAATTCCCTCTTCATCACAACAGTTAAAGCTGCAGCTGCCCTGCCTTCTTTTAAATCTGTTCACTGTAGTATAGCTCCTGCAGCTTTAACTGGTGTGATGAAGAGGAAATTTCACTAGATTCTCCACATATTCAAATGACCCCTGCTGAAATTCCCTTTTCAATACAACTGTTAAAGATACAGGAGCCCTGTCCTCATTTTCATATGGTCACCCTAGATTAATACAAATAATAATAATAATAATAATAATAATAATAATAATAATAATAATGCTGTATAACCTTCATTTAGTTGTTATAATGTCCAGATGTTCAAAACAGAAATGGGTATATATTGCTGTAAATCAGGCTGTGATATATGTTGAATAAATATCCACCATATGGCATAAAATGCTAACGGTACTATCTTTTCTTAAATCACTAGCAAATCATGAGTTATTTTTTCTTATAGTGCCACAGACCATATATTCCGGTACCATGCAGGTAAATTGAGATTATCCAGTGTGATTTCCCCCCACACACACTGCTGCGTGATTGTCTGACAGGCAGCAATTAACAAAACTGATAGCAAATCTTTGCATTTAATACTTCCCATAGATGTATATGGATAATAAAAATAGATCTGGTTCATATACAATCATTTCTCTGCTAATAGTCATCATTTCTCTATCAATGTCTAGAATCCCTGTATATATGGAAAGGTCCTCCATAAATGAAAATATGTGCATCCGTGAGAGAGGTTTCAATCGGTTTAACATCATATTGAAATGCTCTTACTTTAGGCTTGCTGGCATCTCTAGACTGTTTTTGATTTTCAAAGAAATCTCATAAGCTGTCAACTGTCAGATTCCAAACGCCATTGCACACCATTTATCAAACCAAGTCCGATATTAAATACCATTGCATGCCAACCATTGCAATATTGAGAAGTACGAAATCACATTATCCGTCGGCTCCCTTGCATGGTCAAATATCAACTATGGAAATGAATTCTGAAAGGCAAATACCAAACATATTGCAATCCAACCTCATCAGGTGTCAAAAAGAGATCTCGGATCTCCAGGGAGCGAATCTGGGGGAGCTCATTCCGTTCAGTGCTAGAAAAGGGCAGGAGCACAGCAGGAGCTAGCTATGAGAAGGTGTGTAATTTTATGCAGGGCCAGATGGTTCGCAGGAGGTAAATCACACCATGAATTTGTCCAGAGCTGCACAACTTTGCACGATTTTACAGTTCTGCTTTTAAGCACTTCTGGGGGAAAAGAAGCCTTACAATGAGAGGCTCTTTAAATCCAAGACAACCGTAAAACCGCTGGAGTACACAATCACCTCCAAAGCATCTGTGCAATCAGTTTACTGGAACAAAAAAGAAATGGAGAGAATTTCAGCTGCAATTCTTCCTGCCTACATGGTTTTGTACCGATGTAACTTGAGTGGAATGACTTCTCGTTGCACTGGGGGAAAGTGAGATTAGAAGTTTGCGAATACTAAAGGGAACCCAGGTTGATTAAAAGTAGTAAATAAACCCCAAGGCTTGCTCTTCCCCTTCACCAGAAATCTCTTCCTTCATTCTATTTATTTTCTTTTGTGCAAGCAGGAGATTAAGGATCAACAGTATTTAAATGCATGGGAGAAAAGCAAGGGCTGTGAAATGCTTTCAAGATCACAAGAGGCAAATAATAATAATAATAATAATAATAATAATAATAATAATAATAATAATAATATAATTTCCTGAATCAGTAATGGCAAAGCCCATCATGTCCTTATAGAAAAATCACGATGAGCGAGAAAAGAGAGAAAATAATAATGATAATGATAATGATAATGATCATCATCATCATTTATTTATTACTCACCTCTCCCCCTGGATCGAGGCAGGGAACAACACCAAACACAATATAATACATAAAATTAGTTAAAAGAGCATATAAAATAGGGTGACCATATGAAAAGGAGGACAGAGCTCCTGTATCTTTAACAGCTGCATAGAAAAGGGAATTTCAGGTGTCATTTGTATATCTGGAGAACCTGGTGAAATCCCGTCTTCATCACAACAGTTAAAGAGCAGGAGCTATACTAGAGTGACCAGATTTAAAAGAGGGCAGGGCACCTGTAGCTTTAACTGTTGTGATGAAGAGGAAATTTCACCAGGTTCTCCATATATACAAATGACACCTGCAGGAATTTTCAATACAACTGTTAAAGATACAAGAGCCCTGTCCTCCTTTTCATATGGTCACCCTAATATAAAACCAATACAATATTAAAATAACAATCCCAGCATCTTAAAATTCTTAGGTTTAAAACTCATCTGGGTAGGCCTGCCGGAAGTGACTAGTCTTTACAGCTGTCTTAAACTCGGAGAGAGCTTTAAGCTGACGAATCTCCTCCAGCAAGCCATTCCACAGTCTGGGAGCGGCAGAAGAAAAGGTCCTCTGGGTAACAGTTGCCAGCTTAGTTGTGGCTGACTGCAATAAACCCTTCCCAGAGGACCTGAGTGTGTGGGGCGGATTGTACGGGAGAAGGCGATCCCGCAGGTAACCTGGACCCAAACCATGTAGGGCTTTAAAGGTAATAACCAACACTTTATACTTGGCCCAGAAACTAATTGGCAGCCAATGAAGTTAGGGTGACCAACTGTCAGGATTTCCCCGGATTTGTCCTGGTTTTTGTTCTTTCCATGGTGTCAGGGGGGATTTTCTATAATTTTCAATAATGTCCTGGAATGACACACCTTCCCCTTTAAGGCTGCCATTAGCATGGCAGGAGGGAATGACATGCTTTCTTGAGGCACATCATTCCCCCACCCTGAGCTCCAATTGAGGTCTTAAAGGGGAAAGTGGGTCATTCGTGGACATTATAGAAAAGGCCCCAATTGGAGTGGATGGTGGTGGTGCAGAATGAAATCCTTTCCCCTCCTCCACTCCAATCGGGTTCTTTAAGGTGGCGGGGGAATAACGTACTTTCTGCAGGACTCAGAAAGCTGCTTCCCCCCACACACACTAGGTGTCCTCTTTTTTGGTTTCCCAAATATGGTCACCCTAATGAAGTGATTTTCTCAGCTGTTTCATAAGTGCATGTGCTGCTATGGTCCAGGCATAATGTACAGCTGCTACACCAAGGGCTCCATCACACCTACTTTTCCCCACCCCCTGGTTTGCCTCCGCGATTTCCACCTAGCTAACGGTCCCTTTCACATGTGCTTGTGGTATTGCCACTGCACTGGCAAAATCTCCTTTCGCTTGGTTGGTGTCCCATTCCACCCTACCCCACCCTAACCCTTCTCCTTCCCCCTCCAATTCATTGGTTCTTGTCAGTGTGGTGTAGTGGCTAAAGTGTTGGACTAGGAGTCGGGAGATCTGGGTTCTAGTCCCCACTTGGCCATGGAAACCCACTGGGTGACTTTGAGCCAGTCATAAACTCTCAGTCCAGCCTACCTCACAGGGTTGTTGTTGTGAGGATAAAATAGAGAGGAGGAGGAGGATTATGTACGCCGCCTTGGGTTCCTTGGAGAGAAGATAAGGTGGGATATAAATACAATGATAAATAATAAATAAATTGATGGACATTGTGATAGATGGGCGCCTTCCCCCCTCCTCTCTCTGGCTTTGTTGTGTAGTGTTTTATCAATTTAATGTTTCATAGGCTGGGTGCCATTTCTGCAGGCAAGAGAGTAGGGTTGGAACAGCAAAAGTCCTTTCAACTGGGTCAACACAAGCCCATTGGTTTGACATGGCATGCTGGGGTTTGGTTTGACACTGGTTTGACACCGCCCTGCCCTCCTCTTTCATCAGCAACACCTCCCTTCAAAGCACCCACCCCCAACGAAGGACATAGTGTGAGGATGGCAGTATATGGGGGTAGAACGGTGCTTTCATCCTGCATGGAGGAAATAAACCAGACTTTTCCTGCTCTAGAAAATCACAGAAATGGGGTGGGGGGTGAGGTAAGTTGACTGTAGGACACGCATGATGTCGTGTGAGTACCATGCTGCAAAACACCAAACCAGGCATGACGAGAGTGCATTAAAACACTGGTGTGATGGAGCCCCAAGTGGAATGAGTTATTTAGGGAAAGGACAGCTGTAAAGGGAAGTGGTTGAGCCAGCTGTGATTCCTCCCCCTCTTTTGATCTATCCGTTTTATAGAAATCCTGTTTTGGTCCTTGGGAAATTGAAATCATGTTTCTTTTTTATGTTATTGTATTTAAGTAAGAGCTTAGCTATCATTTCCAGGATCTTAAGGGGGATATTAGAAGACAAAAAGTGGTACAACGCATTAAAGGCTAAGTGGATTATTATTATTATTATTATTATTATTTATTTATATAGCACCATCAATGTACATGGTGCTGTACAGAGTAAAACACGGCCTAAGCTCCTGTAGGCCTTTTCACATCCTGGGAAGGTGATAGGAACTGAGGTATGCTGAGGATCAGCAGAGGAAACCACTTGAGATCCCCAAAGGCCATGCGAATAATAACACAAAGGCAGGGGTGATAGCTCAAGGGCAGAACACTGCTTGGCATGCAAAGTGCCCCAAGTTCAATCCCTGGAAACTCCAGTAAAACCAATCGGGTCACAAGTGAGGAGAAAGATTCTTGCCAGTCGGTAAAGAATTAGTTTGATAAGTCATCTAACCTGGTTTACGCATCTCGCAACCTTTATGTTCCATTGACCCAAGCCATGACTTCAACATGAAACCAGATGGCACAAAATCTGCTTTTTGTTGACTGAGAACCACTTCCGATCCTTGTTCCAGCTCTGCCATTTAATAACCAACTCCAGTTCTGTGGCCTGCCAGGGTTTTATATTTTGCACATCAAATCAGTTTAAGAAGAAAAGGAACAGACGATGTGAAACTCGGAGACAGACTGCAGAATCCTGGGTCCTGTTCAAGAGCTGCCCCAATGCACCGCACAGATCAAAAGAAAAGAAAAGAAAATGAAGTATCTCAGAAATCCACAATGGATTCAAATTAGGGCTGAGCATGGACCCCCCGATCTGCTCTGGATCCTGATCTGCAATTTTCGGATTGGGTCCGCCCCCCTTTGGGATGATCCACCTCCGGTCCGGTCCGGTCCGCGGCGGATCTGGAACTCCACATTTCCACCCCCATAGACTTGCATTGAAAATGTCAAATGCCTGTAACTTTTTTAGTGTTGAAGTTAGAAACATGAAAATGGGCACCAGGAGAGCTTCTACATAGATCCTTAGGCATGGCCACTTTGAAGGAAATTGGACCATCCCCTGATTTTTGGTGAATTTTTAAAAGATTTCCCCCCATTTACCATATGTATTTCTGTCATTTTTCCAGATACACACATGAAACTGCCCACCAGAATAGCTTCCACATAGATTCTTAGGCATGGCCACTTTGAAGGAAATCGGATCATCCTCTGATTTTTGGTGAATTTTAAATTATTTTTCCCCCATTTGCAGAAATGCATGTATCTCTGCCATTTTCCAGATACACACATACAACAGGGCCCCAGGAGAGTTTCCACGTAGATCCTTAGGCACACCCATTTTGAAGGAAATCCGATCATGCCCTGATTTTTGGTGATTTTTTAAAGTTAAACCTAAATCCGAATCTTCCTGTCAGGTAACCACATCAAAAATGAACACAGGGAACTTCAAGATAGAAAATTATTAAACTGGGTGAGCGTCCAGCACATAGCTGTCCATGGGATAAACAACTCAGACCTTGCGTTGCCACGCTTGGGTCGCAATACTTCTAAAAACTTATTTTCTTTCATGCCATCCACTCATTTCAAAGTGCTATAACGTGTTGGTTTTTCAAGATGCACCCACACACCCACACCTCCGCCACAGTTCACACACTCCAGGGTATGCCCAGCCAATAATTTTAATAACAATAATAA
Organism: Elgaria multicarinata webbii; assembly: GCF_023053635.1. Classification (NCBI taxonomy): domain Eukaryota; kingdom Metazoa; phylum Chordata; class Lepidosauria; order Squamata; family Anguidae; genus Elgaria; species Elgaria multicarinata. The sequence goes on from NC_086176.1 coordinate 113,190,512, forward strand.
TACTAATAATCACAACAACAAGAAGAATTAGAACAAAAACGCTGTCTGACTTTATTACCAGTAGAGGAAAGTGGACGTGCCCAGTGGGACAGTGGACTGTGCCGCCAGTCGTTCGGCTGGTCCTGTCTAGGTACCTGCCTTTGAGAAGAAACATCGCACATCAACTCATGCAAATCATTGGCTTCCTTCCACTGGTTCCCCTTTGGAGGGTTCTGATGACCCTCAAGGGCAGTGGGCACTGGGCATGTCCACATGCTGTACAACACATCTATTCAGTTGTTCAACAAGGTTATGGTGGGTAACTTGCAGTGCTGTGTTGCCTATCTGTTATTTTACTTTGTATGTTATTTAAGGTTGTGTATGTGAGTTTGCTGGGGCTACTGCTTCACCAAACCACTACAAACTGAAAAAAGTCCAAGCCAAAGACAAAGAAAGAAAAGTTACTAAGTATCCCATTTTGCTTATTCCCCCCCCCCCTCCAACATTGGGATTGGAGGATGTTTCACATAGGCTGATCACTTATCATGATTGGGAGATGAACCTGTCAATCAACGTTAAAAAAATAGTTTTCCCCTCACGCTTTACCCATTCAATAAAAATTAATTGCAAGCAAACCGCACAATGAAAAATTCTGAAAATCAACACAAATGACCCCCAATCATCAGTGTCTAAGCACAGTAATTTTCAGGGATCTAGCTTCAAAAACAAAGAAGTTATAGGTGATTTTTCACCCAATGCAATCCTATGGGGAAAAATTCCAAAATGGCGGGCGGAGCGCCGAAAACATGCGGAGCGCTCCGCAAATGAAAGAACTGCTCTGCGTCACTCCACTGCCCCAACCCGCTTCACATCCACCTTTGGCGGAGGCGAAGCAGGTCACTCTGCTCCCACTTCTACGACCAGAAATGAGGCGCACCACAGCCCTAATTCAAATGAGTTCAAATTTCTATGAATCTGACCTGCAGTTTCCACAGCTGAACAGCTTCTCCTAAGTCACACCAATTCTGTGGACTTATGGAACATTTTTTTCACTGAGACAGGGGTGGGATTTGCACTAATACCCATTAGTGCAAGGAAAATGAAGTTATGGTTTTTAAAAAATCTGATGCCGTCAATGAGCAGACAACGGAACCAAAGATGCCTGACAATCTGTGAAACACAGACAGAAATAGATTTCCCAAAATCTGTACATCACTAATTGTAGCCACAGACGGTTTGGTTACTTTTGTAAAGCACCCAGAGAGCTTCGGCTATGGGGCAGTATATAAGTGCAATAAATAAATAAATAAATAAATTGTGCTGTTCCTGCAGCCTTGCAAATGAAGTTGCGCTTCATACAAGTTATACGTACCAAAGCAGTCCAGTGGCTTGTAAGCATTAATGCTAAGATTAATCCAGAAGGAATGGAAATCACAACAAATCAGATTGTCTCCTCTTAATAATTTTGATGCTGATGCCAATTTTTGTCCATTCAAAGTGTTTTTTTTATGTGTACTCATTTGATGCTTATTTACATGCAATAAAGAAGTCGTGAAAAAGGGTTGTGCAGTAATTAAGTTCCATCTCTCCTGTCCATTCTCTGAACGTGAAGATAATTGCCTTCAGCCCTTATAAATCGTCAGCTGAATTCCACCAAGCAATAAACATGGTACTGTATCTTGGTAATTGTCTATTGACTGCACTTTCCAATATGAATTAATTTTCAATTACAAAACTTACTTTCTTCCTGGATCAGGCCAGGGACTTTCTAATTGAAGTGACAATTATAAGGCAGAACAACATGTTCTACATCAACCTCATCCCTTGAAGGACTGTCCGCTGCTCGTCTTGTGCCAATCAGGGTTGAGAAAAATGATTGACGGTGGAAAAGCTTTCAGATGAACACCCCAATGGGGTCAAGGGGTCACCCAGGCTAACCCTGGTGTGACCATGCAACACTGCCTCACCTCCCTCCAGATGAGTGTCTGTTTGACTTTTTGAAGAAAGAATTCTCCATGCATTTAGCCCTACATAGTGTCGTGCCGAAAATTTCTCCCATGAGAATTTCGACCATTCTCATTCAATTGATAGTAAAGAACTTGCTTTCGAAAAGAAATTCGAAGGTGGAGGAATTTTGGAGAAATTCTCATGGGTTCAGTTCAGGATTCTTGTGCTTACCTCACTTATGAGATGGCTGAGGAATGTGTGTGTCTTTTATTGTCCCGTCATCTCTCTAAAAACCTGTAGCCTCCTTGGCTTTCTGCACTTCCCACCCAGGGTAAGACATAAATTTATTCCTCCCACAGGGCCTTTTCAGATCAGGAAGCGCAGGCAGCCTAGGAGACTATACATAGAATCATAGAATAGCAGAGTTGGAAGGGGCCTACAAGACCATCGAGTCCAACCCCCTGCTCAAGGCAGGAATCCACCCTAAAGCATCCCTGACAGATGGTTGTCCTGCTGCCTCTTGAAGGCCTCTAGTGTGGGAGAGCCCACAATCTCCCTAGGTCACTGATTCCATTGTTGTACTGCTCTAACAGTCAGGAAGTTTTTCCTGATGTCCAGCTGGAATCCGGCTTCCTTTAACTTGAGCCCATTATTCCATGTCCTGCATTCTAGGAGGATCGAGAAGGTAAGACGTGCAATCAAAAGAAAAACATAGACAGTGTCCTCAACCTTCTTACAGTGATTAGGTAAGGTCAAAAGCACCACCAACTGACATTCAAAATACAGTAAATTATAAAATGCCCAGACAATGAGGCAGAAAAACAAAAGCCCCTTTCTTGTGGGAAAGAATACTTTCGGGAAATTCCTGAAATCTTGCTTTTCTTACCTCCTAGAAATTAAAGGACACTTTCCAGAATTTTCGCCGCATTCTGTATATCATTATTTTTTTATGGTGGCTGCATTCCCTCCTGTCAATGCCCTGGAGTGATGCTGGCTCTATGGGGTGTTGTGGAGGGTGCAAAATGGGGCCCAGGCTTCCAACAATTTGCAGTACAAATCCTCCCCCCCCCCCCAAAAAAAAAACCTTAAACGAGAAAGAAACTTTTCATCCAATGGGGATGTCCACCTGTGAGAAATTGTTGGAGAATTTCTCCTGCTCCTGGAGAAATTGGATGAAATTGGCCCTCCAATTTCTCTACCCCCAAATTGGGTGGAGAATTTTGAGAGGTCGCTTCCGCACAGCTCTAGCCCTACGCACTAGGCAGGGCATTCAGTGCTGGCTACGAAGCTTCATGGCTAAGCAGAGACCTGAATCTGGGGTTTCTTCCCTGCCAATGCCAACCGTCTGCCCACCACGCCATGCTGTTCCCCCAAATCGCTGATGCAATGTATGAATGGCCCTTTATCCCTAATCACTGCAGGAAGCCTCTGAACTTTATTTCTGGACCTTGCTGGCATCTCTCATCCATACTAGTACTTAGCAGGAGCCCCGCCTGAAGATTATGGAGACCGATAAAGATTGCCAACTTTTCAACTAGCCCCTGTATCTGTGCTTGCAACTAGGGGTGTGCACGGACCCCCCCAATCCGCTTCATGGCCCAATCTGGAAAATCCGGATCGGGCCCGATCCTCTTCGTGCTGCTCCGCCTGTCTCCCGCTCCGCTCCACGGAGTGAGATCCGGCTTTGCCGCCATCACTACATGGACGACGACGGCGGCGCAAGATAAGCCACTCACCCACCCCGCCCCCTTACCTTCCTCTGTCGCAGGCTTCAATTGAGGCCCCGGTTGAAGCCGGAAGAGGCCTTGGCCTTCACTTCCGCCTTCAACCAGGGCCTCAATTGAAGTCCGCGATGGAGGAAGGTAAGCGTCCCTCCTCCCTGCTCCCTTACCTGGCACCGCCGCCGCCGCATGGATGGCGCCGGCGGTGGCGGCAGATGAGTCCCCCTCCCTCCCACTTACCTGCAGGCGAAGCTCCGGATTGAGGCGATCCTCTTCGCCTCAATCCGCAGCCCCCCTGACTCTCTTCGCCTCCGCCTTTTCCAGAGGCGAATTAGGCCGCCTCGCTCCTGCTTCTCTGAACTGAAGAGAAGCGGAGCACATCCCTACTTGCAACTACAATGTACAGATTTAGCAGAATATCACATGGGGTAGTGGTTTTTTAGTGGATAATAGTTTTAGCTGTTTTAAATGCTGTATGTTTTGATTTTGTTAAGTTGCCTCAAGTCTTTTTTGTCTAAGAAAGCTTCATCATCATGACATGAATAGATTCATCTGCTGATTGCTGTATACCACGCTGCTGTTAAATGCACAAGAGCAAACTTTTCTTAATCAGTTGGCAACTATATGCCTGGCATTTTAAAAATAAGAGATGGACACAAACCCATTTTTTTTTTAAAAAAAAAGTCTGGATAAGAACTTGCAATGCGTTCTCAATAAAATTTAATGCAACTCAGAATACAGATCTCTGGCTTGTGATTGTCTAAAGGCGACATATTTTTCATATACTTCTGAATTATTACCTTTCTCCCAAAATTAAAAAATGAAATATTAGATCAGCTAAGTGCATCAGTTTGATAAAAGTTATGCAAATCTTTATATACAGACCCCATCTATAATGCTGACAGTTCAGATAAAATATTTGATTCCTGCTTCAAAGAGAAGATCCAAGTACTTTATTTAGACAAAAGATTTTCTTTTCAGTAAAGCATTCTTCCTTTTCCTGATATTTCAGACAGTTACAAATTACATACATTATTTACTGTGCTTTCCTGAAATAATTAATACTATAATAAGACAATGGCTAGGAAGAAATACTTCTTTTTCAAGTTGGGAGGAAGAATGCAGTTCTATTCAACATTTGGCTTCCAAGATGCTACAGTGAATATTGCAAAATATTTTTGGACTCTTATAATAGCTTGGGAAGGAAGACTATGATGTCAAGATGATCTTTGGCACAATTTCCACACAAAATGTCAAATATAGGGAGGGCTGTGAAAATGTGTTGCTATCCTCTTGTTGATAGGGAGAAACACGTGATTCAAAAGGTAGCTCTCTTTGCATTGGCAGAATAAAAGATAAGAAGTCCTGAACCCAGTACTCTTCAACATTTTTATTAATGATTTGGATGAGGAGGTGCAGGGAACGCTTATCAAATTTGCAGATGACACAAAATTGGGTGGGATAGCTAATACCCTGGAAGATAGAAACAAACTTCAAAGTGAACTTGATAGGCTGGGCTGAAAACAACAGAATGAAATTTAATAGGGAGAAATGCCAAGGCCTACATTTAGGAAATAGAAACCAAAGGCACAGTTACAAGATGGGGGATACTTAGCTCAGCAATACTACAAACGAGAAGGATCTTGGAATTGTTGTAGATCGCAAGCTGAATATGAGTCAACAGTGCAATATGGATGCAAGAAAGGCAAATGCTATTTTGGGCTGCATTAATAGAAGTATAGCTTCCAAATCATGTGAGTTACTGGTTCCTCTCTATTCGGCCCTGGTTAGGCCTCATCTGGAGTACTGCGTCCAGTTCTGGGCTCCACAATTCAAGAAGGACGCAGACAAGCTGGAGCGTGTTCAGAGGAGGGCAACCAGGATGATCAGGGGTCTGGAAACAAAGCCCTGTGAAGAGAGATTGAAAGAACTGGGCATGTTTAGCCTGGAGAAGTTTGTGAACCGCCCAGAGAGCTTCGGCTATTGGGCGGTATAAAAATCAAATAAATAATTAATTAAATAAATAGAAGAGAAGATTGAGGGGAGACATGATACCACTCTTTAAATACTTAAAAGGTTGTCAAACAGAGGAGAGCCAGGATCTCTTCTCAATCCTCTTCTCAATCCTCCCAGAGTGCAGGACACAGAATAAAGGGCTCAAGTTAAAGGAAGCCAGATTCCAGCTGGACATCAGGAAAAACTTCCTGACAGTTAGAGCAGTATGACAATGGAATCAGTTACCTAGGGAGGTGGTGGGCTCTCCCACACCAGAGGCATTCAAGAGGCAGCTGGACAACCATCTGTCAGGGATGCTTTAGGGTGGTTTCCTGCACTGAGCAGGGGGTTGGACTCGATGGCCTTGTAGGCCCCTTCCATCTCTGCTATTCTATGATTCTATGATTCTAAGTAATTTGGCTGCTAAACACTGGTTCAGGGTTAGTAAGAGCATCTTTTTTAATGGTGTATAGGATAGACTCCCACTTTCCCCATGAAAGCATCATTTTCCATTAGCCTCTCCAGGTAATTTGGTCTTACTAAACACCTGGTGTAAAGGGTGTCAGGGTCCACCTGACAACCCTGCAAGGTAGGCTCCTGGACCAAACGTCCTGAACTCCCAAGCAACCCACCTCCCTGCCTTGTCCACAACCAGGACGAGCCAGAAGTTCATGGGAATAAACCACAGACACACATTTAGGGACCAAAGCAACTTTATTGCAATCACTAAAACTAACATGCACAGCCTTGGTTGTAAAACAGCCCCTTTTAAAATAGGAAGGGGGAGAATAGGGAAGGGGGGAGGAAGAAGGAATGTGGAAAAGGAAGAGTGAGGAAAGAAAGTGAGGGAAAGCTCTAATACTTAGCCATTCCCCCAAGAATGATTTATACGACCCCACACCCAGCCAAAATCTGGCTGGCCTTCTCCAGAATACCCCCACACGTTAAAACATAAAAAAAAAAAACCTTTTTAACTCTGGGCAACCTCTGTGGTTGCCACGGACCTGACCTTTCCACTTGACATACGCACGCACCTCCAAGGAAACATCTAAGGTCCTCCTCCGAGTGCCTACTCCGAGAGAGGCTCGGAGTGTGGCAACGAGGGACAGGGCCTTTTCGGTGGTGGCCCCCAGACTCTCCCTGACAAGGCTCGCCTGGCACCAACACTGCTATCTTTCCGGCGCCAGGTGAAGACTTTCCCCTTTGCCCAGGCATATGGCGGCACATCTTAATCACCCACATGTTTCGTTTTTTTTAATGGTTTTTAATGCTTTATGTGTGTATGTTCTGTGTTTTAGAATTTTAAATTTTGTATACTCGTTTTTATCTTAATTTTAGAATTTCTGTAAACCGCCCAGAGAGCCCTGGCTATGGGGGCGGTATATAAGTGCAATAAATAAATAAATAAAGGAAGGAAGGAAGATGAAGGATCTCCTTCATAGAGCTTTTTATCTCTTTTTGGGACCCCCGGTCCCATGACTTAGAGAGACCAACCAGTGCCCTTTTCGGGCTATAGCCCTCCCTCCTCCCATAGAGGCCAAGCCACGTCTTTTTCCCCACAGTTGAATCGCGTTCGTTTGTCCACTGCCCTGATAATCACCAGGTGCCGGTGGGAGTTGAACTGGCTCGAAACAGGGATGACCTTGGCTGGCAGCCACCAAAGCCTGGCTCAGCCAGTTTGAACAATAGACCACAGATCCTACCTAGGGGCACATCTTACAACCCGATAGCAACAGCAAAATTAAAGGTACAGATTTGCACTCCTGTCCTTCACACCTGGTATCCCACATGGGGAAACCTGCAGTACATGGACCTTTTACTGTCCAGCCTCAATTAGCTTGCATCATACACCTGGGTACACCCTTGAAGTAACTCCTGTACAGACAAGAGATGTTCTGACTGCAGGCAAACCCTTCCATCAGTCTCAAGGAGATTAAATGTCTGGGAACATTGCTGTGTTCTTTATTTAAAGGGAGGATCTATAATAGCAATAGAGGGCCTTTAAAAAGAAGGAGTTTGAACATTCAGTTTCATGGGACTGAAATGCCCGAGACCATTTCCATGTGGGCCCAAACCCCACAGAAGGTTTTACCCCCACACACACCCGGCTACAACCTCTCCCAAATCTACCCACACAAGCATTTCATTTCTGTTTTGAAATGAATTTACAAAGATTTGCCAAGTTCTCTGCATTCAGGACAAAAAGAACTTGAGAGAAAATGAAATTGATGGATTCATCCATCCGGGTCCAGGCTTTGAACTCCTAGCTCTTTGAAGTCTGGGCTTGAACCCCTGTGTATATTCATCCATGTTAGCACTGAATTAGGCTTGCTTGCCAACTCTTTTTCTGACAGGCTCCTCATCTTGAACAGCTATATGGGAGCCAAGGTCCGCTGTGGTCCTGTCCATGCAGGGAATAGTCGCGCCCACTGAATTTAGCCAGTGTGTATAGGTGAGGCTTTCGTTTCAATTTGCTTTTGTTAAAAATTAACCAAAATCCATGAAGTTCTTCATATTTGGGATGAAAAAGATTCAATGAAGAGTGAAACAGACAGATTCACCTACCAATAATTAGCACTGGTCAGCCATGGCCAGGTCTCATTTGGACTCATATGAATGAGTTGCTGCAGGCACAGTGGTCCATTGGATGGACTATTCCTGAAAGGGACTCAGTGCCTTCCTGTGTTTGCAAGTCTTTCTTGCCTTCTTGGAAAAGCTGGGAGTGGGGGCCAGGCTGTCTGAACCCAATGAATTATAGAATCATAGAATAGTAGTCAGAAGGGGCCTCTGAGGCCATTGAGACCAAACCACTGCTCAATGGATATTGAGGGTAGGGAGAAGAAGAGGAGGAGGAGGAGGAGGAAGAAGACCTAGTTCTAGGGCTGACCTCCCATTTCTGTCTGTGAGAAGACCTCCACTAGATCTATGTCTCTATGTCTGCCTGATGGGCCTATGGATTTCCGTCAGTGAGCTAGCCTTCACAAACCATCCTGACATGGTTTGTGAAGGCTAGCTCGGCAATGAGGTGTGTAGCGTTCTGGAGAGGAATGGGAAGGAAGAAGAATGGCATGCGAGTGGACATCCTCGTGGCCACCACTGATACTGCTCATTCCGGTAGATGGCCCAGAAATAAACAGAAAGTCAGCCATGTGGGACGTGCACTCTAGTGGCTATTGCTCAAAACAGATCAATGCCAGCTGCCTGCAGGTCTGTTCCCCAGATCCCTTTAGGTTGACCTTCTCCAGATGTGTCTGCTATTGTCACTACATTTATTGCTGGTTTCGTTGCTGGCTTTTATTGTTGTTATTATTGCTTTTAATGATGTATCCATCTTATTGGTTTCATTGTTGTTGTACAGCATCTTGGAAAGACTCTGCCCTGAAAGGTGGACAAGAAATATTTTAAGTAAAATTAAATTACTAAATCCCTGATTAGAGTATTTCTTCTAGTAGGGACCTCTCCACATAGTAGGAACAACATTTGAGGCCCTCCTCTGATTTCCTTCCCTGAGGGAAGTTCATAGGAGGGGGAGGGCACAGTTCCTTCCCCTCCCCCAAGTGCAGAATGGTCCATCAGTGAGGTCTGCCTGACACTAATATTTCAGCACCAGGGTAAGAGTTTCCTTCAGTTCCAGGAATATGTTGGGTGTTTTAGTTTATCATCATCGTTATCACCATCATCGTCATCATCATCATCATCATCATCATCATCATGTCCTAGTAGTTTTATTGTTGATTGTTCAGAGCTTATTTTTAAACTGTTTTAAATCCTTGAATGTTAAAGCTTTTACACAATGTTTTATCATGCTTGGAATGGACCAGAGAGCTGTTGGGCATTATAGAAATGTAATGAATGAATGAATGACCCAACATCATGGCTCACCTAGGGTACTCTGTATATAGGTGGGGCATGAATTGAAATAATAATAATAATAATAATAATAATAATAATAATAATAATAATAATCTGGGAAGGCAGAGCTTGCAACAATTTATTCTGTCTACATGGTACCAAAGGAATTGTTGTCCCTAAGCAAAGGGAGCAGGGCGTTGGACTTGACGGCCTTGTAGGCTCTTTCCAACTCTGCTAATCTATGATTCTATGATTCTATGAATGCCCTCTCTGAAGCTCTCAAGAATATTGCTTCTACATGGAAATGGATGCAATCACGAATCACCAATGCTCCAGAAATAATCATTAATCAAACTGAAATGGCTGATGGTTGTCCCAGCAAAAGGTACTTTGTTGAAGCAGACTGCCTGTACAGGAACTATGCTGCCAGATTTAGAAACCATTAGTAGACAGATGCCTAACTACTTGGGCTTCTGCTAGACTACATGCCATACAGATTTATACCAAAGGGATTTAGAAATGTGTGCATCCATTATCAGGCAACATTAGGCCAAGCTATTTAATACAGAGCCTGGGTGCATACAGAGTACTGTGTCCAGTTCTGGGCAACACACTTCAAGAGGGATGCAGGCAAGCTGGAGGGGGTCCAGAGGAGGGCAATGAGGATGATCAGGGCACTGCAAACAAAGCGCTATGAGGAGAGACTGAAAGAACTGGGCATGTTTAGCCTGGAGAAGAGAAGATTGAGGGGAGACATGATAGCACTCTTCAAATACTTAAAAGGTTGTCATACAGAGGAGGGCCAGGATCTCTTCTCGGTCCTCCCAGAGTGCAGGACACGGAATAATGGCCTCAAGTCACAAGAAGCCAGATTCCGGCTGGATGTCAATAAAAACTTCCTGACTGTTAGAGCAGTATGACAATGGAACCAGTTACCTAGGGAGGTTGTGGGCTCTCCCACACTGGAGGCCTTCAAGAGGCATCTGGACAACCATCTGTCAGGGATGCTTTAAGGTGGATTCCTGCATTGAGCAGAAGGTTGGACTTGATGGCCTTATAGGCCTCTTCCAACTCTAAGTAGAAAATGTTCACTTCTCTTTTTTGTTGTGCTAGTTATCATTCAAATGGAGACTTTTACATGGAAGGCAGTGTGGTGTAGTGATTAGTGTGTTGGACTGGGACTTGAGAGATCTGGGTTCTAGTCCCCACTCAACCATGAAGCTCATTGGATGACTTTGGACCAGTGACTGACTCTCAGCTTAACCTACCTCACAGAGTTTTAGTGAGGATAAAATGGAGAGGAGGAGGATTTAGTTATTTATTATTTATTTATTTAAAACATTTATATCCTGCTCTATATCATTAAGATCTCAGAGCGGCATGCAGATATGTGTGACCAAGCAGGATATTGCACTATGGAAGTGGTATGGCATGTGTCAACGGGCCCCAACAGTTGTCAGTGCACTTCAATACTGCTTTAAACTTTAATGTGGGTTGAGGGTTTTTAATGGAAATCATTTTATGTTTTATTATAAAGCGCCATGATGCCAGAAATGGCAAGGTGGCACTATAAAAATGTTTTTAAATGAAATAAAATAAAGCAGTAGTGTGGCTCCTGCCTTTTATATCATCTTTCATACTGCTTTCATTGTGCAATATCCTGTTTGATGTAGATTAGAAGCTCCAGCACACTGGGGTTTAATACACTCCCTACCATGGCTTCTCCACCTGTGTTTTTGTTCCTCAGTTACTTCCTCTTTCAAAAGAGGAAGTACACAACAAGCATGAGGCCCATTGAGTCTGCTGTTCTAATGGCACTGCTTCTCCTGCACACAGCAGGAATGAGCAGCAATTCTGAGTTTAAAAATACATTGGACTTATTGAGGTTTTTTTTTTTTTGTCGCATGAGGAAGGCCAGAGGGGCGGAAGATGCCCAGGAGGTAGATGACATCATGTGAGGGACCTGAGCAAACTCCATGAGTGCCCAGTAACGGATGTGCAATAAAATGCTTGTCGGATGGAGCTGGCGAATAGATTGAGAAAACGTGGAGGCAGTGACAGACTTTATATTTCTGGGCGCAAAGACTACTGCAGACGCTGACTGCAGCCAGGAAATCAGAAGACGTTGACTTCTTGGGAGGAGAGCAATGACAAATCTTGATAAAATAGTTAAGAGCAGAGACACCACACTGACAACAAAGGTACTCATAGTTAAAGCAATGGTATTCCCCGTAGTAACCTATGGCTGCGAGAGCTGGACCATAAGGAAAGCTGAGCGAAGGAAGATAGATGCTTTTGAACTGTGGTGTTGGAGGAAAATTCTGAGAGTGCCTTGGACTGCAAGAAGATCAAACCAGTCCATACTCCAGGAAATAAAGCCAGACTGCTCACTTGAGGGAATGGTATTAAAGGCAAAACTGAAGTACTTTGGCCACATAATGAGAAGACAGGATACCCTGGAGAAGAGGCTGATGCTAGGGAAAGTGAAAGGCAAAAGGAAGAGGGGCCGACCGAGGGCAAGATGGATGGATGATATTCTGGAGGTGACAGACTTGACCTTGGGGGAGCTAGGGGTGGCAACGGCTGACAGAAAGCTCTGGCGTGGGCTGTTCCATGAAGTTACGAAGAGTCGGAAGCGACTGAACGAATAAACAACAACAATGGCTGTTTACAAAGAAATGTTTAGAAAGTATAAAAGCATGGTTGGCTGGGGAATGGTGGGTGTTGTAGGACTTCTTTCTGTCCAGACATGGATAGGATTGTGCCCTAAAAGAAGTACCTCGAACTATACACTCAGAGCTCAAGATCAGCTCCAATCTAGGATCAGTGAAGCTCTGGTGTAGATTGGCTGCTGACAGTAACCAAAATGGGTGGGGGCAATGTTGGGGACTGGGAGAGAGGACCACATTCACACGGAAATAAATCATGGGATTGCCCTTGCCCCATCTGTGAGCCACATCATGCCTGTATTACTGGAGCAGTGTGGGAAGAAGCCATGAGAAAGCACATCCCACCCCGTTCTGTGCGAATTGTCCCTTAGAGTCTATGTATCACCCTGAATTAACGCCTCTTCTGACATGAACATACTCATACACTATGCTCAACATCTAAGGTCCTCCTCCGGGAAGCTTGGAGAATGGCAACCAGGGAGAGGGCCTTTTCAGTTGTGCCCCCCCCCAATTATGGAATGATCTCCCCAATGAGGCTTACCTGGCGCCAACATTGTTATCTTTTCAGCGCCAGGTCAAGACTTTTCTCTTCTCCTAGGCATTTAACAGCATATGCTGAGTTTTTTAACTGACCTCAGAATAGTTGTTTTTGAATGCATATTGTCTGTTTTTGTTTGTATTTTATGGTTTTTATGGTTTTAAAGTTCACTGTTTTTAACTTTTGTAAACTGCCCAGAGAGCTTCGGTTATGGGGCATTATATAAATGTAATAAATAATAATAATTAAACAATAACAATAATGATCAAGAACACAGCAGGCTGCTTCTTTTCAACCGCTCTTTCCAGCCTCTAACCTAACAAGAGCCCAACTCATTGTGGTCAGTTCACATGACCACATTGGTTCTATCCAGAGCCTGGCATGTGCCATAGAAGTCATGTCTAATTTACTGCATTACTTTACATCCAGGATAAAAATTGCCTGGATTCAAATATATGAGTAAAAGAAAAGAGAGTGGCATTTTGATGAGTTTGTCAGAAGAGAAGGATTTTGGGATGGGGAGGGGAGCATGGAAATTGGAAGCACAATCCCATTCTTCATCCTCTTCTGCTGCTGTCAAGACGCTGCATGCCTCCGGGATTTCACTAATGCTCAAAAGGAAAGCGCATAAAGATATAGTTTCATATTGGGAGTTTGATAGTGCTTGGTTTTTAATATACAAGGACTTTTGATTCTGAGTCATATATATGTATATTCACACACACACTCGTGCACACAAGAAAAAGGTTTAATAACCGGGTTGGAGCAGGGTGGGAATTGTAGGGCTTTTTTTCTACCTAAAGATGCATAGGACGGTGACCTAAGTGGGACAAACATTGTAGAATATTTCAGCAAGCTAAAATCTGCCTACAATGTCCCCTGAATTTTGGAGCAATTCAAGAGGAATTAAATGTCCAAATGTTCAAATAATGGAGAGAGAGAGAGAGAGAGAAAAGGAAGTCCACTATCCAGTTATGTGCAAAGAAGGGTTCTCCTGTATCTTCTGGAGGACATTCCATGACCTCCAGTGAGAGGGTCTAACCCGAAGGTCATGGAATGCCTTCCAGAAGATACAGAAAACAGGAATTCATGGTGAGAAACTTCCCTTTCCATTTGGGAGAAAAGTTGAAGGAGGGAGGTTTAAACTTCTACAAGTTCTCCCCACATGTCAAATGAGGTGGGTGGTGTCCTGAGATCAGACTGTTTCCGACTGTGTCACCTGCTTCTAGAATATTCAAAAGAACATAGACAATAAGACTGAGTCCACCTCTTGGTCCAGCTAAGTCAGCATTGTGTATACTGAGTGGCAGTGTCTCCCCAGTGTTTCAGACAGGGGTCCATCCCAGTCCTACCTGGAAAACACAAGCATTGAACCTGGAACCTTCTGCATGTGAAGCAAAAGCATGCTTGTTGCCACTGGGCTACAGTCTTCTCAAGGAGGCTTGTGAGGTACCAAGTCTAATATCTTTTAGATCACTAGTGTGTTGTTTTTGTTTCATTGTTGTGCTCGCCTTTAATTTTATGAAGTAGTAGATGATCTTGAAGACATCAAAGGGCCTTCTTGAGCTGACAGCCAAATCCAACCCAACCTGGGGTCCCAATCCAGCCCTCCAGGTTTCCCCAAATGGCCACTCCCCCTTCTCCTCCCCCCCCCCCCCAAAGTCACCAATGGTTTGGTAGTTTCTTGCCTTTTATGCAGATTTCGCCCCCCTCCCCCTCTCATTCTAAAAGTATGAAATGCCTCTCCCAAGGCTTAGTTATTGGCTTTAAAACAGGCTGGTATGTTTGGCTCCACCCATTTTGTTTTCAGCCACTCCCACCACTGGAATACTGCCCCCCCCCCAAGGGCTTGTCCAAAATGGAATTTGGCACTCGAAAGAGAAACAATACCCCTGTTTTCAAAAGATTTGATAGGGTTTCACCATTAAATGTTGCCCCAAATAGTTTTAAATAAATAAAAATGGAAAACATGGTACATGAATCCCCTTCAGAGGGTTTGGGGTGAAAGGCGCCCCATTTTTAATAATAGCACAGGTCAATAAATGTACTATAAAATAGGGATGTGCTCCGCTTCTAATCGGACCGGCGAATTAGAAGCGGAGCAGGGGGCTTCGCCTGCCCTTAAGGCGGAGGCGAAGAGGATTGGGGGGCCGGTGGAGCGTGGCGAAGAGGATCGAGGTGAAGGCGGATCCTTCGCCTCGATCTGGAGCTCCGCCGGAAAGGTAAGTGGGGTTTACCGGGCCCTGCCGCTGTTGCCGTTGCCCATGCGGCGACGGCGGCAGGGCCCGGTAACCCCCCTCCCCGCCCTCCTCTCCCTTACCTGCCTCTGTCTGCGGTCCGTCAGCGTCTTCAATTGAGCCCGCGGTTCCACCAGGAAGTCTGGGCGGCCCAGACTTCCTGGTGGAACCGCGGGCTCAATTGAAGACGGCGACGGACCATGGACGGAGGCAGGTAAGGCCCCCCTCCCCCTTACCGGGCTCTGCCGCCGTCGCTGCATGGGCGGCGATGGCGGCAGGGCCCGGTAACCCCCCCTATGGGGGGGGAACGGAGCTCCGATCCGGATCCGGAGCTCCGAGCGGAGCGGAGTGGGCATAGGCGGAGTGGGGGCGGGGCGGAGCGGCCTGATCCAAAAAATGGCGGATCTGAAAGTGAAGCGGAGTGGGGGGTCCATGCACACCCCTACTATAAAACAGGAATACAATCTCTCTCTCTCTCTCTCTCTCTCTCTCTCACACACACACACACACACACACACACTGAGAGTAAAACCAGCAGGCAGAGAAATGACTCTTGAAATATTAGAACATCCTTTGTTTCCAGATAAAAGATGAGCAGTGATGGGGTGATAAGACTCTCTCCCCCCCCTCCCAAATTTGAAGATCCACAAGTGGAAACGCCACATACACTAGGGATGTCCGAGAAATCCACAATGGAGTCAAACGCTTGAATTTCTATAAATCCCACCAGCAAATTTCACAGCAGACTGGCTTTTTCCAAGTGACGCAAATTCCCAAGACTTGCAAACACCCATTCTTCATTTGGGGCGAGGGGAGTTTGCAGCCCTCTGCATTAACTAATGCACATTTACACATTTACGCTAATGCACATTAAGTGCAAGTAGAATGCAATTTTGTTTTGTTTTGTTAAAGAATCCAATTCAGCTAATGAGCAGACAGCAGGACAAAAGTCCGCGAAACACAGGCATAATGGATTTTTAGAAAATCTGCACATCCCTAACATTTATCTATTTATTATTGTCCATTAAGAACACAAGAAGAGCCCTGCTGGATCAGACCAAGGGTCCATCTATTCCAGCACTCTGTTCACACAGGGGCCAACCAGCAGTCAACCAGGAACCCACAAGCAGGACCCTCCCATCCATGTTCCCCAGTATTTGGTGTACATTGGCTTACTGCCTCTGCTAGTGGAAGTAGCACATAGCTGTCAGTAGTAGTAGACATTGATAGCCTTCTCATCCAGGAATTTTTAACCCCTGTTTTATAGCCATGGAGTCCTTCCTTTTATCTGTCCTGAATCTCCCACCAATCAACTTCATGGGATGACCCTGGGTTCTAGTATTGAGAGAGGGGGGAAAAGTGTCTGCCTATCCGCATTCTTCACACCATGCATACTTTTGTACACATTCATCATCTCTCTCCTTACCCTTCTTTTTTCCAAGCTGAACAATCCCAGCTGTTGTAACCTTCCCTCATAGGAGAGATGCTCCAGTCCCTTGATCGTTTTAGTTGCCTTTTTCTGCACTTTTCCCAGCTCTACAATATCCTTTTTTAGATATGGTGACCACAACTGTACACAGCTTTCTAGGTACGGTATACTGCCCAGTAGACTAAACTCTCTGGGTGGTTTAAAACAATCAAAACATGCAGTCGTCTGAAACCTGGGGATACAGAAGAGTATTAGATGTGGATCACAGCACTCAAGCTGGATCATGTCCTGTTCACTTCTCTACCGAAACATAGGAAGTAGCCTCATGCCAGACCAGATGGTTGGTCCGTATCGCCCGGTATTGTCTGTTTGTGGCTCTCCAAGCTGTCAAGCGAATGTCTTCCACGTCAACTACTACTTGATCCTTTTAATTGGAGATTCCAAGCTTTGAACTTGGGGACCTTCTACGACTGAGCCATGGTCATGCTCAAGGTGCAAAACTTCAAACCTGCAGGCCAAGTCCAGCCCACGTAGGGTTCCCCATATGGTCGCACCTCCTTGGATGTCTGTGCAGTTTTCGTGCAGTTTTTTCCCCATTCTAAAAAGTTGAAATGCCTCTTCTTTGGCTTAGCTACTGACAATTACTTAGTTACTATACTGACAGGTGATTCCCCCCATGTGCCCTGGAATGGTACTGTCCCAGGAATTCCATCTCAAATATCCAATCAACCATTGTGCAAAGTTGTTGAAGTACACCAAGATCTCCCTGCCTGTGGAAAATTAGGTCAGTGAGAGTTTCCTAGTCTAAGCCTTTTCCTTAATGTGGAAATTCATTTGAAGTCCTTAAACCATACTATTTTTTTCTCCTGAAATGGTACAATCCCACCATTCACCTGTGTAGGATGACTGGATTGTATTATTTGATTGGTATGGATTGTTATGATCTTGTTCTCAAAGAACAAAGGAACTCAGTGTGTTTTCTGGAAGATCCACTGCGATGCCACCACCTCACTCACCAGGCTTTGACATGCACACCTCCCTCAGTCTAAGCACCACCACTTAAATACCTGAGGAAGGGGTAAAAAGAAACCCATAACCTTTCCCTTATAGCAGAGGGAAAAGGTAAGGAGGTTTGGACAAGGCACTTCTGTGAATATAGCGGGCTGAAGGTTTAATGTAATGTGTTTATTTATGAACCAGTAGAGCAGGAGACACAGCCAAACTGACACGTGGTTTTATGGTAGCAAAATACAGAAAATGTTTATTGTCGTTTACGGTTCTTAGTTCCTCCGAATTATATTCCAATCCTGCCTATTCTTAAGGATACTGGTAGTAACCAATCTAATAATAACAATCCTGACTGTTAGAGCAGTACGACAATGGAACCAGTTACCTAGAGAGGTTGTGGGCTCTCCCACGCTAGAGGCCTTCAAGAGGCAGCTGGACAAGCATCTGTCAGGGATGCTTTAGGGTGGATTCCTGCATTGAGCAGGGGGTTGGACTCAATGGCCTTATAGGCCTTTGAGGCCACTCAATGGCCTTCCAACTCTGCTATTCTATTATTCTAATCCTTAGTCCCTATAATCTTATTTTCACTCACTCCTCACACAACTCCTGACAAGAACACACACAGCTAAACGCATCTACCCTCCAAACCCAATCACCAACTGAACACTCAGAACCACTCAGCTCCCCCATATATAGACTCCTCCCCCTTTCCACAGCATCACCACCCACACCCACTCTGTCCAACATTCTGCACTCTCTAAACATACTCATCCCAGACATACCTAAGGGAATAGAAATGTGGGTAACGCCGCACCCACCTCAAAGGGATATCAGCAGTGGACTTTGCCTTACTGGAGTGGCCACACAATAACCATAGGTCACCCACTTTAGAAACATGAAAGCCACCTTCATGTTTGTTTTGTAATGTCTGCTTGACGTAAGCAATGATTTGCTCCTCTTACCCATGAACTAGTGATTTGAGAAACTTCATAAGTTGACAATGCAATGATTCTATTCTCTTGGTCTGCTAGTGTTTGTCAGGCATAACACAGTCAGCTCATTTTGATTAAGTCAAGAGCTCCATCCATCTTGCTCAAAACACTGGCAGTACAGAGCAGACTTTCAGAAAGCGTGAACGTCGTGACTGCTATACATCGTCCCCTTTCTCCTGACTGCCAACGTTTTGTGGAGATTTTCCCACATTTGGAAAGTTTGACATCCCTCTCCTAAGGATATGTTACTACCAGTAAGAGCTTTAAGCTAAAATATGCCTGAATTTTGGCCACACCCCTTATGGATTTGGCTCCACCCACCAGTGGAATGTGACCCCTCCCCCCAGAGCTCCTCTGAAATTGAATGTGTCCCTTTGGCGAAAGGAATATCAACACCCCAGATTTAAACTCAGCTGCAGGGAAATAGTTAACACCAGTGACCACGGAGGAGCCAAAATGGTGCCCATTTCTTCTGTGCCTGTCATTCTAAATCATTATCACAAAACAGACTGGATTTCTCCTTTCCTTGGTATTCCGGATCTTCAGAAGCTGCTACGGGAATCCTTCATAGCTTGTCATTCATCCTTTGATCTTGTATACCTCCCTTATATGGTAGGACAGACACCTTAATTTCAATATCTGTAAACGCTTGTGCCAATTCAAGATGGCCTTACCCATAACTGGTTAATTTTTTTGTTGCAGTTCCCTCCCCCACTTCCAATTAACTAGGATACAATGGGCAGGTTCAGGGCAGTGGGGGAGAGAATTGGTGTGCACCCCATGGTACTGGAGTGGTGAAAGGAAGCTACCCATACCAGCCTCTCATATCTTAGCCTTAGAGGCTCCAGCATTCACCAGCTAGATGTTGATACTTCTGACTGCTCTGGAAACCTTTGTGGCAGGGGTAGACATCCTGGGGTTCTCCAGATACTTCAGTGTACAGCTCCCAAAATTCTTGGCTATTGGCCATACTGCTGGGGGCATATTGGAGTTGTAGTCCAATACATCTGGTGGAGCCCACTCCTGCTTGCAAGACATCCAAGCAGTGAAGAACCAGTTTCAATCACATTACTGACTTGATGCTCAGAATCGAGGTGGAATCAACCACACAAAGCAAACAGCGGAAAAAGGGCGGCCCCTAGATTTTACCTGGGCAGCAAAGTTGACCGACACAGCCGTATGAGAAATTGGTTCAGCTGCTTGTGATGCTGCAGAACAGACATGAAACGGAACAAAGTTATGGCCAATAGTTCAACCTAAATGCTGTGTCCCATTGTCTTCATTCCAGAATTGCAAGGGCAGAAGCCCTTTCCCTGTTGCTCTCCAAGGTCCTGAAACAAAATAATCAACCGGGATTCCTGCTTTTGCCATTTCCCGAAGCATGTGGAACACACTGCGTTGCAGAGAGAGAACAAAGCAATCACTGTTGTCTATAAAGGCGAGAAACTGAATACTTTGGAGAACAAATTTGTTTTGTTCACAGAACACACCCTAGAATTTCTTTCTAGGTTTTATCTTTCCACTAGCAGGGGCTGTGGGTGTGGGTGTTAATAATTACAGTTATAACCTTTCTGAGTCAGAACCTGGTACTGATGAAAACAAGCAATATTGCTATATATAGCCCAGGAGAACAATTTAATTTTATGGTTTCTACTTTACCCAAAAGGTAACACAATTTTTAGCACTGGAGAAAATAAAGACGGTGCAGAGGTGAATGTGGCATTGCGAAAAGGCAAAAAAAACGTTGATAGTAGAGGCTTAGTATGACCATGACATTTTAAAAAAAATATCTTGGGGTGCCTTCCAAAATAGAAGCCCCATTATGGTCCCCCCCCACAATGTCCAGTTCAATGTAACACATATTCTGATGTAAAACACAATGCAATATTTCTCTGCCCTACCTAAGTAATGTAATGGATTGGGGAAACGTTCAGTGTAATATTGGCAGTACAATGAACTCTCTTCCATTCAAAATTTATACAAATCAAATTTAATGTTTTCCCTCGGCTTACCTATTTTGCCACATGAAGCACATGCATACCCACAAGTAGCCCTAGGAAAAATTAGAGATTTCCCCCCACTTCGTGGCAATATTTACCTGTAAAAGGTATTATAGATATTCCATCTGGAATGAGAAAATTAGTAATAACGATGATGATATTGAGAATAATAATAATCTTTATCTAAGCTTGAAGACAACTGAAGAAGCTTGAATGAAGAGAACGTAAGGCTGCACCAAAAGAATTTTATTCGAGTTGGAATATTTGGTTAATGTACATACATTATTCTCTCTCTCTTTATGGCCTTTTTAAGTCCATCAGTGATATTTTTTCCCCAATATTTGTTTCATCATAGGTGGGCTTCCGCTGGCACTTTGCAAGACATCCCTTTCCGAAAGAAAGGACCAAGCCATTAATTATTCTGGGCAAGCCTTTCAAAGAAATCCAAAACTTCAACCCCAAGTGCATAAAGCTTCAACAATACTTTTCTTTCTATACACAAAAAGGGCATTTTTATAATGTGCACTTCTACAGGCACTGTACAAGTCCAAGTTAAGTGCATGAGAAGTCCCTGATCCTTTGTCCAAAGGTACAGGAACATCAGGTGTACAGGTGCACTTGGAAAACTGTAAGACATTTTTTCTTCTCGTCATATCTGACTTTGGAGGCTGTTGCTCTATTTTCCAAACGTTGAAGCTGACGTTCCTAAATGAGGAGACATATCCTTGATCCGGTTTTAATGGAAAACCAGGTGAGGTGAACTGTCCAGAGATTCAGTACACTTCATTGGAGACCATGTTGTGTAGCTTAAGAGAGACAGCCGTGTGTGAATTCTTGCCTTTAGAAGCTGACAGGACTCATTTTCTCCAGTACTGGGTGAGAGAGAGAGAGAGAGAGAGAGAGAGAGAGAGAGAGAGAGAGAGAGAGGGGGGGGGGAGGGAGGTCAAACATAAAATAAGACACCTATTTTGCTTAACTGTTGAAAACTGCTTTAGTGCTTGGTTTTACCCATTAAAAAAAAGATCAAGGGGCTGGAGCATCTGCCCTAGGAGGGAAGGTTACAATAGCTGGGATTGTTTAGTCTGGAAAAAAAGGAGGTATACAACATTATGCATGATATGGAGAATTTGGATAGGGAGACATTTCTCTCCCTCTCCCATGAGACCATCCCATGTGGCTGATGGGTGGGAGTTTCAGAACAGATAAAAGTTAAAACTATGGAATTCAATTTGGATGGGTTTAAAAGAGGGTTAGACGAATTCCTGGAGAAGAAGGCTATCAATGGCTGCTAACCCTGGTGGCTATGTGCTACCTTCAGGATCAGTAAGCCTGTATACACCAGTTGCTGGGGAACATGGGTGGGAGGGTGCTGTTGTGACTGTGTCCTACTTGTGAGTTCCTGGTCAACAGATGGTTGACCACTGTGTGAACAGAGTGCTGGACCAGATGGACCCCTGGTCCGATCCTGCATGGGTCTTCTTATGTTCTTATGTACTATACCAGTTCTCTCTGAGAAGTCAGGAAATACTCACAGAGCCAGGAACGGTTTGGTTCCTCACTTGTTTATGCCAAATTTGAATTCAAAACCTGTTTTATATTTTGTGGGTTTATTAGCACAAGTGCCCTGGGAACACTGTGGCAAGACCTGAAGGTGGGAAACGTCCTAAGGAAACAGGGCTCTCAGGGAGGCCTAGGCGTAACACTTATCATTTACGCAGCTGAGTTCATATACATCACGTTGAGCACGAGTGTCAAAGCGCAGGTTCACGAGCCAAATCCTGTCCACCTGGGGTCCCAATCCTGCCTTCAAAGGGTCCCCACAGACCCACACCCCTGTCCCCCCAAGTGCTCTCCCTGTCGAAAAAAAGTTGAAACACCTCCCCTAAGGCCGGGTGACTGGCAGGAAAAGCTAAGATATGCTAAAATATGCAAGCATTTTAGGTATCTTAGCGCTACCCCTTTTGGCCTTGCTCCACACTTTACCTTTGGTCTCGTCCGCCACTGGACTTCTCTGAAATTGAATTCGGCCCTCGGGGCTCAGGGTTGAACACCCCCAATATAAATTGTCTTGCAGTAAAGGTTAGAAATCCGTAAACTTAGGCCAGTATTGTTATTAGGGGTGTGCACGGACCCCCCCAATCCGCTTCATGGCCCGATCCAGAAAATCCGGATTGAGCCCGATCATCTTCGCGCCGTTCCGCCTGTCTCCCACTCTGCTCCGCGGAGCGAGATCCGGCTTCGCCGCTGTTGTTACATGGACGGTGGCAGCGGCACAAGATAAGCCACCCCCGGCGCCCTTACCTGCATCCGTCATGGGCTTCAATTGAGGCTCCGGTTGAAGCCGGAAAAGGCCTCGGCCTTCACTTCTGCCTTCAACCGGGGCCTCAATTGAAGCCCGCGATGGACGCAGTTAAGCGTCCCTCCTCCCTGCTCCCTTACCTGGTGCGGCCGCCGCCACTGCCGTATGGATGGCAGCGCCGGCAGCGCCAGATGAGTCCCCCTCCCCCCCACTTACCTGCAGGCGAAGCTCCAGATTGAGGCGATCCTCTTCACCTCGATCCGCAGCCCCCCTGACTCTCTTCGCCTCTGCCTTTTCAGGAGGCGAATTAGGCTGCTTTGCTTCTGCTTCTCTGAACCGAAGAGAAGCGGAGCACATCCCTAATTGTTATCCCCATATTGTAGATGGGAAGATGTGGCTGAAAGAGAGAGACAGCACCTCGGCGAAGGCCAACTGATGGCTTCCCAGTAGAGGCAAGATTCAACTTCCTAATTTGTTGCTCCAGTCTTCCAGCCATTACACTACCAAGTACAAAGGACCGTGGTGTAACCGGGAGCTTGCAATGCTCACGAACAACTCCCCCGTCCCCCGCAGCTGGAGATAAATCCGTGCGACTTCAGCTTCTGTCCTATTCACAACAGAGACCCCAGCAATCTGTTGGCAGGGCTTTTAATTTGGACCATGTTTCAATCCGAAAGTGTAAAACTGGATTGAACGAACGATTCGGGCACATTTCTCATTTACAGCCCCGCTTCACCTAATAATCCAGAGAAGCAATAGACCCAGAGCTTGTATTATATATTATGTATGGTGGTAAATCCACTTTGGCTTTGTTCATTTGGGAACGGCAAAATCAGATTTAGAAATTGCCTTTCTCTGAAGAGAACCAGCAGCAGCGCTAAAATGAAGACAGTGGTACAAGGAGACTGGAACGTAACATGGTTAAAACTGGATTTTCAACTTTTTTCTGAGAGCGAAAGCAGACAACATACTCAAAGTCACCCAGCAATTTGAGTGTATACCAAGCCTTTTACAGATCCTCAAATGATATATAGGCACCCACTCATGTGTTACAAGCTAGCTTCAACTCTGCCTTGAAGAAAGGTGTATCCACCACTCTTATGCCTTTTGGAGGGGTCTGCCCAGTGCACTAATGCCCACCACCACCACCACCACTTTCTATCAAAATAGGGGCAGTTTCACCATCCCAAGAAAGGGAATAATTATATGATACAATCTTGATGGAATCCATTATATACAGGGATGCTGGAGAAATCCGCTGTGGACGCCAATGCAAAGTCCAGAGTAGATTGGTTCCCCTTCATAGAATCATAGAATAGTAGAGTTGGAAGGGGCCTATAAGGCCATCAATTCCAACCCCCTGCTCAATGCAGGAATCCACCTTAAAGCATACCTGACAGATGGTTGTCCAGCTGCCTCTTGAAGGCCTCTAGTGTGGGAGAGCCCACAACCTCCCTAGGGAATTGGTTCCATTGTCATACTGCTCTAACAGTCAGGAAGTTTTTCCTGATATCCAGCCGGAATCTGGCTTCCTGTAACTTTAGCCCATTAGTCCTGCACTCTGGGAGGATCGAGAAAAGATCCTGGTCCTCCTCTGTGTGACAACCTTTCAAATATTTGAAGAGTGCTATTATGTCTCTCCTCGATCTTCTCTTCTCTGGGCTAAACATGCCCAGTTCTTTCAGTCTCTCCTCATAGACCTTTGTTACTTCTGTCCCGTCTCCCTCCCCCCAAATTCACACAGGGTGCTTTCCAGCTTCAAAAAAGTCAAGATTTTATCCCATTTGAGGCCATAAAGCCCTACATAAAGCCATAAAGCCCTAACTTCTACATAAATTGTGGCTGTAAAGCACTAACCTATATATAAACTGTGGTTGTAATTGCTTTACAGTTGGAATTGGCATATACGTAAGAGCTTTACAGTCACAAATGGCTTAAAATACAGCCAAAAATAGCATGCCTTGCCTTATTTTTTAAGTTGAAAAATCACCCCATGCAAAATCTAGAGGATGTGCCAGGTCTCCCGAGAAATCTAGTGAGACCCAAGCAGCCCAGATTTCTCTGGGATGGCACCCTCCACGGATCAGATGCTTGGTGGGGGGTGGGTGGGTTTGCCATCGCTAATAATATAGCTGACAAACATTGGCGTGCAGACAGGGGGTTCAGCAGGTTCAGCTGAACCCCCTAATATGCTGCCGCCGCCATGTTTGCCCCGTCCCTGCCAAAATACCGGGGTTGTGGTTACTGGGCCCGCAGCAACCACAACTCCAACTTACCGGGCCTAAATTTCCCCGGCAAGTGGCGGCGGCCATCTTGAATCTCGCCCGAACTCACGCGAGATCTCGGCAGTTGGCTGGGAACTCTGTGAGACCCAGCCAACAGCCGAGATCTCACGTGAGTTCGGGCGAGATTCAAGATGGCCGCCGCCACTCACGGGAGAAATTTAGGCCCTTGAGAGCAAGGTGAGGGGTTGGGGGCTGCGTGCAACAATGCAGCCTCCAGCACCCCACCCCCCAGCTCAGAAGAAGCAGAAGCAGCAGCAAGAAGAAGCACAAGAAGCAGCAAGAAGAAGCAAGCAGGAGGAGGAGAAGATAGAAGAGGAGGCAAGACTGAGGTTTGTGTGTGAGAGAGAATGTGGGGGTGCATGGGGTCTTGGAGTGAATGCACGTGTGCATGCGTGTTTTTGGAGTGAGTGATGCTGAGTGTGTGTATGTGTGTGCTGACAGTGTGAGTGTATTGATGTCTGAATGGGATGCCTGGTTGTTTGACTGAATGAATGTATGTTTGTAGTGGGGGTGGCTGTAGTTTTCTGTGACTTGGGGGGATGATTTGGAGACAGAAAAAGTCCTACAGCTCCCAGCATGTCCCAGCCAGCATGTTTACTTCTAAGCAGACATGCATGGGGTTGCACAGGGCTCTTTTTAGGGTTAAGGTTAGAACTAGGTCCAAGAGAAGTCAGCTTGAGTTAGGGTGCAATCCTATAGACAGAAAAAGGCCTACAGCTCCCAGCATGTCCCAGCCAGCATGTTTACTTCTGAGTAGACATGCATGGGGTTGCACAGGGCTCTTTTTAGGATTAAGGTTAGAACTAGGTCCAAGAGAAGTCAGCTTGAGTTAGGGTGCAATCCTATAGACAGAAAAAGGCCTACAGCTCCCAGCTTGTCCCAGCCAGCATAGATGGCTTGGGCATTCTGGAAGTTGTAGGACTTTTTTTCTGTCTGAACAGGCAGAGAATTGAGCCCAAGGATGGTAACAATATATCATAGAATCATAGAATGGCAGAGTTGGAAGGGGCCTACAAGGCCATCGAGTCCAACCCCCTGCTCAATGCAGGAATCCACCCTAACGCATCCTTGACAGATGGCTGTCCAGCTGCCTCTTGAATGCCTCTAGTGTGGGAGAGCCCACAACCTCCCTAGGTAACTGATTCCATTGTCGTACTGCTCTAACAGTTGAGAAGTTTTTCCTGATGTCCAGCTGGAATCTGACTTCCTGTAACTTGAGCCCATTATTCCGTGTCCTGCACTCTGGGAGGATCGAGAAGAGATCCTGGCCCTCCTGTGTGTGTCAATCTTTCAAGTATTTGAGGAGTGTTATCATGTCTCCCCTCAGGCTTCTCCTCAAGGCTAAACATTACCTCTGTTTCCTTTCCCCTCCGGAACACTCATACCTCTCCTGTCTGCACCCTCTCTCCCTCTTCTACCCCACACATAGGGGCATTTCTCTCTCTTCTTTCCCCAGGGCTCCCCCTATGCCAATCCTCTTCTTCTGCCCTTATTTTATTTAGAGTATTTTTATTTAGAGTATTTTTATCCCACACCTCAGCCTAAAAGTCTCCCGGAGCGGCTTACAATTGATCAGTAAAGAAGACTGATGTGCCCTTGTGACGGTTTCCCATCCTCTCTTTTCTCCTTCATCTCCTGTCTTCTGCCAATAGCCCCTTCGCGGCCTTCCAGAGATGCCCCTAGTTCCAGATCTCCTACACTCCCCCAAGTTTTCCAAATCTTGCCAGCCAGCCCTCTCTTACGCTAGGCTCGCAGCCACCCCTTGTCCTCACTATATTCACCCCAGAAGTCTCTCTCCTGGACCTCATTCCAAATTCTTTGCTCAGCAGCACACAGGGCAATCTTTTAAAATCATTATTAGGGCATTTGATGTATGGTGTATTCTCTGTATGGTGCTGGAACTTAAGATGACACTCATTGTTGTTAATGTGATAGAAACTGTTTTAAATGTGAATCTGTTTTAGTAAGTTTGGATTAGGTCATTATCTGATTAAATTTAAAGATGGTGAAAATTGACTGTATCTTTATATATGCCTGGTTATCACTACAGCAAAAAAATAGTATTCAGAGTCTCCATTTTAAAATGTGTATTTTTAAAGTACAGATTACTTCTTAATTAAAAAAAATACAGTTTACTTCAGTTTTCGTTTATTTTGTTTGTTTGATGAATGAAAAAAAAGTCCTTTATTACTGTATATTTAATCAATGTTTATCTTAAAAAAAAAATCCCTGGCTGAACCCCCTAATGAAATGTGCTGCGCACGCCTATGCTGACAAATTCATGGGAATGCGATGTTTGGGACCGCAACGCCCATCATTCTCAGAAAGCACGGCCATTGGGAGGGCACCAAGTTGGGGAAGACTGGCATAAGCCAACATTTAGACCCAATCCACTGTGTTGAATGCAGCCACCGGTCTGTGCCCTTTGGAATGGGGAGGTGCTACGCAGAACAGACCCTCCCCATACGCACACCCTCTGCCTCTATATGGGAAGCAACATCATTCCAAGACAGGGAATTGAACCCTACACTGTAGCTGGCATGTTCAGGAGAATCTAAGAAGCACTGCAATTATCCATGGAGCATAAATCCACCCCTCACTGCGCAAGAGGCAAGGCAGGATGCTGGAAGGCCATGTTAACTCACCACTGAGAAGGCTAAAATATCCTTAGCGGGAGCCTCAGGCTCATGTGTCAAATCTGGCCACACACCCTTCTCTCAACCACCAATGGTTTGGTGTTGTCCCAGAGTTTGTGTGGTTCCCCAGAAAGGCCCACTCCCTGTCGCTTGGTGCCCAGAGCTTCCTCATCTCTTCTTCCTGGTTTGGAAGGTCGAAATGCGTCTCCTAAAGCTGTACCATTTCAGGCTGCGGGTTCTGAAAATGCTGGGTGATGCAGCTTGAGTTGCAGGGTTCTGCTATGGATCAGATCAGATCTAGGCTTTTCAAGAACCAAGGTGAGAAGAGATCAGCACCAGTATCTTGTTCCAACGAAGATCGGAGCAAGACAAGAGATTTAAACAGGAAGTCACTAGCCTTTAGGCTGTTTAGCTCCACCTGTATCTCTACTGAAACTCTGCCCCTTAAAAGGGCCTCAGCATGGGAATGGTTGTGGCATACTGGTGTCTTCATGGCCCAAGTCCTCAGAGTCTGAGGACGGTACTGGAGCTGCCCTCTGGGATGGCTCCAGAGCAGCGTCCCCAAGCTTTTTGGACCTGTGGACACATTTGAGAAACTGCTGTGGGCACCGCTAAAAAATGGCTCCTGTGGAGGGTGTGGCTAGTCACATAATGGCTGTTGTGGAGGGATGGCTAGTCAAAGGCACACTAAAGAGTTGTGGGGAGGGAGGAAACATAAGAACATCAGAAGAGCCCTGCTGGATCAGACCAAGGGTCCATCTAGTCCAGCACTCTGTTCACACGGGGGCCAACCAGCCGTCAACCAGGACTAATAAAGCAGAACATGATGCAACAGCACCCTCTCACCCATGTTCCCCAGCAACTGGTGCACACAGGCTTACTGCCTCAGATACTGGAGATAGTGAGGCTAGAAAAAGCAGAGAAAAGGGAAGGCAAAGGGGTAGAGGGGAGAGAAAGATCAAGGCTGGAGGCCAGAAAGGGAAAGATTGAAGACGACCTGAGCGTTTTCCAAGTTTCTTATTAAAAAATGTTTTTTGGGACAAGGAATGGAGAGTTTTATGGGCTTCACTGGGGCTTCCGTTGGTTTTCATGGCGTCCATGGGCACCACGCTGAAGACCCCTGCTCTAGAGAACTGGGTCCTGGAGAAATAGAAGCCTTGTGATGCCTTTCCATGGCTGAGTCTTCTACTGACTCCAGGGCTTCTTCTAAGGGCAAGAGGACGAGGGGCAGTGAGAGCTTTAAGCTAAAATAGTCTGGTATTTTGCTCCACCTTTTCCTTAGGCCACTCCCATTTCACCATTGGCCACGCCCACCATTGTAATAAAGCTCCTGAGACCTTCTTCAAAATTG
Organism: Elgaria multicarinata webbii; assembly: GCF_023053635.1. Classification (NCBI taxonomy): domain Eukaryota; kingdom Metazoa; phylum Chordata; class Lepidosauria; order Squamata; family Anguidae; genus Elgaria; species Elgaria multicarinata. The sequence continues at coordinate 113,219,450 of NC_086176.1, forward strand.
ACTTCAGCTCCCATGCTGAAAAGAACTGCTTTACACTCTCTTTTCTATTAATGTCATGGCTAACCCTACTAGCCCTGATTTGGGAGAAGGTGTTTCAGGTAATCAATCAGAGTCAGATTCGGAAATAGAGGAGGCGGCGACAGACACCAGCCAGCCTGTACCAGTGGGGGAGGAAGCTCTCACGAGCGATTCCCCAGCTGGGAGTCAGCTGTCTCCAGAGCTTATCTCCTCAAGGCCAAATCCTACACACTCAGTGGGAAGTGAGCTTTCTTCCGGAGGAGAGCGTCCCGACAAGCTAGCTGATGCTAGGGTCCGCTGGAAGCATAAACGCATGGGGCGGAAGGAAGGCGTGAGAAAGTCGGTCCGAGTAAGATTGCTCCAGAACCTGCCTCCGCACCAGGCTCTCTGAAGTTACGGGCGTTTGGGGAAAGGTTTCCTGTTCTCCTTGATCGGACAATTGTGTCGCTTAGTTTGCATAGTTTTGCCTAGGGAGAAGTTTCCAAGAGATTAGACTCTCTTCAGGTGGAAGAGATGTTTGTTGCTTAATAAAAGCTTTGTGGATTACCTAGCAGGCCTCGTCATCTGCCTCCCATCAAAAGCAGGAGTTTTCAGAGAAACACAACAATTCAGACATATTAAAAGAGTTTCACACTGCATGTTCTGACACATGGAAACTTATCCCCCCACTCTCCCAGCATTAACAATTTAAAGCATGTTCTTTCTCAGCACAGCATCTGAGAGAACCAATCTTAAAACCTTTATTATTATTATTTAGTTTGCTGCCACTGGAACTTTATTTATTTATTTATTATTTTGTAAAGCTACATTATCCTGTTGATTGGTCTCCAGTGGGAAACTGTCCAGGGTTAGTGTACCGTTTGTAGTAAAGCATCAAAAAGCCACTTGGGGAAAAAAGGGAGAAAGACTAAGAGGTTTGTGTTGAAGCTTTCCAGTTAATTAAACTTGATATCCATCAGTAATAATATATATTTACTTTTGCAAAAAAATAAGGGGCTCGTAAAGTGTGGTGAAGAAATAGCTGCGGCTGTTGCTTACACCGGTTGAGATAAGAGGTTTTAATAATGTCAGCTCTTGGAGAAAGCCCTGTATTTCATCAGCTTCATGCATCACTTTGCACAGGAATTAAAGCGGCAATTACTTTGGCCCCTAATTAAAAGATGGCCAGAAGAAAATTGTGGATTTGGGGAAGAAGACTCCGTCCTAAGAATAACACGTAGGCACATCAACAAAAGCTTGTGGAATTTGGCATAATCGCAGGGTACCAAAGCACTATCTGAAACAGCCGAGCAATGAAAAGGATGGGTCCTTATGGCCAAAGAGCCATTTTGTCTCGCTTTCGGGGCCCAAAGGCAGAGAAAAGTGAGGCAAAATGTGCAGCAGAATCCCGGATGCCCACCATCCTCTCTCGCATCATCACCAGCTAGGAGGAGAAAAGAAGAGCGTAGAACAAGACGTTGCAGCAGGAGCTGGAGGCCCTCTCTCCCATCTTCAGCCATTCTCCTTTCTTCAGGCTTTGGGGTCAGGATGCAACCAAAGTATGACTTGCTTCCCTGTCTGAAATGGTCTCTCTTTTGGACTCATCTACAACAAGCAGGATATTGCACCATGAAAGCGGTATGAAAGCAGCATATAAAAGGCAGGAGCCACGCTACTGCTTTATAGCGGTATTGAAGTGCACTGACAACTGTTGGGGCCCATTTACACAGACCATATACGGTATTCATACCACTTTCATAATGTTATATCCTGCTTGGTGTAGATGTGTCATGGGACCCAACAGTTGTCAGTGAACTTCAGTATCACTATAAAGCAGTAGTGTAGATCCTGCAGCGCACTTCAATACTGCTATAAAGCAGCAGTGTGGCTCCTGCCTTTTATATATCATGTTCATACCCCTTTCATAGTGAAATATCCTGTTTGGTGTAGATGAGCCCTCTTTCTCCCACTTGCATGCAAAAAAACCAAGCAGCTGACGGTTAGAGCAGTACGACAATGGAATCAGTTACCTAGGGAGGTTGTGGGCTGTCCCACACAAGAGGCCTTCAAGAGGAAGCTGGACAACCATCTGTCAGGGATGCTGTAGGGTGGATTCCTGCATTGAGTGTTAAGTATATGAAAAGAAATACTTGCTTAGTCATTAAAATTGTGTGTGTATGGCTATCTCAGGGTTAAACAGAGAAAGTCTATCTGTGGGCAATTACCTTGAGATAGAGGCTGTTCTGGGAACCTTGCCAAGATTCTAAGTTAGCCTCATCACAGCTGTATGTAATGTAGATAAGAATTGTGTAGATCTGTATATAGTTTCTCACTTGTGTAAAATGGAACTGATCACTGATCACTGATCACTGCTCTATGATCACTGCTCTCTGTGTATGCCTCAGTGTGCTGATTTGAATTGAACTGCACAGAAGCCTGAAGGAAATAAACCAGCTCTGCTGTGTAAGACCTGCGTGATGTGTGTTTGTTTCTGAGCACAAACAGAGTTCCAGAGAGAGAAAAGTTCTGGCACAATAACCCAACAAAGGTTATGGGCCCAGTCTAGCCTAGACCAGCCTACGCCAGCCTAATCCAGGCAGAAGAACCAGAACTTGGTGGGAACGGTGCAGTACCAGAACCAGGAGTCTGCTAAAACAGAAAACTGTTGATGGAGGAAGACATCAAGCTAAAGCCAGTGCTGCAAAGTGAGGAAAAATCTCAGTCGGCTGACTCTGAGGAGGACTCTGAGCAGGAGGACGGTGAGATACAAATTCCTAAAGCAGAGGGAATGGCAGGAGCTAATATGTCTGGTTTGCATCAATTGTTAGAAAAGCTGAATGACTCTAACTATGCATTATGGTCTTACAAAATGCAAATGTATCTGATTCAGGCTGAACTGTGGTATGTAGTCACAGAGGATCCACCAGATAGAGCAAATCCACAGAATGCTAAATGGTTTAAGGATGATGCAAAAGCAATGGCAGTTATTGCATTAGCTGTGGAAGACTCTCAAATTTCCTTCATTCAGTTTTTGAATACATCAAAAGAGTGCTGGAATGCGCTACAAGCTGTATATCAAAGAGAAACAGCGGGCAGTAAAATAATTCTAACCCGGAAGCTGTATGGAATGAAGCTAAAACCAGGGGAGTCTATGTCAAACCATTTGAAAAGCATGAGAGAAATCTTCAATCAACTCAGGGCACGAGGGATGGAGTTTACAAATATACACCAAGTCTATGTGATTTTGTCAAGTCTTGATTCATCGTACGACGCGGTTGTCACCATGATGGAAAGTCAAGAGGAGAAAAATTTAACCCTCGAGTATGTAGCTGGAAAACTACTGGAAACCTATGAAAGAAGACAAGCTTCAAAACAACAGAGCTTTAAACATCCTGTGGCTGAATTTCAACAAAGCCATAAATCTTCTGATGTGGTGGCTGCATTAAAGGCAAAGAAATGCTTTAACTGTGGTTCCACAGAACACTTAAGGCGGGATTGCAACAAGAAGAAGAAAAAGCTGTTGACAGCAAAGTGGAGAGAAGAAAACAACATGAATGAAGCTGAATCAACAAAGAAGTGTCTTCTAGCAAGAGTCAAAGAGACAATGAATCCTTGGTTTTTGGACTCTGGGGCTTCAATAAGTATGGCAAAAGACAAACTTTCATTTGTAACCTTGGAAACTTCTACTTCAGAGCAAAAGTGTGTTACCCTTGCAAATGGAATAAAAATCCAGATTTGTGGTGTGGGTAATGTATATTTTGATTGTCTGGGAGTTGAACTACAAAGTGTTTTATATGTACCAGAATTAGAAACAAACCTTCTAAGTGTGTTTCAGTTAACAGAAATGGGGTATGAGGTTTGTTTTACTGAAGAAAATTGTACTATAAAACAGGGAAACAAGGTGTGTGTGCAGGGAATAATGAAAGAATCTTTGTATGTGATTAATACTTGTACAAAAAATGAAGTTGTAGCCAGCAAAGTCACAACAAAAACAATAGCCAATTGCAAACCACACCAAGAGTGTATCCATTTAACTCATAAAAGGTTTGGTCATGCTAACTATAAAACAATTTCTAAGATCCCAGAATTGTGTGAAGGGGTGAAAATCAAACCATGTTCTAACTATGTAGAATGTAATGTATGCAGTGAAACCAAGTGTCATAAGTCAAACATTCCAAAACATAGTGAGAGAACAACAAAAAGAATTTTTGAATTAATTCATGCAGATCTTGCAGGTCCTTTTGAGACAAGTCAAGGAGGAAACAGATTTTTCTTGTCTATTGTTGATGATTACAGTAGATTTGGATTTGTGTATGTGTTAAAACAGAAGAGTGAAACTTTTGGAAAGTTCAAAGCGTTTGTTAAGTGGAGTAAAAATAGATTTAAAGAACCTATAGCTAATCTAAGAACGGACCGGGGAGGTGAATTTCTTAGCAACCAATTTAAAAAATTCCTCAGTGATGAGGGTATACAACATGACCTTACTGCTCCATATTCACCATTTCAAAATGGAGTTGCAGAAAGGAAAAACAGAACCTTGCAGAACATGTTAAGAGCTCTATTGAAAGAGTCAGGATTGTCTAATCTGTTCTGGGCAGAAGCTTTGTCCACCTCAAATTATTTGTTAAACAGGCTTTACCACTCTGTACATGAAAAAACTCCATATGAAATGTTTTACAAAAGAAAACCTAGAGTGTCACATATAAGGGTTTTTGGAAGTAAATGTTTTGCTCATATTCAGAAAGAAAACAGACCAGGAAAACTAGCTCAAAGAGGTTTGGAATGTAAACTGTTGGGATATGATACACAAACAAAAGGCTATCGTTTGTGGTCTCCATATCACAAAAGTGTAATTGTGAGCAGAGATGTAGTTTTTCATGAACAAATGCAGGAAACAAAACAGTATGTAAGTTTGCCTGTAGAACAGAAAGCTGTAGAAACAGAAGAAATTCCTGAACAATCTCAGCAAGAGAGGGAGGGGGAAGAAACTGTGGAGGAGGAAACTATGCCTGTAACTATGCCAAGACGATCAGAAAGGGAACGCAAAGCTCCAATTCGTTATTCAGATGAATACCAAAGCAAACAGGTTTCTCATAGAGCATTACTAATAGCCTATGAACCTACTTCATTTGAGGAAATTCAGGAAATGGAACCTACAGAAGCTCAGGGCTGGCATGAAGCAATGTCAGAGGAAATCAGAGCAATGGAAAAAAATGAAACGTGGGAGCTAGTACCTTTACCTGAAGGTCGTAAAGCCATTACCTGTAAATGGGTATTCAAAGTAAAACAAAATGAGAAAGGACAGGTGGAACGTTACAGAGCAAGATTGGTAGCAAGAGGATTTGCTCAAAAATATCTAATAGATTTTGAAGAAGTTTATGCACCTACAACAAAATACTCAAGTGTAAAACTTTTGTTAAAAATTGCAGCAGAAAAACAATTGAATGTATTTCATTTTGACATCAAAACAGCTTTCTTATATGGAGATTTAACAGAGGAAATTTACATGACTCAACCAAAAGGTTTTGTTAAAAATCCAGGGTTAGTTTGTAAATTGAAAAAATCCATATATGGTTTGAGGCAAGCAGCAAGGTGTTGGAATAAGAAACTGGACAATGTATTGATCAAAATGGGTTTTAAACAAAGCAAAGCTGATCATTGTTTGTACACAAAACAGGATGGTTCAAATGTAGTGTATTTGCTGATTTATGTAGATGATTTGTTACTGGTTTTTAATGAAGAAGAACAGAAAAATACATTTGTAAACCAGCTGCAAAGACATTTTGAGTTAAAAGACCTTGGTTCAGTGAAAAGTTATTTGGGAATGCAAATTTCAAAAGATTCTAACACAGGGTCATTTCTGATTGAACAAAGTGGCAAAATTAAAAAATTGCTGGAAGAACACAGCATGGAGAATTGTAAAATTGTTGCCACTCCTATGGTCACTGATTTTCAAAATCAGACAGACAGTACTGAAATGGAAGACATACAGAAATATCAGAGTGTGATTGGAAGTTTACTTTATCTAGCAAACCTAAGTAGACCAGATATTACATTTGCTGTAAATCTTTTAAGCAGAAAAATGACAAAACCTTCTGTAACTGATTGGACAGCTGTAAAACGTGTATTGAGATATCTAAAAGGTACAATCAATCACAAATTGGAAATATCTACACACAAAGATGGAAATTTCTGTGTTTATGCAGATGCTGACTGGGCTAACGCAATTGATAGAAAGTCTACCAGTGGAGCAGCATTCTTTTACAATCAATCTTTGATTGATTGGTATACAAGAAAACAAAATTGTGTAGCAACCTCTAGTGCAGAAGCAGAATATATCAGTTTATCTCTGGCTTGTAATGAGATTGAGTGGTATAAACAATTATTTGCTGATCTAAGGTTGGAAATTGAGACACCAGTAACCATATTTGAGGATAATCAGGCATGTATTAGTATGGCTACATCTGAAAAGTGTAAACCAAGAACTAAACATGTGGATGTTCGTTATTCTCATGTGAAAGATATAATTCAGAAGGGCTGGATTAAGCTTGAATATTGTCCATCTGAAATGATGTTGGCTGATTTATTCACAAAACCAGTATCAATGGTAAAACACAAAGAGATGCTTTTAAAGCTGGGTCTCAGATTATAACACAATTTAAACAACATGCGCAAGAGGAGGACTGTTAAGTATATGAAAAGAAATACTTGCTTAGTCATTAAAATTGTGTGTGTATGGCTATCTCAGGGTTAAACAGAGAAAGTCTATCTGTGGGCAATTACCTTGAGATAGAGGCTGTTCTGGGAACCTTGCCAAGATTCTAAGTTAGCCTCATCACAGCTGTATGTAATGTAGATAAGAATTGTGTAGATCTGTATATAGTTTCTCACTTGTGTAAAATGGAACTGATCACTGATCACTGATCACTGCTCTATGATCACTGCTCTCTGTGTATGCCTCAGTGTGCTGATTTGAATTGAACTGCACAGAAGCCTGAAGGAAATAAACCAGCTCTGCTGTGTAAGACCTGCGTGATGTGTGTTTGTTTCTGAGCACAAACAGAGTTCCAGAGAGAGAAAAGTTCTGGCACAATAACCCAACATTGAGCAGGGGGTTGGACTCGATGGCCTTTTAGGCCCCTTCCAGCTCGACTATTCTATGATTCTATGACTCCACAGACCTGCTACCTTCCTACCAGGCAGGGCTCCACTGGGAGTAGAGGCGAAGTCCCTTCTCTTGCCAGAATGCTTTGCTGTGCATCTGGAGCAGGAGCTGCTCCAATAACAGTTCTCCAAAGTTTGTGGGACAAAATTTGTGTTTCCTTCTTGTAAGGACTGCTTGTGGAAGCCCCTCCTCCAGAGAAGACCTACAGGATTGGACCCTGCCTGATGGTCCAGAGGGAGGTGCTATCCTGAAGGAAAAGCCTCCAGGAAACACAGGAGAAGCACAGATTACAAACACACACACACACACACACACACACACACACACACGAGGTACTGGTCCCTCTCTATTCGGCCCTGGTTAGGCCTCATCTAGAGCATTGCGTCCAGTTCTGGGCTCCACAATTCAAGAAGGATGCAGACAAGCTGGAGCGTGTTCAGAGGAGAACAACCAGGATGATCAGGGGTCTGGAAACAAAGCCCTATGAAGAGAGACTGAAAGAACTGGGCATGTTTAGCCTGGAGAAGAGAAGATTGAGGGGAGACATGAGAGCACTCTTCAAATACTTAAAAGGTTGTCACACAGAGGAGGGCCAGGATCTCTTCTCGATCCTCCCAGAGTGCAGGACAAGGAATAACAGGCTCAAGTTAAAGGAAGCCAGATTCCAGCTGGACATCAGGAAAAACTTCCTGACTTTTAGAGCAGTACGACAATGGAACCAGTTACCTAGGGAGGTTGTGGACTCTCCCACAATAGAGTCATTCAAGAGGCAGCTGGACAACCATCTGTCAGGGATGCTTTAGGGTGGATTCCTGCACTGAGCAGGGAGTTGGACTCGATGTCCTTATAGGCCCCTTCCAACTCTACTATTCTATGATTTTATGATATATGCTAGGGATGTGCTCCGCTTCTAATCAGACTGGAGAATTAGAAGCGGAGCGGGGTGCTTCGCCTCCCCTTAAGGTGGAGGCGAAGAGGATTGGGGGGCCGGCGGAGCGTGGCGAAGAGGATCGAGGTGAAGGCGGATCCTTCACCTTGATCCGGAGGTCCGCCGGAAAGGTAAGTGAGGTTTACTGGGCCCTGCCGCTGTCGCCCATGCGGTGACAGCGGCAGAGCCTGGTAACCCCCCCTCCTCTTCCTTACCTGCCTCCGTTCGCGGTCCGTCGGCTTCTTCAATTGAGCCCGCGGTTCAACCAGGAAGTCTGGGCCGCACTTGCGGCCCAGACTTCCTGGTTGAACCATGGGCTCAATTGAAGAAGCTGACGGACTGCAGATGGAGGCAGGTAAGGCCCCCCTCCCCCTTGGTCCCTTACTGGGCTCTGCCGCTGTCGCCGCACGGGCGGCGACGGCGGCAGTGCCCTGTAACACACACACCGCCCTCCTCTCCCGGCCTTACCTGGCACCACTTCCCTCCACTGCAGAGCTCCGATTCGGAGCCGGAACTCCGTAGCGAAGAGGAGCAGAGTACGGGCGGAGTGGCGAGGAGCGGGCCGATCCGAAATTTTCAGATCGGCCCGCGGGGCGGAGCGGGGGGGGGGGGGTCCGTGCACACCCCTAATATATGCTACTTTCAAGTGCATTGCAATGGAAAAGAACATGGACTTCCTCTTTTTAAACTGCTAGCAAAAGGAGAGCTGAGGGTCAAACTACATGTTACTTTAAAGTCATAGCTAGTAGCTACGTATTTTTTTCTCTGACCTCTGTCCCTCCAGGGTATTCCTGTGTAGTTCTCTGCATTCATGGTTTGGAACCTGGATCACAGACTGGACATATTTAGCCATGCTGGATGCTCTTCGACCCATCTGTTTAGGAATCTTAACTATAGTGTTAGCCTCCCTTGGGTTCTAATTTCACAGGTGGTTTTTCTAGACAGACCTGACGGGCATTGCCAAGTCATGCTGTCTTTTACTGATTCAGGAATTTTCTGACTATTTAATGTGTTTTCATAGAATCACAGGATAGCAGAGTTGGAAGGGGCCTACAAGGCCATCGAGTCCAACCTCCTGCTCAATGCAGGAACCCACCCTAAAGCATCCCTGACAGATGGTTGTCCAGCTGCCTCCTGAAGGCCTCTAGTGTGGGAGAGCCCAAGACCTCCCTAGGTAACTGATTCCATTGTCGTACTGCTCTAACTGTCAGGAAGTTTTTCCTGATGTCCAGCTGGAATCTGGCTTCCTTTAACTTGGGCCCATTATTCCGTGTCCTGTACTCTGGGAGGATTGAGAAGAGATCCTGGCCCTCCTCTGTGTGACAACCTTTTAAGTATTTGAAGAGTGCTCTCATGTCTCCCCTCCCCTTTTAAGTATGACTGCTTCCTGGATGTTGGTGTGGATGTATTTGGTTAGGTCCAATTTCTGAAGGTTTTCAGTATAGATTTTTGGTGTCATGCCAGTGACTGATGATGATGTGGGAGGAGGGGGAATTTTGGCAATTTCAACAACAACAAAACTGAGAATCTCTGGCGACAAAGGTTTGGGAACCACTGTTTCTTTGTTAACTTTCCCACATTGCACGAGGCACGGGTGGAAAAGGTGGTGACAGACACATCCCTAGCTGACTTTAAAGGGGGCTTCAAGAAGCTTAGGGAGCCTAGCTGTCTACTGGCAGCTATGAGCCCTGATTACTGAATGGAACCTCAATTTCCAGGCAATGTTCCTTTGGATCCCACTTGTCGGGAAAGGAAAAAAAAAAAGGGAAAGACTGTCACTTTCATTGGCTGGTAGACATCCTAGAAGTTCCTGGCTTGCTGCTGATGGAGGATGAATGCTGCACACACACACACACACACACACACACACACACACACACAAGGATTTCTGGTCTGTTCCAACAAGGCTCTTCCGACATTCTTACCTGAGCAAACTTGTGGATTTGCTCGACCATAGCTGCAAAGAGAGCGTGGACACTTTCATCTATCAGGCTCTGCATGTAGTGCACAGCTTCTTCATCCGAAAGATCCAAGCGGAATTTGTCTTGCACCTGGGAAGGAAAAGAAGAGCTCAGGGTCATGTCGTTGTGGATACAGAAGACATGTACATGCACACCTCATCTTGACAAACAGCAGGCCAGATAAGTGTGTATATATGTGTGTGTGCACTGCAACTGCAAGCCTTTCTTTGCACTATGTTTTGCACTTTTTTATACATTACTGAGCTTGCTATGCAATTCATGAACAAATTTCCACCCCTTCCCGAAAATGTGTATATTTGAAAGATGTGCATTATAAAACTCCATTACTTTTTGGGGGGTGAGTGGGGGCGTGGGTGGGGAAATGCACAAACATGCCTTAATCATTGGGAGAAAAGCGCATACGTTTCAAAAACGTGCACAATTGATGCATACGTGAACTGCCCAGAGAGCTCTGGCTATTGGGCAGTATAGAAATGTAATTAATAATAAATAAATAAATAAATACGTTTGGGACAATGTTCACAAAAATACGCAACATTTTTCACGTGAAAAGGAAATAACAAATAAACAATGACCACAATCTGATATGGACACGAGTCAAACCAAGCCCTGAAATGGAATTCGGAGAATTCTAACAGACTCAAGTTTTGCTGATGCGCATTATACACTGCTGCATTATACACGTTAGATGCCACTGGTGATCTCATTGGCTCTTTTCATTTTATAAAGCCAAAGGTTACTTACTGAACAGATAATTTAGAAGTAAACATCTGTCCACATCTACCCCTGACAACATGTTTGATTAATGTTTGCATTGTTAACAGATGCTTCAAAATTCTGGATTATTATTTGGGGAGGAGAAGGAATGCAAACACGTATTATCTGGAACATTCCAGACACAGAACCAGAGGTCTTCACAGTCATTGCCCGGGTTCCTGGCTGGACATTGCGTCTTGTTAAAATCCCAGCTTGTTACCCCCAGGACCACAGGGAACAGAGGAGATCACGTGTCACGCAAGAGCTTCAGGGCTACTAAAATGGCCAGCTAAATTCCCAAGAGTCTACTCAGGACAGGGCAGGTCGTGTAAGCACCTGCCTGGATCGTGGTGTGGCTGGGAACGTGGAATGGTTGGAGCCTTAAGCTCCTATATACAGCGGTGGTCAAAATTGTGGACACTTTTTGAAATTTTTATGTTTCGTAACTTTGCACACTTATAGAAAATGTTCTTTCACGAAATTCAAATGTTTATATATCAACTGAAAGACCTGATTCAATTAATACAACAATCCTGCTTCTTTTCCTGGGTGTCCAATCAACTCTTTTCTTTGGTGCCATTGTTCTATTTATGATATACATATGTACACTTTTAATTTGAGAAATACTTCAAATTTTCACACAATCTTCAATTGTGCTTCAGTTATAGAACCAACAGCAAAACTGACTTCCCCCCAACTTGAAACATGATGTATCGCAGCTACTGCCACGTGATTGGTCCCCAGAACAAGGACTGTGATTGGCCGGCAGGGTTTGCAATTCCAATCCTCTTCTTCACTCAGCCACACCTGTGTTTGCTTTTAGACTAAAGTAAGCATAATGTTTTTTGTACTGCAGATATTTGCATTCTGGTTTTTGTATTGAATTCAGCATTAATTTCTCTTTCAATTGACATATAAACATTTGGATTTCGTGAAACAGAACATTTTCTATAAGCATGCAAAGTTGCAAAACATGAAAATTTCAAAAAAGTGTCCACAATTTTGGCCACCACTGTAAGCTCTCCACCTTGGCTGAATCATCACTCAAGGCCACAAAGAATGAATGGGAGCCTATTGCCATTCACGTGTTCTTTGGTTTCATTTCAGTCGGGGCTGACGAAGAAGGGGTTAACCCGAAACCTTTCCTTGGGCTTGATCAGGCAGAAAACGCACTGGGGCCGCTTAGCAATGAGAAGAAAATGCCTTTCGGAAAACCCCGAAGCAATTGGAGGAAGGGCGGTGGAAGCAGCATAACAGATGACAACAGGAGCCCCGTCAAAGCCATCTCTGTACGGCAGGCAGGAATTAGATTAACTGGGGGGGGGGGGGGGAATTACATTTCTCATCCCTGAATTAGTTAGCTGGAGAGGATGCTACACTCGTTGCGTTTCTTCTGTCGAGAGCCGGGCGGCTGAAAAGCTGAGCTGAAAAGCACCCCACCGTGCTTAAACGGTGCACAAGCTAATGCCCAGAGCCCTAAAACTTAAGGGAGAAAGACACGACGACTTCAAAACCATCCTTGTTCTGCCCTCAGGCAACGCTGTGACCGCATCACCGGGTGGGGTGGGGGGACGACTTTCAATACAGCCCCTTCTTCAAGGTTTCTGTCTCTGATGCTGAGCAAGCGGCTTGGCACTTATCGGCCAGCACGTCCTCACAAAGGGGGACGGGGGGGAAGGTCTCCTTTGCAGCAGGGGTCGGGTTTTTCAAGGGATCGCACAGCCGCCAGGACCGAAAGGCCACCTCATCCATGCCTCTGTGGCGGGGCAACGCCATTCATTCCCAGGCCCCCGACCGGGTGACCTACACAATCCAGGCCACTTTGTCAAAAGCCTCGACGCTGTGGCTTTGCGAAAGGAAAGGGCAAGGGAAACGCAGGAGGCAGGAGAAACAATCAAACAATCAAACAAACATTCAGCCAACTCAGCTCCAGAAGAGCTTTTCTCCTCCAGCAGGTTATCCTGAGCGGCCTTCCCCAACCGGGCACTTTTCAGATGTTTTGGACTACAGCTCCCATCGTCATGCTGGCTGGGGTTGATGGGAGTTGTAATCTGGAGGATACCGGGTTGGAGGAGGCTGATTTAGAGGAAGTCCCGGCTCCTGCCTCTGTTGAGGTCTAGGGTGGAGAACCTCTCTCCAGTCCATACCAGACCAAACCAGTTCAGACATATGAATCTGGGACAGGGGACCTCTAGCATGTGGGCCGGATAAGGCCTGCAGGGGTTCTTCATCTGACCAGCCGGCTGCTCCTATTTTGAATTTACAGCTTTGATTTTAGTATACTTGCGTACATTTATTTAATTTGTTTTATTGTGTTTTGAAATGGTAAGCTGCCCTGGGGATTTTATTGAAGGGAGGGGTATAAATCCTTAAAAGTACATAAAATTTGGGATGCCCTGCTTTGAGAGATATGTATGAATCCCTCCCTAAAGAATTTTTGAGGGCAGGAACAAACCTTTTCTTCGAATCACTGAATAGTAGAGTTGGAAGGGGTCTATAAGGCCATAAAGTCCAACCCCTTGCTTAATGCAGGAATCCACCTTAAAGCATCCCTAACAGATGGCTGTTGAGCTGCCTCTTTAAGGCCTCTAGTGTGGGAGAGCCCACCATCTCCTAAGTCATTGGTTCCATTGTCATACTGCTCTAACAGTCAGGAAGTTTTTCCTGACGTCCAGCCGAATCTGGCTTCCTGGGAGGATCGAGAAGAGATCCTGGCCCTCCTCTGTGTGACAACCTTTCAAGTACTTGAAGAGTGCTATCATGTCTCCCCCCAAACCTTCTCTTCTCATGTCTAAACAGGCCCAGTTCTTTCAGTCTCTCTTCATAGAGCTTTGTTTCCAGACCCTTGATCATCCTGGTTGCCCTCCTCTGAACACGTCTCCAGCTTGTCTACGTCCTTCTTGAATTGTGGAGCCCAGAACTGGACACAATACTCTAGATGAGGCCTAACCAGGGCCAAATAGAGAGGAACCAGTACCTCACGCGATTTGGAAGCTATACTTCTATTAATGCAGCCCAAAATAGCATTTGCCTTTCTTGCAGCCATATCACACTGTTGGCTCATATTCAGCTTGTGATCTACAACAATTCCAAGATGCTTCTCGTTTGTAGCATTGCTGAGTCAAGTGTCCCCGAACTTGTAACTGCATATTTGGTTTCTTTTTCCTAGGTGTATAACTTGGTATTTACCCCTATTATTATTTTATTTTGTTTTCAGCCCAGCACACCAGCTTATCAATAATTTCCCATTAATAGTTTCCCATTAATTTTGACGTTTGTTTCTGTCTTCCAACTTGCACCCAAAACCCCCCTAAACAAATTGCTGTGGCTGTTTTCTGTAGTGGTCAGTAATTGTTTCAAAACTGGCCATACGTTTTATTTTTATACACTGCTTTAGTTGTTTTCATGGAACACGGTTCAGGACATTTCAAAATAAAGAAATAAGACAGAATTCCCCACCAATGCTGCTAATGTGTTCACATCCTCCGTTCCTTCTGGTAAATGTGCCCAGAATAGATGATGCCATGGCAAGGTAACAAATTCTTTCTTTCTGGCAGTCCTTGTACGACCAAGATGAATGAACCCAGAGCTCCTCTTATAAAGGAACCCATAGGACAGAAAAGATCTCAGGGAAGAAGGGGCGGGGGAAGCAAAGCTAATTTTGTCCGGAGTCTTTAAGCATTTGTAAACCCATTTTAGCCGCAACAAAGAATATTGCAGCAAATGGACAATTCTCCTGCCTCACAGCTCTACACTTCACATATAGGCATTTTCACGTAATTTCCCCCCTCATTTCTATTAAAACCAGCCCTTGTTTGTATAGTCGTTAAAATTATTAATGCCTCCCTAGCAAACTGTATCTTAGAGGCAGAAGATGGGAAAGAAATTGAGATATAATTTCTCCATCGCTTCTACAGGGGCCATTACAATTATCTTTCCTACAGCATCTAATTAAATATGGATTTTAGACCATTCATAAGGCACAAAACCAAAGTGGAAGGGTGCGGATGGAGAATGCGGAGCAAGGATGGAAGTTATTGTTCCAATATTGGTCCAAGAACTAATAAATGAGAATTCAATGTCTCCTATTGGACCAAATTCTGTTTCTACGTGGGGGAGGGGAAATGCAAGCTTCCACTTCCTTCCAGAATTTCTGGTGGATGGGTCCAAAAAGTCTGGATATGAATGTAAGAAATAAATGACTAAATTAAGTGCACAATCCCCGGCATCTCCAGGTAGGGCTGACAGATTCCTTTCCAAAGCTTTGGAAATACCAAGTTAGATAGGCCAATAGTCTGGCTTGATATAAGACAGTTTCCCATTAATTATTGGATTCTGTCTGATATGGAAATCTACCTGTCACCAATGAGGGAATGCTAGCTTCAGATGGAAGTATGCAATTTGTCCATCTTACATGGTGCCTCCATTTACACGTTACAGAAGAAACATGGAAACCAGGCCAGGGAGAAAGAGCTCCTATGCCATTGTGGCACATGGATTAGGCCTTATATCAAAGACAAGAGGTAACCTGGCACCTTCCAGATGTCTTGGACTAAAATTCCCACAATCCCCGATTATTGAGGGACAAACAGACTATTGCCCTTATACAAATCTATGGTGTGTCCACACTTAGAATACCGTGTACAGTTCTGGTCACCATACCTAAAAAAGGGTATTACAGAGCTGGAAAAAGTGCAGAAAAGGGCAACTAAAATGATTAAGGGGCTGGAGCATCTCCATTATGAGGGAAGGTTACATCAGCTGGGATTGTTTAGCTTGGAGAAGAGGAGGCTGAGGGGAGACATGATAGAGGTGTACAAAATTAAGCATGGTATGGAGAATGTGGATAGGGAGACATTTCTCTCTCTCTCTCTCTCTCTCTCTGAAAATACTAGAACCCAATGGGGTCATCCCATGAAGCTGACTGGTGGGAGATCCAGGACAAATAAAAGGAAGCACTTCTTCACTCAGCGCATAGTTAAATTATGGAACTCACTACCACAAGATGTAGAGATGGCCACCCATTTGGATGGCTTTAAAAGGGGGTTGGATAAATTCCTGGAGGCGAAGGCTATCAATGGCTCCTAACACTGATGGCAATGTACAACCACCAGTAGCAGAGACAGTAAGCCTGTGTGCACCAGTTGCTGGGGAACATGGGTGGGAGGGTGGTGTTGCACCAGGTCCTGCTTGTTCATCCCTGGCCGATGGCTAGTTGGCCACTGTGCGGACAGATTTCTGGACTCGATGGACCCTTGGTCTGCTCCAGCATGGCAGTTATGTTCTTATTGGCCATGCTGGTTGGGCTCATGGAACCTGTAGTCCAAACATCTCAAGGGCACCTCATTGCCTGCCCTAGATTGCGAGCTCATTCGCGGAGACGTATACCATCTTGAAAAAGAAAGAAAGAAAGTGATTTTTCCAGGCTTTCTATGGACTTAGACAATGCAGTAACCATGCACGCAGTCCTTTAACTGATACGCATCAAAGCTCCCCAGGTTGCATTCCATCAGTGTCAGACTAAACGGCAGATTCCCTTCAGCGACTCGAAAGATCACAGATAAAGCTGCTTCCTTCTTGGCCAGAGACAGAATCCCAGCACTTCTTTACTCTTAGCACAAAATGAACCTTTGACCACGCCGTCTCCCACGTCCTTCTTCTCCAGACATAAACAGAGCGGCGATGGAATTATTGATACCACAACTCTTTTCGACTGCCATTAAAATGCCGGGAGTGTAAACAGAAATGAATGAGCTTAGGCAAAGCAAACTGTTTGAGGTTTGCTCTACAAGGGGGGAGGGAATGAAACCTTTATCTATCCAGCCAATCCATGGGATATTTTAATTGTGAATGATGT
This sequence comes from Elgaria multicarinata webbii, assembly GCF_023053635.1. NCBI lineage: Eukaryota > Metazoa > Chordata > Lepidosauria > Squamata > Anguidae > Elgaria > Elgaria multicarinata. The sequence continues at coordinate 113,236,135 of NC_086176.1, forward strand.
ATTATTATTATTGTTGTTGTTGTTTGTTTGTTTATTTTTTTATTTTTTTTAATTTTTTTATTACGTTTCTATACCGCCCAATAGCCGGAGCTCTCTGGGCGGTTCACAAAATTTAAAAACATTCAAAGTATGTAGTTGTTGTTGTGTCTTTCTGGCTCATAACAGGCATTGCCAAGTCATGTTGTCTTTTACAGAGTCAGGAATTTCCTGACAATTGAGCATGTTTTAATTATGACTGCTTTGTGGATGGTGGTGTGGAGGTATTTTGGTAGGCCCAGTTTCTGAAAATTTTCTGTACAGTTTTTTGTTGCGATGCCAGTGACTGATGTGACTAATGGAATAATAGTGACCTTTTCCCGTTGCCATAGTTCTCTGACTTCCACGGCCAGTGGTGTATATTTTTCTCTCTTTCCTCTTCCTTTTCAACAACATTTTTGTCATTCAGTATTGTTATGTCGATGAGGTATGTATTAGGGCTGTGCATGGACCCCCCAATCCGGATCGTGCCCGATCCTCTTCGCGCCACTCCGCCTATCTCCCGCTCTGCGGACTGAGATCCGGCTTCGCTGCCATCGCCACATGGACGGCAGCAGCAGCGGCGGCGCAACATAAGCCACCCCCCTGCCCCCTTACCTGTGTCTGTCGTCACGGGCTTCAATTGAAGCCCTGGTTGAAGCCGGAAGAGGCCTCGGCTTTCACTTTCAGCTTCAAACGGGGCCTCAATTGAAGCCCGAAACGGACGGAGGTAAGCATCCCTCCTCCCTTACCTGGCGCCGCCACCGCATGGATGGTGGCACCAGATGAGTCCCCTCCCCAGTTACCTGCAGGCGGAGCTCCAGATTGAGGCAATCCTCTTCGCCTCGATCCGCAGCCTCCCCCCCGACTCTCTTCACCTCCGCCTTTTCCGGAGGCGAATCAGGCCGCCTCGCTCCTGCTTCTCTGAACCGAACAGAAGCGGAGCTGCAGGCAGTATTTGTTCTTAAATATTGTACAGTAGGTAATGCAAGCTCCCAAGCACTCGGCCCTCCAGATGCTTTTTGACTACAACTGCAATCAAGAACAGCCAGCGTGGTAGGGGATAATAGGAATTGTAGTCCAAACACCTGGCAAGGGCTGCACGAAAATTTTGGTTTTGCTTGCAAAACATATGAGGAAGCCTCATTCGAATCCCCAAATGTGAGCACGTGTCAGCCAAAAAAATATTCGAAAATTGTCAAATATGTGCTCCCGTTTGTCTCATTTCTAACTCCCAGTAGACTGAATCAGCCCTGCTGCAGTCTATGGAGGAAATTGTGCAAATTTCATGAGATCTGCGCAAATCTTCAAGTTTTCGATTTGCGCAAATAAAGCAGCTTGCGCAAATGCAACTGGGAATTGGGCACAAGGCGAGCTAGACAATTTGGACAATTCTAGCGGTGTGGAACATTGCTCGCATTCACATCCCTACTCCTGGAGGGCAACAGGTTGGGAAAGCTGCCTTACGCTGAGCCAGATCATGAGTCCATCTAGCCCAGTATTGTCAACACTGACTGGCAGCAGCGGCTCTCTGGCATTTCAGGAAGGACTTTTTCTTACTCTGTCCAGTGATGCTGGGGAAATACTCTGGACATGTGCAGTTTTGCATTTGAAGCTCACTTAAATTGTATCACCATGCCGGCTAGGGGAATACAATGAAATTCACTTCCGCTGCCCTGATACTAAGCACATCAGTTTGGAAACATGCACCATTTTGCTGCAGAAAAAAGCAACATATTTTTTAAAATAAATTAATAAATAAATGATTGATTGATAATCACAGAATCATAGAAAAGTAGAGTTGGAAGGGGCCTATAAGGTCATCGAGTCCAGCCCCCTGCTCAATGCAGGAATCCACCCTAAAGCATCCCTGACAGATCTGTAACCATGTAAAGCAACCCACCCTGAGTAGTAAAATAATTGATGCTGTGGCTAGCGGAACCAACCCCTGTAGGATCCCAGAATTCCCATGCTGAACCAGATGCCCGCATCACCTGCTGTGGGCATCTGGTAAGCCTATGCATCGTACAGAGAATGTGCATAGGGAGACGTTTTTCTCCCTCACTCAAAATACTAGAACCCGGGGTCATCCCATGAAACTGATTGGTGGGAGATCCAGGACAAATAAGCGCATAGCTAAATTATGGAACTCACTACCACAAGATGTAGTGATGGCCACCCATTTGGATGGTTTTAGAAAGGGAGTGGATAAATTCCCAGAGGAGAAGGCTATCCATGGCTACTAGCCCTGATGGTTGTGTGCTATCTCCAGTATTCAAGGCAATAAGCCTGTGTGCACCAGTTGCTGGGGAACATGGGTGGGAGGGTGCTGTTGCACCATGTCCTGCTTGTTCATCCCTGGCCGATGGCTGGTTGGCCATTGTGTGAACAGATTGCTGGACTAGATGGACCCTAGGTCTGATCTAGCATAACTCCTATGTTCTTACAACATCTTACAACTCACTGCACACTGAAACATGCTGGACTATCATCTCCTACCCTGTCTTTCAGCTCAGGCATTGGCTCTGGGACCTTCCTACATGCAAAATGAGTGCTCGACCTTTGAGCTATGACCCCTTCCCCTTGCACCGAGCAGCAGCAGGGCCAAGGAAAGCAATGGAAGAGATTAGCTATAGCAGCGCTACATGAGTTTCCATACGTCATCTAACCAACCGAGGGCAAGGAACTCTTGTCTTCCAGCTTCAGGCATAAGATTGCCCATAAGGCAATAACCTGTCCCAGAGGAATAATGGACTGAGCTAGAATACATGTTCAGGCTCAGTCTTTCCAAGCCAATTTATTTATTTTATTTATTTATTACATTTTTATACCCCCCAATAGCCGAAGCTCTCTGGGCTGTTTACAAGCTCTCTGGGTGGTTCACTCTCTGGGTGGGACCTCGATACTTGAGAGAGCGCCTCTCCTTATATATGCCTGCCCGAGACCTTAGATCTGTTGGAGGAGCCCTTCTCCGCATCCCACCAATGCAACATATATGTTATGACGGGACAAGGGAGAGGGCTTTCTCTGTGGTGGCACCCCGACTGCGGAATGCCCTCCCCTTGGAGGCCCGATTGGCGCCAGCATTGATTGCATTTCGACGCCAAGTAAAAACATGGCTTTTTAACAAAGCCTTTGCTGGTTAAACTCACTGGCACATTGTTTTAACTCCATCTATTGCTTTTAAATTATATATTGTTTTAACTTGGATTATGGTTTAATTTGTTTTTAACTGTGTATATTTATTGTTTTATACTGTATGTTTTTATCTGTACGCCGCCCTGAGATCTTAGTGATATAGGGCAGGATATAAATATTCAAAATAAATAAATAAATAAATAAATATCCCACCTTTTTTCCTCCAAGGAACCCAAGCCGCGTACCTAATCCTCTTCCCCTCCATGTTATCATCACAACAACAACCCAGCAAGGTAGTATGGGCTGAGAGTCTGTGACTGGCCCAAAGTCACCCAGTGGGTTTCCATGGCTGACTGGGGAACTAGATCCCGGATCTCCCGACTCCCAGTCCAACACCTTAGCCACTACACCACACTGGCTCAACACAGGGTTGTTGATTTCAGTAGGGTCACGCTCCTGACTCTCTCCCAACAGAGGTCATCCATCAGGGTGACCAAAGGTGTTTCAGTGCCAAACCCTGGCCTAAACATGGGTTGAAATAGGTCTAGATAATTTATTTCACCCAACAGCACCTGAAATTGGACCACCACCACCCTCTCGAGCACCTTGGCCCAAAAGGGGATATTTGCAAATGGGTGATAGCTGTTACAATGTTCTAGGTCCGGTGAAGCTTTCTTAAGGAGTAATCTCACAACTGCCTGCTTCAAGGTGTCTGAGACCACTCCTTCTCTCAACGAGGCATTAATAACCTCCTGGACAGTTCCAAGTCAGTTTCCTATTTATTTATTTATTACATTTATTTGTTTATTCGTTCAGTCGCTTCCGAGTCTTCGTGACTTCATGGACCAGCCCACGCCAGAGCTTTCTGTCGGCCGACACCACCCCTAGCACACCCAAAGACAAGTCTGTCACCTCCAGAATATCATCCATCCATCTTGCCCTTGGTCGGCCCCTCTTCCTTTTGCCTTTTTTCCTCCAAGGAACCCAAGGCGGCATACATAACCCTCCACCCTCCATGTTATCATCACAACAACAACCCTGTGAGGTAGGTTGGGCTGAGAGTCTGCGACTGGCCCAAAGTCACCCAGTGGGTTTCCATGGCCGAGTGGGGACTAGAACCCGGATCTCCCGACTCCCAGTCCAACACCGGATAACAACGGATAACAATACTTGCATCAGCTGTTCCGGCCAATTTGGCATTGATATTTAATGACCACATATTGTGGATTCCGAGTCACATACAAACAACAACAACAACAACAACACAAGAGTGTTCACTCCAAATCCACAATGTGTCCGGCAAGCCTCTTGTGTGAAACATTTCTTCCCTCGTCCAACACCCACCTGCCTCGATGTTCCATTCATAAGACTAATGGTAAGTCAATCATTCTGAAAGTTACCTGTTGCTGCAGCAATCTACCTCCAGCAAGGTTAATAGGCACTGCCGAGCCTTGCTATGATGAATGAGCTGCTTAACAGAAATTCCATCACGTTACTCATTTGTAATGCCAGCAAAGAAACATTTCAGAAGCCGGCAGCCCGCCCCATCCCTTCCATCCTGCAATCCCCCATATAAATTGGTGCTCCTCTCCCTGAGATCAATATCATGACATGATGGTGTTTTGCCTGACGGTCCAGTACCAGTATAACCCCCATCTAGAAGGTCAGCTTCTTCTAGAAGGTCAGATGAAGGCCTGACCCCCACCTTGGGATCTAGTCCAGCATGCTGTTCACACAATGGCCAACCAGCTGCCCATGGGAAACCCCCAAGCAGAACACGAGTACAACAACACCCTCCTACCGATGTTCCCCAGCAACTGGTGTATGTAGGCTTACTGCCTCTGATACCGGAGGTAGCATATAGCCATCAGGATTAGTAGCCATAGATAGCCTTCTCCTCCAGGACAGCCTGCTGTCTGCCACAGGGGTTGGCAGGTTTCAGGCTCCCAGACCATGGAACGGCCTTCCGGGAGAGATTCGTCAACTTAATAGTCTTGCCCAGTTTGAGAAAGCCATAAAGATGGATCTCTTCCAGCAGGGCTACCCAGATATTTTTTTAACATCTCCTATTGTTATTTTAATATTGTATTAGTTTTATATGTTTTTAACCAGTTTTATGTATTTTATGGTGATTCTGTATTTAATGTTGTTCCCCACCTCGATCCAGAGGGAGAGGCGGGTAAGAAATAAATATTCTATTCTATTCTATTCTATTCTATTCTATTCTATTCTATTCTATTCTATTCTACAAGATCTACTGTTTTTCTAGACTGCTGAGATGCAGCAACCAAAGCCCGGTGCAAAAAAGTACCCTTAAGCCCTGTTCAGGTATTTGCAGAAACACACGAAGAAAAGAAAAAGAAATGGAGGGGGCCACACCCCTATATGGCTTGGATCCAGGCTATTAGAAATTCTCCCTTATGAGCCTGCCCGTGCTTTGAGATCTTCTGGAGAAGCCCTTCTTTCAGTCCCACCTGACCCTCAAGTGGCAGAGATAGTTCTCAGAGTACCCACAAGTTTGTTTTGAGTATCGAAACTGAATGGAACTCAACAGCCCTTCAGTACAAAACCCCACTCCTGGTTGCCCCAAATGTCCTTCATTTCAACACTACAGTTTAGGGTAGGGGAACAGCCACGTTGTTACTATTCGTAAACAACTGGGAGTCAGAAATTCCTGCCAATCTACTGCCAAAATCCAGAAATCTACCATTGGATTCCATTCTATCTTCTGTCCACCTTGGTCTACGATTCCACACACTGTGTATTTTGGGGTAATGGGGAAGTACTAGAAATAGTGATAGGTATTATTATTATTATTATTTATTTATTTATTTATATAGCACCATCTATGTACATGGTGCTGTACAGAGTAAAACAGTAAATAGCAAGACCCTGCCGCATAGGCTTACATTCTAATAAAATCATAATAAAGCGATAAGGAGGGGAAGAGAATGCAAACAGGCACTGGGTAGGGTAAACAGGCACAGGGTAGGGTAAAACTAGGCACAGGGTAGGGTAAGTGTGTGTGTGTGTGTGAGAGAGAGAGAGAGAGAGACAGAGAGAGAGAGAGAGGGAGGAAGGGGTCGGGAGACAGACAGATGGAAATAATAATAATTTAGGGGAAATTGAGAAAAGCTTCAAACAAACTGAAGCTTTGGGCACACCATCTGCAACATTTGGACATTCCCAAACCTTTTTAAAAAAAGGTGCAAGGGAGAAGAGTTAAATTTTCAGATGGGTATTCGTACATGCGAAACATTTTGCAAATGCTACGCACCAATATATCCCATGAGAAGAAGCACACTTCTTTTGTGGAACGCTTGCACCTTGCCATTGCCTCCCTCTAGAAGATGGAGACTATCTTTTTTTTTTTTTTTTTTGAATATTTTTATTATTGAAACAACAAACACAAATCAAAATCACTTAATACAAGATATTATCATACCTTACTATCATATATTCAATATTAACCTATTAAACATAATATAATAAACATAACAGTGCTCCCCCCACCTCGGGATCTCATTCTTGTTTCCAAAAACTCATAGTTTCATCTGTTGGTGGAACCCCCCTTCCTTTAGAAAATACAAACTCCAGGAACTTTTTCCATATACTCTCAAAATCATTCGTTTTTACTATGCCTCTTTGCATTTTTATATTACATGTCAATTTATCGTTTATAGCAATGTCCCACACTTCTTTATACCATTCTTCAATACAATAATCTCCTGTAATTTTCCAATTCCTAGTTACTATCAACCTCGCAGCTGTCAGTAGGTTCGTTATCAATTCTTTCATTTCTTTATTACATTTAGGATCATCATGCAGTGAGAGTAATGCAATCCTTGGTGTAACTTCTACTTTAAATCCCACAATCTGTTCAATCTCATAAAACACCATCTTCCATAACTTTTGCACATATATACAATCCCACCACATATGTAAATACGTTCCCTTTTCTCCACAACCCCTCCAACAATCTGCTGAAAGCTGTTTATTAATCTTATTTAATCTAACCGGAGTTAAGTACCACCTCCATACAAGTTTATAGTAATTCTCCTTTATTCTTACTGACATATTTCTCAACACTCTCTGTCTCCATAGTCCATCCCACCTCTGTTGTCCTATTTGTATCTTCAAATCAGTCTCCCAAACCATTTTCCCAGCACTATCCAGCCCTCCTTTCTCAACTAATATATTATATATTTGACTCACTAACCCCTTTATCCCTATGTTTTGTCCCTTATCTATTTCTTTTTGTTCAATTAATTCCTCAAATTTCGTCCTCTCTTTACATTCTCCATTTTCTCTTACCCAATTTTTAGTCCATTGTTCTAATTGAAAATAATTTAACCACGTTAATTCCAAATCTCTCAAAACTTCTTCCAGCCTCTCTCTTGTATTCATCCCCCTTAACCACTCTAAGATGGAGACTATCAATAGCTCAAACTGGGATCAGTTTGACAGACCCTGCTGGGTTATGGAAGAAAATAAACAGAGGGCCCTGGCGACATCCATGCTCCTGCAAATTTCACAACTTTTATAAAAATGATGCTGCAGCAGCCCCTGCTGTAGGACCAGGGATGTTTAGATACAAGAGTTTAGGTAGCCAGAACACTCGCTGAGTTTCTTTTGTCTGGTGATGAATCATTGGTCCCAAATGCTTTCTCATTTAAAGGTCATGTTTGCTATGAAAGACACATGCTGAACGATGAGGCAGCTCAGCTCAGCTCAGTGGGAGAGAGAGTTTTCTTTTTTAAAAAGGGCCAAAACTACTTGCACCCAGGTATTATATGGAGACCACTGCTCACCAACAGACTAAAACATTTAAAAGATTAACAGGTTCCGTGTTGCAAGAGGGAAGGAGAAAAAACACGAACCAAATACAGAAAAGAGAAGTGTGAACGTTTACAGACCCCTCCAAAGCATGCATTGGCTGGGAAATTATTATTATTATTATTATTATTATTATTATTATTATTATTATTATTATTATTATTATTATCATCATCATCTGTTCTCTCTGTGAGTATCACAACAGCAGTCCAGGGCCCTGCCCTCAATGACCAGCCCATATCATAAGCAGGTGCCAGAACACAGAAGCAGAATTAAGACAGAGTAATTTCAAAATATATGTAGAGCTAAACACTTTGGCTTCCGCCATCATCAGCAGCTGCAATGTGAAATGGATACTAAGAGTGGCAGTTGGGAATGCTGGGAAATAAATAAAAAAATCAGATCAAAGAACATTCGGATCTGTTTTTTAGATCCGGAGCTAAGAACAAGATTTCGTAACCAGAAATCTGTGATTATTACCAAAAAAACTAGAGTACCTTTTTGCAAGACATTTTAATTCACCTGAATTTAGTCTCTCAGATTTAAAATCACTTCCAATTGAACAAGCAAAGGATACTGACATGTTTGACAGATAGGAAAATGTCTGGATCTATAGACTCAGAACTCGTAGCCTCTTTGGCCTTAATCTGGAGGGCCATCCAGAAGTTTTATACCACTTGTACACCAGTGGTTTCACCTCTCCTTAGGGATGACCATTTCCCAGCATTCCAAACTGCCAGTCATGGTACCCATTTAACATTGCAGAAGGCAGAAGCCAAAACATTTAGCTTTAACCGATTTTGAAATCACACTGTTATGAGTTTATCTATCTATCTGGTTAGGCCTCATCTTGAGTATTGCATCCAGTTCTGGGCACAACACTCCAAGAAGGATGCAGACAAGCTGGAGCATGTTCAGAGGAGGGTAACGAGGATGATCAGGGGTCTGGAAACAAAGCCCTATGAGGAGAGACTGAAAAAACTGGGCATGTTTAGCGTGGAGAAGAGAAGATGGAGGGGAGACATGATAGCACTCTTCAAATACTTAAAAGGTTGTCACACAGAGGAGGGACAGGATCTCTTCTCGATCCTCCCAGAATGCAGGACACGGAATAACGGGCTCAAGTTAAAGGAAGCCAGATTCCAGATGGACATCAGGAAAAACTTCCTGACTGTTAGAGCAGTACGACAATGGAACCAGTTACCTAGGGAGGTTGTGGGCTCTCCCACACTAGAGGCCTTGAAGAGGCAGCTGGACAACCATCTCTCAGGTATGCTTTAGGGTGGATTCCTGCACTAAGCTGGGGGTTGGACTCGATGGCCTTGTAGGCCCCTTCCCACTCTACTATTCTATGATTCTATGATCTTTCTTATATATTTTAACTTAAGTCTGACTGCTTCCATACTGGATGCAGGGCCTTCTTTTTGCTTTGCTGGTGTGCCGCTTTATACCGAGTGACCTCTCTCTCCCCCCCTCTCTCCTTCCTCCTCCTCTCTATATTAAACTTCCTCCATGGTAAGACAGGACATCCTGCTTCTAAAGAGCTTCCCAGATGATTCCAGAGACTAACCACTACTTTGGACATCTATGAAGTCCTCTGTTCTTGCCAACTCCGTCAGGAATTGACTTAGCAGAGATTAAGCAGCAACACAGCAGCTTCAGCGTTTGATTCTCCTGCTCGGTCTCTGTGTTACCAACCCAACAAAGGATGAAAATTAGCCTTGGAGTTCCCCTTTGGAGCATTTGGTCTCTCTCAGCTGATCTGGCGATTCAGAACGAAATGCCTGATCAGTATTATAGAATAGACCGTCTTCCTCCTATAAATTGGGATTTGGAGTTGGGGTTGGACTTTTTAGCTTTTCACCAACTTCTGCCCATCCCGGCAACGTGGCCCTCAAGAGCTTCTCCAAAATAGAACCTGGCTGGTGGATTCCACCATCCCTGCTATAAGGTCTGTTTGGGTAAAATTCAACATGTGAAGGCTCATTTCATCCAGTCGATATCCCAGATAAAATCTTGTAAATCAACCCTGCATGATTAGCCCATTCGTGTTGGATGTTATTTATTGATTATTTAAATAAATAAATGAAAGGGGAACCCACCCACTCTTTCTATCCCTCTTCTCAGCCAAAAGGCTGACAGGGACACTTACTCCAAAGGATAATGGAGGACGGGTAAGGGATCCATGGAAGAAAGATATGTTTTTGATTCCTAGTATGTATCCAGGTTGGATCTGTGGACAGGTATTCTCTGACATTGGCCTCTATTCTAGGGCTGTGCACAGCCTCCACCCCCACCTTCCCTCTGCAGCCAACTGAACTTCTGAATCACTCCCAATTTGTCTCAGGGCACCTCAGAAACCCCCTGGTCCACTTTGGATCCAGTTCGGAATCCGAAAGTAGGTCAGTGGCTGCGGTTCACCAGGCACCTGAGAAAGCCTGGTGCAAGGACAACTGGGAATTCATAGGATTCCCCTCCCGCTCACCCCTGCCCACCTGACCGTTCTGTTTCAGCTGGCAAGCCATTCATCCTAAGGAAGATGGCCTATTCCAGAAACGGCCTTTTCCAGATGCCATAGTTTTCAATAGTAGATCTACAGGAGTCCAGAGCTGCCATCTTCCTTAAAGATGGTGGCTCTCCTGGAGGACGGGTGGCTTGTTCGCATGAAAACAGGGACCAGGTAAGAAATATGGGGCAGGTGGGCAAGGGGCAGAGGCTCACCATCAAATCACGGCGGCCCGAAGCACTTCAGCCACTTCCGGCCAAGGCGGTCCAATCCGGTCCCAACTCGGATTCCCGGTTCAGGACCGAGGCGATGCACACCCCTAACTCTATTCCCATTTTACAGATGTGTCTCAGAGGGTCCTTGTAAGGACAAAAACAGTAAAGATGATCAAATCACTATGCCATTTTAACGTGATATAACTAAACACATTACAGCAGCAGGCAAGTTTAGGTGTAGTTGTTTTCCACAAACCTCTAGGATAAAAGCCTTCACTTGGTTCTCGCTCTTGATTGTAACAATAATGGGGAAAGGAGAGCTGTAATTTATTCACGATCTTTACTCTGTTGGTGTTTAAAGCTTTAATGGTAAGACAATTTCAAATGTCTGAAGCACAAAAAAAAAAAAATCCTTCCCCCTTTTGTCATTCTCCAGCCTTTTGTCTGTTTAAATAACACACCCACTGATATTTAAGAGTGATGTAGGGGGGTGGGGTCTGTCTACCAAAATATTTCTTGATGCTGGATCACTATAGCAACTGTATTCTTCATTAAAAGCAGTCAAAGCGCACCCAGAGCAAACCTTCACAGGCAACAAAAAAACTCCCTGCCGTTTTCTCTCCACATGCCTCTTCCTCATCTTTGTATCATTTCTTTTTTTTAAGAAATAAAGGTAATTGATGTGTGTGTGTCCGTCCGTCCCTGTGCTTGTAAAGGAATATGGTCAGACCCATCAATGGCTATTAAACATCACTTATTTAATTTCTACTCTGCCTTTCTACTGTGAAAAATGGTACTTCAGGTTAAACTGAACCTCCATGGCCAGAGGCACTGTACCTCTGCTTACCAGATGTTAGAGACAAGCAATGAGAGGGGTGTGTGTTGCTTTCATAACCTGATTATAGCCTTCATGGAGCATCTGCCTGACCACTGCTGGAAACAGGTAGCTGGGCCACATGGACACTTGGTCTAATCCAGCAGAGTACTCCCATTTTTCTAAGCTGTTAAAACCAGCGATGCCGCCGAATTCCGTAATTACTTGGCTTGTCGGTTGAAACTCATCTGTCTGTAATGTTCACTTTTGCAGCAAGCCTGGATCGGTGTATTGTGAATTCACTATTATGTTTATTGCAAACTTTGGAGCATGTGAAGTAAAGTCATAAAACAGTTTCCCTTCCCCAGATTTTCAGTCATCCTACCCATACGTGTGTGTAGTATTTATAGTTTCATATATCTGAAGAACTTCCTACAGCCAGCATACGAAGAATAACCTTTATTTCAAGTGAGTCACGATACATACAAAAACTGCCTCTCCCATGTCAGGTGAATGCATTTATACAAATCACTAGAACACTCACTCAAGTCAATTAACCCAATCAGCACACAATCATTACATCTTCCCATTTTTCAATTTTTTCAATTTTCGTACCCAAATCTTAGAGGTTTTCTCACAATTCTTCCTCTAGATGTGATTACTGGTTTCTCCTCTAGCTCCATCTTTTTTTCTTCATTCTATGCATGCTTCATTAGGGCGTGCACCCATGGGGTTTTATTTATGAGTTATTTATTTTTAAAGGCAAACATTGATTGAATATTCAGTCATAAAGGACATTTTTTATTCATTTATATAGTTAAATACTGTAGAGACTGATGTCCTATTCTGGGTTCACCTTGCCTGACCACGGGAGGGCTGTTGCAGTCGTGGGGGAATGATTTGGTGCTCCTCAAACCCCAGCATTGGTGGGGCTTTATGGTGACGCTGGCTGGAGGAAGGTCTTACAAGGTGATAGTAGTCTTCGGCGGCCCTGCTCCTGGCCTCTTTGAAATGTGGCTCCCAGCAGACACATTATTGCTTGAGACCATAGGGTGTGCCTGGGCACACCCAGCACACCCCTTATACAAACCTATGGTCCTACCACCTAGACCCTTTGAATCATAGAATCATAGAATAGCAGATTTGGAACGGGCCTACAAGGCCATCAATGAAGGAATCCACCCTAAAGCATCCCTGACAGATGGTTGTCCAGCTGCCTCTTGAAGGTCTCTAGGGTGGGAGAGCCCACAACCTCTGTAGGTAACTGATTCCATTGTCGTACTGCTCTAACAGTCAGGAAGTTTTTCCTGACATCCAGCTGGAATCTGGCTTCCTGTAACTTGAGCCCATTATTCCGTGTCCTGCACTCTGGGAGGTCGAGAAGAGATCATGGCCCTCCTCTGTGTGACAAGCTTTTAAGTATTTGAAGAGTGTTATCATGTCTCCCCTCAATCTTCTCTACTCCAGGCTAAACATGCCCAGTTCTTTCAGTCTCTCTTCATAGGGCTTTGTTTCCACGCCCCTGATCATCCTAGTTGCCCTCCTCTGAACACGCTCCAACTTGTCTACGTCCTTCTTGAATTTTGGAGCCCATAACTGGACGCAATACTCTAGATGAGGCCTAACCAGGGCCGAATAGAGAGGAACCAGTACCTCATGTGATTTGGAAGCTATATTTCTATTAATGCAGCCCAAAATAACATTTGCCTTTCTTGCAGCCATATCGCACTGTTGGCTCATATTCAGCTTGCGATCTACAACAATTCCAAGATCCTTCTCGTTTGTAGTATTGCTGAGCCAAGTGTCCCCCATCTTGTAACTGTGCATTTGGTTTCTATTTCCTAAATGTAGAACTTGGCATTTATCCCTATTAAATTTCATTCTGTTGTTTTCAGCCCAGCACTCCAGCCTATCAAGATCACTTTGAAGTTTGTTTCTTCCAAGGTCTTACAAGGCGATAGTAGTCTTTGGGGGCCTGCTCCTGGCCTTTTTGAAATGTGGCTCCCAGCACACACATTATTGCTTGAGACCTTAGGGTGTGCCTGGGCACACCCAGCATACCCCTTATGCAAACCTATAGTCCTACCACCTAGACCCTTTGAAAAATTAGTTGAGGCAGTCTCTGTAGCTGCTGCAGCCGCCATAGTTCTGGGTCTGTGCAAAGGAGGAGGACTCTTCAAGTCCACCATCATACCTGCAATTGGTGACGATGATTAAACATCACATGGCATCCTCAGGAAGGAAGGCCATGTGAAAACTACGAATCAGAAAGGGGCATAATATGGTGACACCGTAGGAAACCGCACCATGTAGCATGACAAACTACAGCACCCAAGATGCACCTTGATATTGCGCATGCACAAAAACTTGTATAAACAGAACAATATTTTGTATTAAAGGAGAACACATGTCTGAGCTCACATAGGCAAATTTGTTACTTTCCAAGTTCTCTCTGTCTTACCACATACAATCCAATTGGGCCTCCGGTACAGCCCAATCATGTTGGACTATGGCCAAGGTCTGCATGCTTTCAAATTTCTGAGCCGTTACTCGCAAGGTTGCCAGCAACACTGGGCAATGTTATACTTAGCAATCATTTGTGTGTTCGCTACACTTACGTTCCATTATGTTTGTACAGCCCCCCCCAATGGTGCTTGCAAAATTTAAGAAACACACAAAGCCTGGAGAAACATTCTCCCCACATTTAGCAGCATGACAGAGACAAAGCTTGAAAGCAAACTCACAGACCAGCCCCCGAGATTTCAAATCCCTGAACCAGGGTGTTAGGGAGTATCAATACTAAAAGAGTTGGTGGAGTCTCTGGTTGTGTATTCGACTTACGAGACCCAGACCTTGACCTTCCTTATTCCAGCCCAATTCTTTCCTAAAAACCATTCCAAACACTTGTATCCTAATTGTCTCAATTTATGCTTGCCATTGTGTGTGTGTGTCTTGAGCGTTGGCTATTAGGAAATTCACTTCCTTTCATCCCACCCCTTCTAGCATTTCATTGAGTTTCAGTGTTATTTGTAGTTGTGTGAGAGTATAAAGTACTAGGATGGTATCTCTCTGTCTCTGTGTTTTCTGTGATGAATTTTGTGTGACTGCCCTCCTCTCTCACACACACACAGTGGGTGTCACAGTGTGCACCAAGTACTAAATTAGCATACAGTTTCACATATGTTCAAAAAAAATGACAGCCAACCCCTCCATCGAGGTTGAAATAGGAGCAAGGCAACATTAGAGTTGCCTCCAAAAAAGTTCCTGAGAACAGTAGAGGCAATGATGACAACATCAGTTTTCTCTCCACTCTTCAAATCAAACTTACAAAATGTGGCTAGCACAAAACCCCAAATCTATTTTTCTGAAAAGTGGCAGATTTCATCTCCTAGGCCATAGCTAGACCTAAGGTTTATCCCTGAATCGTCCAGGGGTCAAACCTGTTCATCTAGGTGACACATGGGGGATCCAGTGCTCAGGCAGGGGCGAACCCTGGATGATCCCAGGATAAACCTTAGGTCTAGCTGTGGCCTTAGAAGAGGCTAAGAACATAAGAAAGGCCATGGTCAATGAGCAAGTAGGAAGCCAGATTCTGGTTGAACATCAGGAAAAAAAAACTTCCTGACTGTGAGATCAGTACGACAATGGAACCAATGATGTAGGGAGGTTGTGGGCTCTCCCACACTAGAGGACTTCAAGAGGCAGCTGGACAGCCATCTGTTAGGTATGCTTTAAGGTGGATTCCTGCATTGAGCAAAGGGTTATACTCAATGGCCTTACAGACTCCTTCCAACTCTACTATTCTATGATTCTTAGAGTGTATGTGCTATGTAAACTGGGTGTTGTGCCTGTGTAAGGCAGACAAGGACAAGATGACAAAGGGTTTAGATCAGAGATGGAGGAACAGTCCTGTAGACTTATGGGAGGCGGGAAGGAGAGAGTGAGTGAGTTAAGGATTCAGTAAAGGTCTGTGATGGTTGTGACAGGACAGTTTGAGTGGGTGATATAGGGTCTTTGACAGGAGAGATCATATAATCGATGGAATCGTTAAGAGTTATTTGTTTATTATTCAACAACAGATAATTTTAATAACATGTTTTTCCTATAGAATCCTACGTCTCCCGCTCATGGCTGTGTAAGGGGGGAGGTAATAAAGCCTGAAGCCCATGTGTCCTCACAGAGAGAGGATTGAATAAGGGAGGGGCCTAAGCCTGAAAGGTCATGGTGGCAGCAAAACCAAGTATGTCAGGGAGAGGCCCTGTTCAGAAGACACCTTAAACCATGGCTTTAACCACGGTGAATAAAGCAAAAAGCCTTAATCACCATGGTTAAAGCCATGGTTTAAGGTGTCTTCTGAACAGGGCCTGGCTTTCAGGCTTAACCACCATGGTTAAAGCCATGATTTAAGGTGTCTTCTGAATTAGGTGGTTCCAACTGGGGGTGAGAAAGGCCTTAGAAGAGGGGAATTCTCACTAGGACAAGGGCAGGAATCCCACCACCACACCACATCCACACTCTTTCATTTTTATTTTTATTCCTTTTAGATATATATTTTTGAATTGCTGCCCCTTCACCTCCACCATTTCTTCCAGTTAGGCCATTTCAATTGATTTTGAAAGTTAATGTTTCTTTTTCCCTCAGATCACCACCAACCTGCACTCCACCACACTGAATTCTCTAGTTAATTCTTAATTTTAAAGTGTGCTACTCTCTGCCTCCTGTCAGCAGAAGACGTATGGAGTCCTCTGACTGCAGATGTCAGATCCTCTTCTAGGGAATGATCTGAGAACCACTCATATCAAGGTTCTATGGCTTCTGACTGTGGTTCCTAGAATAGACTCCCGAAAGTGGGGAAAGTCTTTGGAAGTGAAAGAAGCTTTTCACAGTGGTGGCTGGTGGTCTTGGGGTGGGTGGACATACAACAGAGCTGTGTGCATCACACATCGCCTGCAGGCTGTGCATCCTCGCTTTAAGGCCATCAGGGACCAGATTAGGGCTTTCAAAGCCTTAACCAGCATGTTGAATTGAGCTCAGAAACAAAGTTGAATCTAAGGAAGGCATGCTCCTGGTGGTTCCACATAGACCCATCCTCTGATTGGAGTCCACCAGGGGAAGAGCCTTCAGTGTGGTGGCCCCTTTCCTATGGAATTCCCTGCCTCTGGAGGTCAGGCAGGCGCCAACTTTGTAAAAGAGCACCTTTTATCAGCTTAGGCTGATATACCAACTGCGCCCTTATCTGGACAGAGATAGACTAGCTACAGTTATCCATGCTCTGATAACCTCTCGTTTGGATAACTGCAATGCGTTATACGTGGGGCTGCCTTTGAAAACCGTCCAGAAACTTCATCTGGTACAAAACAGGGCAGCCCATTTACTAACAGGGACTGGCCGACGAGACCACATCACGCCAGTCCTTTTCCAGCTTCATTGGCTGCCAGTCCAGGTCCGGGCCCGACTCAAAGTGCTGGTATTAACATTTAAAGCCCTAAACGGCTTGGGGCCAGGTTATCTGAAGGAACGCCTCCTCCCGTATGTACCTGCCCAGACCCTAAGGTCATCCTCAGGGGTCCTTCTCCGTGAGCCCCTGCCAAAGGAAGTGAGGCAGGTGGCAACCAGGAAGAGGGCCTTCTCTGCTGTGGCATCCCGGCTGTGGAATGAGCTCCCTAAGGAGGTTCGCTTGGCACCTACGTTATTTGCTTTTAGACGCCAGGTGAAGACCTTTTTATTATCCCAGCATTTTAACAGTCTATCAATAAATTTTAACTTGGTGTTTTAAATTTGTAATTTTGCATTGCTGCTGTTTTTATCTGGTTGAGCTTTTACATTGTATTTTATATTATGGTTTTATACTGTTGTTTTATACTTTGAATGTTTTTAATTTTTGTGAACTGCCCAGAGAGCTCCGGCTATTGGGCGGTATTAGAAAGGTAATAAATAAATAAATAATTCCTTTAGTTGCCTCCTGAATACATCATTATTCCAGGAAGCCTTTTCTTAATGACCAGCCACAGTTCACTGTACATTATGCTTCTTTTAAAATCTATTTTGAAGTGTTTTATTCTGCTTTTATTTTATTTTATCTTGTACACCGCTCCGAAATTTTCAATGAGGAGCAGTATATAAATATTGTAAATAAATAAATAAGGAAGATGCCAGAATATCAGAGTAGCTGCTCAAAACTCCAGCAAACTACAATAGCTTCAGCTTCTGAACTCTTAAAAAACACACATTTAGAATCCTTCAGAATCACAAGACACATTTAAAAGAAAAATGAATTTGAGTGATTAGGTACTTTCCTCTCCATCGCCTCCTCCCTCCAGTAAGGCTTTTAGGGGCTACTTGAATCCTAGGAGAAAATTGACTTAGAGCTACCATCTGCATAAAGCAAATAGTCATGTTTGCCTCGTTGCCAGGCAAACATAACATACTTTACAAGTCTTTACCCTCAAGCCTTCTTTCCATGAAAGTGATATTATGGCTGAAAATGGGCTATTGACTTCATTCAGGCACTGGCAGGTAATTTAATTTTACAGGTCAAGGCAAAATGGATCCTTATCTTGTTTGAGTTTCTCGAAATATATATGGATTTCTTGGTTAAAGCCTTGAGGTGGGTGGGGTGGGTGGGTTGGAGGAGACGGAATGGAAGGGGAGGGAATCAATCATGACACCGAAAACATGTCTTTAAATTCTTCTCAACACAGTGTACAGTATTATCTTGTTTAGATGAGTTTGAGCCACTTGAGCCAAGAGACGTTTAAGACGACTCTCTCCCCCATCTAGAAGTACTACGAGCTTCTGTGCCGTCCTGCTCACAGCCCGTGGGCATGCTCACCGTTCATTTCAGTAGCAGTGCGTGCATGGGCATAAATGTGGCTTGAATGAGCGCGCTCCAAACTGGGTGCCCTGCCAGTGACCAGGACATAAATCAATGGTTAGATAATCAGGGCGGGTTCATCCGTGAGCATTCGCCTGCATAGCAAAGGGTGGCTCTTCCTCTCTGCACTGTTGGCAAAAATTATGGTTCAAGCCCTGGTTAACCCTCACACTGCAATCCTCTCTTTTATTTTTCCTTGTTCCATTGACTTCTACCCAGCAGTCTGCAACTAGGCCTGTTCAGAAAACACCTTAAATCCTGCTGGTTAAGGCTTTTAAGAACATAAAAAGAGCCCTGCTGGATCAGACCAAGGGCTCATCTAGTCCAGCACTCTGTTCACACAGTGGCCAACCAGTTGTTGACCAGGGACCCACAAAGCAGGATGTGGTGCAACAGCACCCTCCCACCCATGTTCCCCAGCAACTGGTGCACATAGGCTTACTGATTCTGTTAATGGAGGTAGCACACAACCATCAGGGCTAGTAGCCATTGATAGCCTTTGGTTAAGCAGCAGGGTTGAAGGTATCTTGTGCGATGCGTTTTGCTAAACTCTATGAACCGCCCAGAGAGCTTCAGTTATTGGGTGGTATAAAAATGTAATAAACAAATAAATAATAAATAAATAAACAAACCCTGCTCACTCACTAACCACAGTTGGACCGTCTGCAGCAGGGTGAGCGGCTCTAACCGTGGCTTAAAGTGTTGGGTGAGACAGCGCGGCTTCCGGTTTTTGCTAACCCCGAAGCCTGGAGTGTCCTTTGAACAGGCCCAATGAAGTCATCCATCTCTCTTGTTGCTCCGGCCAAGTAATGCTTGTCGTACCCCTCCCCTTGGGATCCTTTCCCTGAGGCTATGGGTACATTTCAACTATGTAAACGAAGGATCTCTCCTTACATTTCAACCCTTCCCTTTATACACACCTACACCCAGCTCGTGGGACACTGTTTCCCCACAAGGGCCTCACTAGTCCCTTAACACCGCTGCCACCCTATAACCTTTATTTAATACCTTGGGTCTCACTGAGAGACTACCTATTATGGAAGATGCCACATTGTAAGCTGTGAACAAAATAACTTTTAATTTATTAATTGAACATAAGATGGTAACAGAAGATTTATTTGTGTTCAATAAAAGCTCTGAAATTGATGTTTCAATTATTCCTAGCCTAACTTAATTCCTCCCTCTATATCTATCCCAAAAAAATAAACACTCCCTAGCCCTAAACTCCAACTGTCTCTTTTTTAACTGACTCACCCCTATTTAAACCCCACTCACTCCAGTCTCCAGCACATCAGCACACAAACATTTTATTCACTCTCTCTCCCTTCTCCTGCCTTAACTAACTTAACATATTAATTCTACACAAAGGACATAAACAACATTACCATATATATATATATATATCAACCTGCACCAGAACTGCACCCCCTACCTGAACCACTTTGGATCCTGATCCGGACCTTCCGGATCGGGCCCGAACCAGTTCGGGTGAATCTGGACCTCCCACAATCCACTCCGGAACCGGACCGTAGCGGCGGCTAAGCCAGGTAAACTCCCCGCCCCAGTTACCTGGCTCGGAAGCTTCGGAACAGTCCGAATCGGTCTGACCCAAAACTTCCTTGTTCCGCTCCGGAACTGGGCCTCGGAGGTCTGGATCGTCCCGCTCCACTTTGGATCCGGGGATCCGTAACGAAGTAGAGCACACCCCTAACTCACATTACACAGCTAGACATCCTTCAATCCCAACAACTGCTTTGTGTCTGTATCTCATCTTACCTTTCAAGATCTCCACGGCCTCCCCTCCCCTCCATGATCTCTCTGCTCTTCTACCCGGATACAGCTAAGGCTTTTTGCCTTAGCCACTGTGATTAAAGCCATGGTTTAAGGTCGTGCTCTTCGCTCCTCTGATGCCATGCTTCTCGCCTGCCCAAGGACCTCCACTTCCCTTACTCGGCTTCGTCCTTTTTCCTCTGCTGCCCCTCATGCCTGGAACGCTCTTCCAGAACACTTGAGAACTACCAACTCAATCACAGCTTTTAAAACTCAGCTAAAAACTTTTCTTTTTCCTATAGCTTTTAAACTGACTCTATACTGTTAGCTTCACCCTTCCCGGTGCCTGTTTACACTTCCCTGTGCCTGTTTGCATTCTCTTTCCCTCCTTATTGCTTACTACAACTTTATTAGATTGTAAGCCTATGTGGCAGGATCTTGCTATTTACTGTGTGGTCTGTACAGCACCATGTACATCGATGGTGCTATATAAATAAATAAATAATAATAATAATAATAATTTCAGGCTCAACCACCATGGTTAAAGCCATGGTTTAAGGGGGTCTTGTGAACAGGGCCTGGCTTTCATGCTTAACCACCATGGTTAAAGCCATAGTTTAAGGTGTCTTCTGAACAGGGTCCGGCTTTCAGGCTCAACCACCATGGTTAAAGCCATGGTTTAAGGGGGTCTTCTGAACAGGGCCTGGCTTTCAGGCTTAACCACCATGGTTAAAGCCATGGTTTAAGATGTCTTCTGAATAGGGCCTGGCTTTCAGGCTTCACCACCATGGTTAAAGCCATGGTTTAAGGTGTCTTCTGAATGGGTTCATTAGGTGGTTCCAACTGGGGGTGAGAAAGGCCTTAGAAGAGGGGAATTCTCACTAGGACAAGGGCAGGAATCCCCCACCCCCCCACACACACGTTTTCATTTTTATTTTAATTCCTTTTAGATATATATTTTTGAGTTGCTACCCCTCCACCTCCACCATTTCTTCCATTTATGGCGTCTTCTGAACAGGGCCACACTCAACCATTGTTGTGCGGACAGCCCTGATATAAACAAGCCTTAATAGAAGATGAACATATGGGGCTGTTCATCTTCTATTACACAGAGTCAAACCTTTGATACATCTGGTCCGGGATTGTTGTACTCTGATTAGAAGCTGCAGTCCAAGGCCCCAGGCAGAACTCTTTGTCCTGCAAGACCCTTTGAACTGGAGATAGAACCCAGGACCTTATGCATATGAATCCCATGCTCTGCACTTGAGGTACGTCCACTGCAACCACTAACAAATAGCCCTGTAGCAGTGATTTAACCACGAGCACAGCCTTCTGTTGAATATCTCGAAGAGGCATCCGTGTAGAGCTTCTGGTACTACGCACATTTATTTAATTGCAATTGATTTAATTAAAATTGGTTGAAAGGGAGATAGTTAATCAAATAAACCGTTCCTAAATCAGTGGGCGGCCCTGGCATATTCACCCTCGCAGACGATAACAGCCACTTCATACGTTACTTATTGATGTGGTCAAGGATGCAAATAATTGCGCATCTTCCATCTATCCATCAGCAGGAGCATGGAACCTGTTTATCAGGAACACAACCATTCTGACAATGGATCTCTCCTTACCCTTCTAACCCCACCCCCTATATCTGCATAGAGAGGTAGGACTTCCAGAGCCTTAACATAATGCTGTGGAGATGTGAAGGGGGTGGTACAAGGCCACTGAATGTGCCAATTTTACCCTTCTCCATACCCCAGGGACTCAACCTCCGTGCACATTAGGGAAATAAATAAATCTGGCTATTTATTACTAAGGAATCCCACTTCATATCTAGCCTTACAATACCGGTGTCTGCTTTATGTGAACGGCGTGCCGAGAATGGAAAACTCTCTTCCACATCAAAGAAAGAACCAAGATGATCTTGCTAAAAAAAATCAATGCCACTGTAGCATTAGATAAATATAGATTTCACCCCCCCCCTTGATAAGTTGGAGAAAAAAAAACAAAAAACACCTTTGTCATAGGGGAAAAAAAATAAAAAATAAAAGTTGAGTCCCAAAATTGACTTAGAAGAGCTGGCAATTTTACAATGCATATCGCGTACCTCAAACTGAGCAGCCCATACTTAAAAAAACTAAAAGAGAAGGGTAACAGACTTGAAGCCCGATTCAACATGGAAGGAAATATGGACATGAAACACCAGCCTCTGCTGTTGTTATTGAGATGCTTTTGGATTGGCCAAACCTGGTGTTCAGACAAGGAACCCTTAAGACTTTGTTGGGTGAACACAGCAGTACTTCTGGCTTCAGGCACAAGATTCCTGCTGCTCCAGATCAGACCATGGGTGGGTGGAGCTGGCCAGGACACCCTCCAGGTCTAGATGTCTATAGCCCGTTAGTACAGCAGTACATTGTCATACTGTTAGAGCAGTATGACAGTGGAACCAGTGACCTAGGGAGGTTGTGGGCTCTCCCACACTAGAGGCCTTCAAGAGGCAGCTGGATAACCATCTGTCAGGGATGCTTTAAGGTGGATTCCTGCATTAAGCAGGGGGTTGGACTCGATGGCCTTGTAGGTCCCTTCCAACTCTGCTATTCTATGATTCTATGATTCCACTTCTGGCTTCAGGCACAAGGTGGAGCTGGCCAGGGCACTCTCCAGGTCTAGATTTCTGTGGCCCCTGCCCAGCCTCGACATGGAGGGCCTGGGCCGTGAAGGACACTGTAGTCAGGTAGCAGCTTTGGTGAGTTGCCATCACTCAGCAATAGAGCACACAGCTCAGCACCTTCAATCAGGGCTGGCCAAGATGCCTCTGTGAAACCCAGGAGAGCCAGTGTGGACAGTAGTGAGCTCAACAGACCAATGGCCTGACTCTTTACAAGGCAGCTTCCGACGTCTCCACGGTGGAGTCCAGGTCTGTACTACAGTAATGCTGATCCTGGCCAGCGGACCCGAGCAGCCTACACCAATGTGAAATCAGCGTTGAACCGACCTTTAGGAACCACAAATACTAGTGACAGCAATACCTGTGTTGCAAAAGAAAAGCAAGAGGGCAACAAAATGCTAAACAAGAGTCTTAAGCCTTTTCTCAGAGCTCCATCAGATGAGTGTTTTCTCGCATGCTCGTTACTGAGCACTCACAGATTTTCGTGGGACCCTCTCACGATGTTGTCTGCCTCCTGTGCACCTCCTGCCCCTTCTAGCCTTTTTCACGCCACAAAAAAACACCCCCAGTAAGTCCGACTTACATTTAAAGGTGGAAGTTGCTGCTATCTCCTGCTATGTGCAGGAAAAGCAGACGGATCAAAACGGCCCATTGAATGAGTCACTTGAAGTTGTTTACCTCCTCTTTCAAAAGAGGAAGTAATGTGGGACAAACACGTGGGTGGAGAAGCAATGGTAAGCAAACATGATTTCCCTCCGTGTGATGATGCTCTCAGACTGCCCTGTCCGGAATTTATCCCATCACTGATCTCTTTTTTTGTTGAGCTTTATAAACCCCATTACCTCCATTCTCTTTTCCCACAGAAACTGTTAAGCAGTTCCTGTTTGGGGGTGGGGGCAGTCATCCTGCTCAGCCTGTGGTCAGCTGTTCATAAGACAGACAGCCACCAGCCAACAGATCAGCCATAGAGTTCTCAGGAGGCACTGAGAAAGACAGACAGACAGAGGTCAAGGAGTGGGGAAAACAACCACACACACACGTCTCACGTCCAAACTAAAGTAGCAATAGAACAAGGCAGCAATGGTATATTTGTGGACATTATATTAAAGGGAGTTGATTAGACTAGAGTATGTTTGCGTCTAACATTGGATCAAGTTGGGCAACTTGTGGTCTTCCAGATGTTGTAAGCCAAAACATCTGGATGGCCAAAAGTTGCCCAATAGATCAACCCTTTGTGAGAATAAAATGGGGTTCTCAGGTTGGAATTTCTATCCTGCAGAATGTTTGCTGGGACATTAAATAGCAACAACATAGTTAGTATTCTTTCCAGTCTTTCAGTCTTATGTTATTAAGATAACATTTTGTCAATTAAGATCAGGAGTTCCATAGGGATATTGATTACTAAATGTACACAGGCATCATGAGGTATCACAAACTGATTGTTTTCTTCACCCAAAGCTTTAGATTTTATACTTTCAGACTTTTCCATTAAAGTGTAGACCGCAGGAAATGCAAGGGAGACACCCTCACTTACAGCTACCTGGTTATTAAAAGAAACCAATGACAGCATCAAAAAGTGTAACTTAAAGAGCCAGCATAAATAAATAAGATGCAGAAGAATGACAATCATATAATGAGGTAGGTCTTTACAAACAGAAAAGAAAGCAAAAAGGCAAAACTCAAAGATGCTGTTCCATTCAAAAGACCTTGAGAAATGCTTCTTGGCAGCTGGCATATTTAAATGTAGTACGAATGCAGGGAAGAGTTCACTTTGAACTCCTGGATGGACAGACACGGGATTCAGCCCACAGAAAGCATGTATGCTGTTGCCCACATATTAACGATGAACCCGTTAAGCTGTTCCTTAATTGGCACAAAAATAGAAACAAGGAGACTTCTCCTGCTCAAGGAAGAATGTCAGACGGCTCGCAAGACGGCGTCCGAGACAAACACAAATACTGTCACGTCAAGCAACAGTGAACTTCTGACAGAGATGAATGGGATTAAACTAAGTGGTAAGTCAGAACTTGAAGGCAGCAGATGAGAAGAAAGGAAAAATCAACAACAACAAAAAAGCAGCAAGAATCCTGAAATCCACAACAATTGCCAATTCCGTTCTTAAGTTCCTACCAATTATATATCCTTGACGACTGCGTGCAACATGAACCTTCACAAGAGAAATCAGAACGTGCTCCAAAGCGGCCCTTTCCTTCCTCCTCTGCTTAAATTTAAACAGATGTGACTGAGTACGATGAGTTTCTGAATGATCAGAAGACAGGGATAGGATTGGTCATGTTTGGTAGGGTCACCCATTATTGTTTTCTAGACGTCTTCGCAGAAAGTTTAGGGTCATTTTCAGCGTTACGTTTCTCTCTTTGCAGTGGTCTTTTTGAGAACTCATACTGCTAAATTCCCTCCTGCGACTAGGACGCAGGCACATGGCTGCGCAAGGAATGGTTAGTCTAGGCGGCATGCTGATATTTTTTATCGTTGCGTGGAGAGAACAGATTGGAACCCCACAGCTGCATGGACACCACAATGGTCAATCGATACACGCTAGAACCACTGTATAGAATTAGTCGTTCTCTTATATGGGTAAGGAGGGTATGGAGAATGTGAATGGGGAGACATTTTTCTCCCTCTCTCAACATAGTAGAATCCAATGGGGTCATCCCATGAAGCTGATTGGTGGGAGATCCAGGACAGATAAAAGGAAGGACTTCTTCACACAGCATGTAGTTAAATTATGGCACTCGCTACCACAAGTTGTAGTGATGGCCACCAATTTGGATGGCTTTAAAAGGAGGTTGGATAAATTCCTGGAGGCGAAGGCTATCAGTGGCTTCTAGCCCTGATGGTTGTGCGCTACCTCCAGTATTCAAGGCTGTAACCCTGTGTGCACCAGTTGCTGGGGAACATGGGTGGGAGGGTGCTGTTGCACCATGTCCTGCCTTGTTGGTCTCTGGCCAATGGCTGGTTGGCCACTGTGTGAGCAGAGTGTTGGACTAGATGGACCCTTGGTCTGATCCAGCATCAGGGCACTTCTTACATTCTTATGTTCATTGGGCTCTACATATGTTGATATTTATCCAAATGTGCTCCTCAATGCATGCATGTTGGGAGAGCCCCTGGGTGAGTGATGTGTCTCGCAAAGCCTCTCAACTTATCGGGAGACAATGAAGAGGTCTGCCATGTAATCCACAAAGCTTTATTCAGGCAATGAACATCTCTTCCCACCTGAAGAGAGTCTAACCTCTAGGAACTATCCTCTAGGCAAAACTATGCAAGCTAAGTGAGACAATTGTCTTTTCAAGAAAAAGGGAAGCTTTTCCCGAGAACGCTTTAACTTCAAGGAGGCTGGTTCTGAAAAAGCCTTTGGTGAGAAGCTAGCTGGGCCGACCTTCTCTCACCTTTCTTTAGCTCCGCCCATTTTAGTCTGCCGCATACTCTAGGATCAGCTAGCCCTGAAGTGCCCTCCCCCTTGGACGAATACTGATTTCTCACAGACTGTGTGTTGTTAACGTTTTCAGAGGTAAGGTCTGGCGAAGGTTCATTCCCAGATGGTGAAGAGCCTATGAGAGTCACCTCCCCCACTCCCCGTATAGACTGGTATGTTTCTGGCGCCTTCTCTTCTGCTTCTGAATCCGATTCTGTTTGATTGCCTGTAACTGTTGTGGTTAGGTTTTTAACCACAGAAGGAAAAGGACTCTAAAGAGTTAAAAAGATGTCCTTGGCCAGATTGTCTCTGCCAGGAGAAGTCCAGTATGAAGCAGATTCTTCCCTGGCCTACGTGCGGTACGAGATGTACAAGATGAAGAGACTATTGGTTAATTGGGCCAAGGAGAAAAGTGTATTTAAGAAGTCCATGTTGTATGGCTTCTTACTGCTGGAACTTACTGCTGGAACTTACTGCTGGAACTTACTGCTGGTTCTTACTGCTGGAACTTACTGCTGATGTTATACTGCTACGTTGTTGCTGTACTGTGAAAGGACTGTATATATGACCATTTATTCTGTAAGTAATTTATTTAGTGTCAGTAAAGCTTCTTTACTGACCAAAGACCGTGAGTGCTTCTTTTTGTTCCTAAATTCAAGCTGAAACCATTTCCAGACTCTACGCTGCTGCTATTTTCGCACTCTGCTATATTTTGGGTAAGCAATTACCCCGATAGGTTATGCGCCCAGAGAAAGTCTGGAAGGCATAATTTTTGGTTGCTGGAAAGCTTGAGAGCAAAGGAACGCTGGAGGGAAAGACGGAGTCGAGCTCAGGCAGTTCATCGAGCTCAGACGGGTCTGTATCCAGTGTGAGTCGCGCTCCAGCCCAGCCGGTGAGGATGGCCCAGGTTCAGATGGCATCCAGTATTCCGGTGGAACGGCTGAATGAGAGAAATTACTTAACGTGGTCATTCAAGATGGAAATGTTTTTGAAGCGGGACAGATGTTGGAACGTCGTGAGTGTCCCGAGGCCGGTTGGTCAGACTGCTCAAGAAGCACAAGTGTGGGAAGAGCAGAATGAAAGGGCCAAAGCAAACATTGTCTTGAGTATGGAGGACTCGCAAATTGTCCATATCAACAGAGATGAGACGGCAAGAGACAGCTGGAATGCGCTGAGACAGATTTATGTGCGTGCGTCGGCAAGCACACGGCTGAGCCTCACCAGAGAGCTGTATCGGTTAAAGTTGGAGGAGGCTGGAAGTTTGGCAAATCATCTCCAACAGGTGAGATCTCTATTTGTCCAGTTGCAGGAGGTCGGAATCGTTTTTACGGAAGAGCATAAGTGCTACCTGATTTTGGGGTCGTTGCCTCAAAGCTGGGACATTCTGACAACCAGTCTGGAAAGTATGAAGACTGATGAACTCACTCTTCATTATTTGACGGGTCGTTTGCTCCAAGAAGAGAAACGGCGTCTTTCCAGGAAGGAGGAAAACTGCCAGGAAAGGGTTAAGCAGTCAGCCCTTGGCAGCAGAGAAAGAATGCAGAAAGATAAGTGTTTCCAAGGCAACAGTGTGGAGAGAACCGCAGTTGCAATAAGAAAGTGTTATTTTTGCAAACAGCCGGGTCATATCAAACGCTTCTGTAAAAAGAGGAAGAAGGGAGTTACACAGGCTGGAGAGGAGAAGGAATGCTCGAATGCATTTGTTTCAGCCACAGTGAGGTGTAACGAGGCCCAAGAGGTTTGGCTGATTGATTCTGCGTCGTCCAGAACAATTTCTAATAATCCAGAGGCGTTTCGGAAGTTGGAACCAAGCAAGGTGAAGTCAATCACGCTTGCAGATGGACGAACGTCGAGGGTGGAAGGAATTGGCTGTTGCTACGTTCCATGTCTGCAAAAGGAGTGTGAACAGGTTCTGTATGTTCCAGATTTAGATTTTTGTCTCCTTTCTGTTAGTGCTCTAACGTCTGAAGGATACGTTGTTACGTTTCAGAAGGATGAGTGCCAAGTGATTAAGGATGGACAAAATGTGGCACTGGGACATGTTAAAAATGGACTGTTTTACATGGGTGCAGGTAAAGAAAGGGTGGCACAAACTGGTAACGTGCCAGACCATAAAAATTGTGTTCATGAGTTGCACAGGCGTTTAGGTCATGCAAGTTTTAAAGTGTTAAGTCACATGCCTCAAGTGTGTACAGGGTTAAGCTTGCGAAACTGTAAAAATTTCTTGGATTGTTCAATCTGTCATCAGACCAAATCCCGGGTGCAGAACATCTGCAGGAAAAGTGACAGGGTGTCACAAAAGCCTTTTGAACTGGTGTTTATTGACTTGGTAGGGCCATTCACGCCTACACAAGGGGGATCCAGTTACGTGCTTGTAATTCTGGATGATTACACACGCTTTAGTTGGTGTTATTTACTAAAGCGAAAATCAGAAGCTTTTGAAACTTTTAGGGATTGGAAAACTTGGGCGGAAAAGTTCTTTAACAAGCCCATTATTTCTGTGCAGTCGGACCGTGGGGGTGAGTTTGTTTCTGGAAGGTTCTGTGAGTGGTTTAGGAAAACAGGAATCACACACAGGTTAATAGATCCCCAAACTCCTTTTCAAAATGGGTCAATTGAGAGAAGAATTGGAGTACTTCAAATGAAGAAAGATTCTCTAATGGCTGATGCAAACGCTGAGCAAGATTTGTGGGGAGAAGCATTTTTAACCGCAAACTATCTGTGTAATAGAACCTGGAGCAGGGTTACAGGCAGTTCGCCTTACTGTTTACTTTTTGGTTCAAAGCCAGATTTGTCTCACTTGAGAACATGGGGGTCTTGGGCATACGTGCATATCCCAAAGTCCAAAAGGTCTAAAGGTGAAACCAAGTCTGTGAAATTACGTTTTGTGGGTTATTCTGGCATGCAATCCAAATCTTGGCGTTTTTCCCTAAGTCATGGGAAGGTGGTTGTTTCTAGGTCTGCTACTTTTCAGGAGGCAGGTTGGGACAGGATTCAAGGTTCCCAAGTTCTGTTAGAAACTGTGAACAACCAGGAGAAAACAGTAACTCAGGGGTTAACTTCTCAGAGCCCTCACATCTCTGAGAAGAGTGTTTCCACTCCCAAAAGTGGAAGGGAGGAGGGAAATGAAAGGGAGGAAGAAATTTCCAGTGTACCTCGTCGTTCACAAAGAAAAAACAAAGGAATTCCACCTTTAAAGTATTCAGATGAATTCAGTGTGTGTTGTGTGAAGTCTGAACCTGAGAGTTACAGTGATGTGTTGAAATTGTCTGAACAAGAGCAAGAAAAGTGTTTTCAGGCAGCGAAAACTGAAAGGGGGTGTTTTCAAACACACGTGTCTGTATGCAAAGGGGCAAGCAAAAGAGTACATGATTGTGGAGCTAGTGGTTCGTCTACTGGTGGCAGGGAGTTCCCAAGACCACATTCAAGAAAACTCAGCCCAAAGCTGCAGGAAGGGTTGAAACTGAAGTCTCTGGGGAAAGTTAGGTGTTACCTTGGTGTAGAGGTAGAAAAGTTTCCAAAGGAAATTACCTAAAAAGCCAGAAGCAGAAAGTTTTAAAATTGCTGAAAGTTTGCAAGTTGGAAGATTGCAAAGTAGTTCAACGCCCCAAAGCACAAAGTTTTTTCAACAGTGCTTGGAAGAAGAAGAAAAGAAAAACTTACATATAAATAAGTCTCTGGGAAATGTAAAACACAGAGAAATGTACACAATGTTGGGATTGTTGTAAACATGTAAAGTTGATTTCTTACAGGTGAAATGTAATGAAATGTAAATTGTATTTTTTCTGTAGTTAAAAATGAAAGGGTGTTGTGGTTAGGTTTTTAACCACAGAAGGAAAAGGACTCTAAAGAGTTAAAAAGATGTCCTTGGCCAGATTGTCTCTGCCAGGAGAAGTCCAGTATGAAGCAGATTCTTCCCTGGCCTACGTGCGGTACGAGATGTACAAGATGAAGAGACTATTGGTTAATTGGGCCAAGGAGAAAAGTGTATTTAAGAAGTCCATGTTGTATGGCTTCTTACTGCTGGAACTTACTGCTGGAACTTACTGCTGGAACTTACTGCTGGTTCTTACTGCTGGAACTTACTGCTGATGTTATACTGCTACGTTGTTGCTGTACTGTGAAAGGACTGTATATATGACCATTTATTCTGTAAGTAATTTATTTAGTGTCAGTAAAGCTTCTTTACTGACCAAAGACCGTGAGTGCTTCTTTTTGTTCCTAAATTCAAGCTGAAACCATTTCCAGACTCTACGCTGCTGCTATTTTCGCACTCTGCTATATTTTGGGTAAGCAATTACCCCGATAGTAACGCCTTCTCTTCTGCTTCTGAATCTGATTCGGATTCAGAAATTCCGAAGCTGGGGGGAGGCCTGAAACACCTCCACCCAGCTTAGGGGGAACAGGCCTAGTCATGACAGTGGGGCAAGATGTACTGAAGAGGAACAGAGTAAATCAGAGCAATCCCCATCCTCAGTGTCTCTGTCATGTGTTTTCTTGAATATTAGCACAGAGGTTACACACCAAACTGTATGCGTAGTGTGCTGGTAGACATTTCCTTAATCACAGCTTCTGGATTAAGTGGAGTTGTGATCTTGGAATGGCTGCTAACTCACTTCTGTGTATTGCCCTCTTCTTGCTAAGGTTTCCACAACTGGTTGTAAGACCGTGAACAACGCGGGTGGGAAATATACAGCCTGCAGGCTGCATGTGCCCTCCACAGCACCCCCACTATGGTTCCCACAACTGCCTCCCCACCAATATTATACATGCCACATAATAAAGGTGGGAATCACCTCACAGCAGGAGTCCTCTTGCAGTACAGCAAGGCTCAAATGTTTCAGAAGGCAACAGAGGACCAGGACAACATGGATCACATTTGCTGGTCATAGACAATCCATCCTCCCCATCTGGATTTAGGACTGAAAGACCCAGGAAAAGTGTGGGTGCATGGAGGTTAAGTTGTAAGCAAGCACGATTTGTGACATTGCACAGCACCATGACTGATCACATAACAAGTCAAATAAGGCATCAGTCTTAGTTTCTAATTTACTGGCTTTGTGGAGTTTGGACCAATGTGAGATAGCCTTATTTTCTGGTCTTTTAAACCGGCAGTGTTTTTTTTTTAATATAATTGACATATACGTCAACAGGCAAAGAAAATGGCATCTGTAGCTCTGCTATGGAGTGCTAAAATGGTCAAAATTTGTAGTAATAGCCAGCGTTTTCGCTCCTCACCCCCTTTTGGCACCTGCAGGGGATGGTGCATGGAGGATCCAGGGAGCAAAACATTGCCCACTTTTGATGTACATGGTGACATAGAGGAATTCAATAGCGCTGTCAGCCAGCATATGTAATTTCAGTGTTCATATGCATAAGGTAGCTTCATGCAATAAAGGAAAATGGCAAACATCTGCATTTCTATGAGCCATTGCATGCACCAGGCAATAGTCCAGGCTCCAAACTTGTCATTCCCATCACTGATGGTCAGGCTCTATACTAAAGTTGGCATAATATAGTAGCAACCATTTCATAAGGACGGAATAAGGACAATATGATAGTATTGGCTGGGTGGACAGGGGTTGAGGAATTAATGTGCTTCCTGAAAGAGCTTTCTGAAAGGTCTATCAGCCCTCCTGGCTGGGGATGATGGATGTTGTCATCTATCACATCTGGAGGGCACCAAGTTAGGGAAGGGAGATCTAAGAAGTAGATCAGCTCTGGTCCATTGACTTTCCATGCTGTCCTTGTGATAGGAACAGTTTTTAACTTGTGCTACTTATTGTCCTAACCGGTGAAACTGAACCAGGTTTTGCCATACATTGGCACAGTTCAGACAACACATTTCTCAACGGTGGTTTTAAAACTCCACTGTGGAGTAGTTATACCACCGTTGAGAAAAGTGTTGTCTGGAGGAAAAACACCCCATGGTGGAGTAGTTGTTGTTTTGAAAAACACTCCACCTTGAATCTTCACACTGTGCAGAGGAGAGTTCCTGCAAAACCGTTGTGTTCCATATTGTCTGGAGGGCTCTGTGGAATTTCCTGTTAAGTGGAATTTTCCAGTGGCCATAGAGTTCCCTGGTAAGAGTGGCGAAAGAAGGGAGTGTCACTCTAGGAGAGCTGCTGGGATTGTTGGTTTGTTGTTGTTGTTTTTGCAGCAATGGCTGATGGGATACCATTGGGAGGAGAGAGGGCAGAGGAACTGTCAATCAAACACTGCATTGACTTTTACTCCGAGGCCACACCCACACAACGGTGGAGTTGGAACATGCTGTGTGGTGAGCACCCCCTACAAACTCCACCATTGAGTGGAGTTTCCCAATGAGTAGAGAAAAGCGTTGTGTGAACTGAGCCACTGACTAAAACTGGGTGAGGCAATGTGGAGAAGACCAGGTAGAGCGGTTTGGGAAGGCTGCTCCATCTAGGCTAGCGACTGGCCATCCTGTAACACAAGTATTTGTATTTACTTTGCACTAGAAGAAACATGAGTCTTACCTTTCTCACAGTCTTGTCTGGTTCAAGAGCAATGTCTGGAATGTTGGCATCAACCATGAGTGAAAACAAGTTCAAAATCAAGTTGGAATACCTGGGGGGAAGAAGAGCACAGGTAAATAAAAATAAATAAAAAAATAAATCAGGAACTGGTGGATATTTATTTATTTATTATTTATTTATTACATTTCTATACCGCCCAATAGCCGGAGCTCTCTGGGCAGTTCACAAAACCGCCCAGAGAACGTGGATAGAGAACGTGGGAAAGACGAGACAGTTCCGAAGATCAAAGTCATCCCTCTCAAAACAAGCCTATAGCAAGACTGTCATTTTCACAAAGAAAAACAACATTGCTGGCCATAGGTGAAGCATCGTACTTATAGAAAAATGTCCCTATGGGAGAGTTTAGAGTGTTAGCTTTACACCATTGTTTTTGGCAGTGGTTAAGTACACGTGGCCCTGTATAAGGAGAGAACTCTGAAGCCAGACCTTTGGCTATTGAAAATGGCAGGGAGGGGGCGTAAAGTAACCTTTCACCCTTGTGAGCATTGGCATGGGGGAGAGGCTAGAGTTCTGGCATGTCAGCTCAGCCTCATTTCAAAACGTGGCTGCCATTCCAAATTGGCTCCTGACCAGAGCTCGAGGGATGAAGCCATCTAATAGTACCAGGCGTGAAGTAAAACTCTTCCAGAAAATGTAATTTTACAAATCCAAAAGCCATTTATAACCATTACAAGAGGAGCAGCTTGACAGCTGTCTTGTGTTCTAGAAACAGTTGTCAATCTTTGAAGGATCGCATTTATTATTTTACTTTTTGTCCTTTAAGGACAACAAAAAAAAAAAAGGGTTTTCTGTTTCTTCTAGTGGGAAACTTGTGACCTTCAAGGTTTTTTGGCTTACAACTCCCATCATTTCCACCATGGACTATGGTGGATGGGAACTGTAGTCCAACAACATCTGGGGAACCACAAATTGAACAATATGATCTCATGTTATACACAAACCTACTCCAGTCTAAACAACCAGAGGGAGAATTGCAAATATGAAAATTAGGAGCAAGGAAGCAAGTATCAAATGAAGCCCTCTGTATAGGGAAGGTTCTTTACTGAGTTGTGGCTTGCGTTCTATTCGCTGTGAAGAAAAGAACCTTCGATTAGAGAGATGTAAGCCGATGAGTCTGAGCTGAATACTCAAACTGGCTATGAGGAAAACACACACGACTACGAGTGTCACAACTCACAACTAACTTGCATACTACAATCAACATCTGAGAACCTCCTCCTCCACTAAGGATCGCCTGGGGCCAACACGGTCATCATTTCAGCGTCAGGTTAAGATTTTCTTCTTCCCCCAGGCATTTGGCAGCATTTAATAGAGCTTCTTAATTTAGGGTGCAAATCTACTGATTGTGCCTCCCCTGCTCGGAAGCTTCCGATTCGGAGGCTACCAAGATTCCTATGCCCTGCTGAGCAGGCAGGAAGAACAGTGGAGTCAGATCCATGCCTCCCTGACTTTGATGGTTTCCGCTAGACGGGCTTTTGAGCCCTTCTAGAGAGGGTGCTTTAGAGGGAGGAGGATGGAGGAAACTCAGCATATCCCCTGTTCCTCCCGAGGTCACACTTCCGACCTTGGAGGGCAACCAGCAAGGTTGGGAGAGGAAGGCCAACTTTCCAACTCCCTTTTCCAAGGTGAAAGAGCTATCTCCGACCTCAGCACGTTTTTTCCGAGTAATTCTACGGTTCCTGGACCACTCGTCCAGGGACCATACAATTGCTCTCTTAGTGGTTTATTTATTTATTTATTATTTATTTATTTATTATACCATCCAATTAGCGAAGCTCCCTGGGCGGTTTACAGGGGTTGGCATTTTATTAAGAACATACGAAGTGCCCTGAGGTTGAATCAGACCAAGGGTCCATCTAGTCCAGCACTCTGTTCACACAGTGGCCAACCAGCTGTTGACCAGGGACCAACAAAGCAGGGCATGGTGCAGCAGCACCCTCCCACCCATGTTCCCCAGCAACTGGTGCACACAGGCTTATTGTTATTATTATTTATTTATTTATTTATATAGCACCATCAATGTACATGGTGCTGTACAGAGTAAAACAGTAAATAGCAAGACCCTGCCGCATAGGCTTACAATCTAATAAAATCATAGTAAAACAATAAGGAGGGGAAGAGAATGCAAACAGGTACAGGGTAGGGTAAGCAGGCACAGGGTAGGGGAAAACTAACAGTAGAAAGTAACAGTAGAAGTCTGCACAACATCAAGTTTTAAAAGCTTTAGGAAAAAGAAAAGTTTTTAGTTTTATTGCCTCGAATACTGGAGATAGCGCACAACCATCAGGGCTAGTAGCCATTGACAGCCTTTGCCTCCAGGAACTTCTCCAACCCCCTTTTAAAGCCCTCCAGATTGGTGGCCATCACCACATCCTGTGGTAGTGAGTTCCATCGCTTAACTATGTGCTGTGTGAAGAAGTCCCTCCTTTTATTTGTCCTGGATCTCCCACCAATCAGCTTCATGGAATGACCCCATTGGGTTCTAGTATTTTGAGAGAGGGAGAAAAATGTCTCCCTTTCCACATTCTCCATGCCATGCATAATTTTGTACACCTCTATCACATCTTCCCTTAGCCTCAAGCCTTTTTAAGCATTTATACATTAAAGATTTTATATTATATTTTTATTATGTTGTATTTGGGTTTTTTCCTTTTTATGAACTGCCCAGAGAGCTCTGTTTATTGGGCAATCTGGACTTGACATGAATGAAATGTAATGAATGAAACTAGATCATTCGGTCTAAATCACCATCCTGAAGTTTTTCAAGTGTCCTTTCACACAATAGTGATTAGAAATATGTTTTTCAATGGCCCTTAATCCAACTGCAGTGAAGTTGTGTATGTTAAGAAGCATTTATCTTTTCTTCGTCTTTTGCAAAGATGCTTCCCATGACACAAAGCCTTAACAATTGAGACTTTCGCTGGCTTTGCTAAGCATTCCCAGCACCGAACCAAAATGCAATTAATTAGCTACTGAAGAACAGAGAGCATCACTGTAAAAAACTGACAGTTTCCTGTGACAGGAGGAATATTTATATATATACAGAGAGAGAGAGAGAGAGAGAGAGAGAGAGAGAGAAGACAGAAGATTAAAAAAAGGAAAGAAAAAGGCAGAAGAATAATTCTTTAACAAATTCTTCCCCTTTTTTCTATTTCAAGGTCTTACTTTAAAATCATCCCCCACACCGCTCCTTGCTTTCAGCATCTTGAAAATATATTTAAGCAACCGTTCAGAGTTACTTGAGACACCTGCTCCTGCTGCAGTGCATGCTGGATTTGAAATTAGACATTCATTTTCCCCTTCCTCATCTCGTTAGATGTTTATACATTTAAAACACAAGTCAGTTTAGGGAGGGGGGGGTCTATTTCTTTCCCTCTTGTCCCGTCTTAAGTGAGTTTCTTGCATCAGCTTCTCTGCCCTCCCTACACACACTTAAATGACTCCAGTGGGCACACATTCCAAGTATGTCTACTTCCAACTATTATCTCATGCATTTTATTTTGCATACATCAGAAAGATCCAATCAAGATGTCTTGCCGTTTACATCCTTTCCAGTTCGGGCTTGCAGGAGACAAATGCTGCCTTGGTCACATTTTATCACACATTTATTAGGGGTATTTCAAAGGCAATCGCGTCGCAAATGTTCGATCCGAAATGCTGTTCACCTTTTAATATTATTACCCGGTAGGTAACACTCCTTTGCAAAACTTTGAAGATTCAAATATCAATAAAGAGAGAGAAAGAAAGCAATTCTTCAACACCCATGGCCAAATCATGAGAAATGTCACTTTAACCTTGCTACGATCATCTCGTAGCTATAACGTCCTCCTTGCCGGCCTAACCTTCTCCCACATCACTCCTCTTTAGTCAATTCGAAATGCTTTTGCTAAACCCATCGCTCTCTCCCGACACTATCGCTCGCATCTCCCCTCTCCTTAAGACTGCACGGTGGCTCTCTGTCACTGTCTGCATCAATTTCTAATTCACAGTCTTCACCTTGAAAGCTGTCCACACCTGTTATCTCTTGGCGTTTCCCATATACCTGTTCCCAGTGTGCTAATTTCGCATTGACGCCATCTGAATTCTTCTCTACACCTGCGTGTATGTCGTGCCTAGGCCTGTCCCCCTTGGCCTGGGGGAATCAGATTTTAAAGCAGAAGGGACAGCGCCAGAAACGTACCAGCCTACAGAGGAAGTGGAGGAGGTGGTTCTCCCAGGCTCTTCATCAGCTGGGGATGAACCTTCGCCAGACCTTATCACTGAAAATGTTAACAACACACCGTCTGTGGGAAATCCGTATTTTTCCGAGGGGGAAGGCACTTCAAGGCTAGCTGAATCTAGAGACTGCCACAGGCTCAAACGGGAGGAAGGCAAGAGAAGGCCGGCCCGGCTAGCTTCTTGCCAAAGGCTTCTTCAGAACCAGCCTCCTTGAAGTTAAAGCATTCTGGGAAAACGCTTTCACTTTTTCTTGAAAGGACAACTGTCTCACTTAGTTCGCATAGTTTTCCCTAGAGGAAAGTTCCTAGAAGTTAGACTCTCTTCGGGAGGGAAGAGATGTTTATTGCCTGAATAAAGCTTTGTGGATCACGTGGAAGACCTCTTTATTGTCTCCCAATAAGGTGGGTTTTTTTGGGAAACACCAATACCTCACGTTCCAAATCACGTGAGGTACTGGTTCCTCTCTATTCAGCCCTGGTTAGGCCTCATCTAAAGTATTGCGTCCAGTTCTGGGCTCCACAATTCAAGAAGGACGCAGACAAGCTGGAGCGTGTTCAGAGGAGGGCAACCAGGATGATCAGGGGTCTGGAAACAAAGCCCTATGAAGAGAGACGGAAAGAACTGGGCATGTTTAGACATGAGAAGAGAAGATTGAGGGGAGACATGAGAGCACTCTTCAAATACTTAAAAGGTTGTCACACAGAGGAGGGCCAGGATCTCTTCTCGATCCTCCCAGAGTGCAGGACACGGAATAACTGGCTCAAGTTAAAGGAAGCCAGATTCCAGCTGGACATCAGGAAAAACTTCCTGACTGTTAGAGCAGTACGACAATGGAATCAGTAACCTAGGGAGGTTGTGGGCTCTCCCACACTAGAGGCATTCAAGAGGCAGCTGGACAACCATCTGTCAGGGATGCTTTAGGGTGTATTCCTGCACTGAGCAGGGGGTTGGACTTGATGGCCTTGTAGGCCCCTTCCAACTCTGCTATTCTATGATTCTATGATTCTATGACAATGTATACCTTTGGCCATGACATGGAATATTCCATGTTTTTCCATTTTACAGGTATTTCCCTCTCCTTGTTCAAGTTCCGCTAGGATCAGCCTCACTGAGACAGCCTAGAAGTTACATTTGCTAAGGGGAAACGGGGCAAGATCTACACTATTGCTTTAAAACAGTTTATTTATTATTTATTTATTTAAAACATTTAGATCCTGCCCTATATCATTAAGATCTCAGAGGTGTACAGATAAAAACATACAGTATAAAACAATAAATATGCAGTTAAAACAAATTAAACTATAATCCAAGTTAAAACAATATATAATTTAAGAGCAGTAAAAGCAGTTAAAACAATGTGCCAGTGAGTTTAACCATCAAAGGCTTTGTTAAAAAGCCATGTTTTTACTTGGCGTCGAAATGAAATCAATGTTGGCGCCAATTGGGCCTCCAAGGGGAGGGCATTCCACAGTCAGGGTGCCACAGCAGAGAAGGCCCTCTCCCTTGTCCCATCATAGTGTATATCAGTTTATAACAGTACCGACAACTGCTGGGGCCCAGGACACACATCATATACAGTTTTCAAAATGTTTTCAAAGTGTCATATCCTGCTTGGTGTAGATCTGACCCTGGAGAGTTTCCCATGCCACAAGCATATTATTTAGAACAAGCATATTTTGTGTTAGTGAGCACATTTGGAATTTCGGGAAAGTGTCATGGGAGCTCTCACAAAATGGCTGCCAGGGGTTGGGCTTGCCCGTTCATAAAATGGCTGCCATGGTGGGTAAGGACGGTCACAAAACACTCATTTCCCAGAAAGCAAACTGGTGAGACTAAAAGGGAAGTAACTTTCCCAAGAACCTAGGCACAAGGCAGAGGTGGGGTTCGTGCTCCAAAAGGCAAAGCCACACTTTTGAACTCAAATAAAGGTGGTAGAGGCAGGTAGACCTTCACTTCACAGCATGCCAGCCTCAAAATTTTTTAAAAAAGGAATAAATAAATAAATAAATAAATAAAATGCCTTGAGAAATAAAATAAAAATCAGGAGGGGCAGGAGTATAGCAAGTGCTAAGAAAAGTGTCTATGGGCTTGAAGACACATATACTGTGGTTTCCGGAAAAGACATTTTTATTTGTGTGCATTTGAAGGTGAAACAAGAAG
Organism: Elgaria multicarinata webbii; assembly: GCF_023053635.1. NCBI lineage: Eukaryota > Metazoa > Chordata > Lepidosauria > Squamata > Anguidae > Elgaria > Elgaria multicarinata. The sequence goes on from NC_086176.1 coordinate 113,275,345, forward strand.
TCCTGAGAAAATGGCTGCCTTCTAAAACTTTCTTTCCTCTAAGCTAATCCCATGTGGGTTTGGGGAGAGCTGCTAAGGCCTCCTTTGCTTGGGCAAGGCTCAATTGGTTGAGACATATCTAAAATTGGGTTAGTTTGGCTCCAGTTATTTTAAGGTGACTGTATGGAAAGGAGGACAGGGCTCCTGTATCTTTAACGTACAGAAAAGAGAATTTCAGCAGGTGTCATTTGTATGCATGCAGCACCTGGTGAAATTCCCTCTTCATCGCAATAATTAAAGTTGCAGGAGCCCTGCCCTCTTTTGCATCTGGTCACTCCAGTAAAGCTCCTGCAGCTTTAACTGTTGTGATGAAAAGGGTATTTCACCAGGTGCTGCATGCATACAAATGACACCTGCTGAAATTCCCTTTTCTATAGTACTGTTAAAGATACAGGAGCCCCGTCCTCCTTTCCATATGGTCACTCTAAAGCAAGCAGGCCATAATGGTCATGGTTAAGGTGACCATATGAAAAGGAGGACAGGGCTCTTGTATCTTTAACAGTTGTATTGAAAGGGGAATTTCAGCAGGTGTCATTTGCAATTCCCTCTTCATCACACCAGTTAAAGCTGCAGGCGCCCTGCCCTCTTCTGAATCTGGTCACTCTAGTATAGCCCCTGCTGCTTCAACTTGTGATGAAGAGGGAATTTCACCAGGTGCTGCATGCATAACACCTGCTGAAATTCCCTTTTCTATAGAACCATTAACGATGCAAGAGCCCTGCCCTCCTTTCCATAGGATCACCCTAGTTATTTGAGTAAATATGTTTGACAATGGATTCCTGATTTGGAGTATTGTTGCTTCGGACGGGACTGTAAGTTTCGCAATGTAAGAGTTTAACTCTGTCCAAATGTTCATTAAATTAATCAACTGCAAGGCTAAAGACAAAAGAAAATTCTGGTGCTGTGCGAGATATATACAGTCACACACACACACACACACTCGTTTTGTCTTAAGTTTCACACTAGGAAACATGCGTAATTGATCCTCTGGATGTCACCTGCACAAGTTAATCCCTTTGTGATGATCCTCTGGAGGGATGAGAGTTACCGCACTCTCTGCTTAATAAGTCAACTTTGTTTACTCCTCCTGCTGAATGGCAGCTAATGCATTATCAATGACAGTTTATAAAAGATAGCTCTTTCTTTCTCTCCACCTCCGCTTTCAAGAAGACGGAATACCGTGTCCACCTCCTCAGACATTGCTTCACATGACCCCCTCACTGCCTTCTTTCAGAGATCACCATGCCACTCAATGGATTTCCCTTTAAGGAAATCCATTCTGATACTAATAAGGAGAGACCCCTAATAATAGGGGTGCAACCAGAGCAGAGTTGCAGGAGCCAACATGACATGCAGCATGGCTGCCATTTTGGTCCTGTGCTAACCACAGGAATGCAGGCACCACAGACTTCACAGGTCAATGCTCACTCAAGAATCATCCCCACCCACCCTCATCTAGATGGTTCAATTATTATTATTATTATTATTATTATTAATAATAATAATAATAATAATAATAATAATAATTTATAAAGCACCATCAATTTTCATGGCGCTGTACAGAATAAAACAAAACAAGTCAACATACCATATGGCTTATTTATTTATTTACTTATTTATTTTATTACATTTTTATACCGCCCAATAGCCGAAGCTATCTAAAATCACCATAACAGAGAAGGGAGGGAGGGGAAAAACCAATAGGGATAGTGGACATTAAAACTAACTATAGACTAGTATGACCACGCTACGGTTAAAAAGCTTTCGAGAAAAGAAATGTTTCCAAGTGAGATTTAAAAACAGAAATTGACGTCGTGGTCCGCAAATGCACTGGAAGAGAATTCCAGGCATGGGGGGGGGGGGGGCAGTGAGCGAGAATGGGCGAAGACGAGCGAGAGATGTGGAAACTCTTGGGCAGGTAAGAGACATGGTGTTATTGGAGTGGAGGGCACGAGCAGGGCGATGGAGTGAAATAAGGGACGAAAGGTAGGAAGAGCCAGATTATGACGGGCTTTAAAAGGAAGAAGCTTGTATTGGATTCTATAAGAGATAGGTCCACCTGCCCAGACCTTAAGATCATCTAGAGGGGCCCTTCTCCGTGAGCCCCTGCCAAAGGCAGTGAGGCAGGTGGCTACTAGGAGGAGGGCTTTCTCTGCTGTGGCACCCCGGTTGTGGAACGAGCTCCCCAGAGAGGTCCGCCTGGCACCTACACTGTACTCCTTTCGTCGCCAGCTGAAGACCTTTTTATTCTCTCAGTATTTTAACACTTAATTTTAACTTAAATTTAAATTTTACAGTTCTAACTCTGTATTTTAATCTTATATCAATTTTGCTGCGTGGTTTTATCCTGGTTGTGCTTTTTTATACTGTATTTTGTGCTTTTAACCTGTTGGTTGTTTTATTATGGTTTTAATTTTTGTGAACAGCCCAGAGAGCTTCGGCTATTGGGCGGTATAAAAATGTAATAAATAAATAAATAAATAAATAAATAGAAAGCCAGTGGAGGGATTTTAAAAGCGGGGTGACAATGCACCCTCGGATGGCTCAAACACCTCGGTCTCCAACTGGGGTCTCCCACATGGTGCCCAATGTGTCCACCGACACCTCCCCTGGCACCCAACATATCCCTGCGTTTTCTGATATTTATTTTATTGCTTAAGTCTTTATTGCTCAAGATGGTCAGAGCAAATGGATTTTCAGAGCCCTTATGACAGCTAAAAGACGTATATGACCACGTTGGAAGGATAAATGCTCACCTCCCATAATGCAACGGAGCGAGGACTTCACAACGCGCTCAACATTTGAACAGGGTAACTTGCGACTGGATATGTATATGGATATTTGGTCTGCTTTTCTGGAAACCTATGCATAAATCTCCTCCCTCACCCTTCCAATTTTTTTTTAAAAATATTAATAGTATACCTGATGAAAAATGAGGATATTCCTGTATATGTAATGTGTTTTCTTTTTGAGTTCACGATGGTTTTTTGGTTCTGTTGGATGAAGATTATGCATTCATTCCACTTGCAGACACTTGGTTTAGTTCAGTAGAAGATGAAGATTTCAGGGGTGAAGCCAAAGGCACTTTTGGAGGGGAAGGATTTGAAGTGGAGGGAAAGCGACTGAGAAAGTGGGCATTCTGCAAGAGTTCTGAGAGAGAGAGGCCATAGCTAGACCTAAGGTTTATCCCTGGATCATCCAGGGGTCAAACCTGTTCATCTAGGTGACACACAGGGGATCCAGTGCTCAGGCAGGGGCGAACCCTGGATGATCCCAGGATAAAACTTAGGTCTAGCTGTGGCCAGAGAGAGAGAGAGATCCTGATCGTGGCGTCAACGCAAACCCCTGTGGCTGACACATGAGGCTAAAGGGAGTAAATAAGCAACCAGCCAGTCAGTTAAAAAGGCACATTGTTCCTACCTGCGGAGATGGAGGAAAGCCGTATAGCACTGCTTGCGGAACTCCTGGTATTGCTCGCTCTGCGTCCCTCCCATGCCTTCCACCATCTCTTTATTCAGCTTCATCGGTGGAGGAAGGGGCTTCGGATCACGGCCCAAAATGTAGCCAAAATCGATGTGGAAGAGTTTGCCTGCACAGGGCGGAGGGGAAGGGGTCAGAGAGCACCGCTTGTTAGATTATGAGCTAGTAGAGACAGCGCACTGTCCACCACTTCCCACTGCATGCGCCTTGTAGGAAGGACACATCATGGCATGTGAAGTCTTCCTTTTCCCTGCCGACACACAAGTAGTGACATCACCCCCAGAGAGAGAGAGAGAGAGAGAGAGAGAGCGCAAAAATGCACCTTGCAAGCTGTGCTTCAGTTTAAGCATGGGAGACTCTCAAAAAAACACAGGCCATCCCCAGAGTTCTTAATATTTGGGCAACATCCGTTAGGGTTCCTCAAAGCTGTAAGAAGGATGCACACCCATTGTTCTCGGACTAACAGAATCACAGAACTGGAGGAATGTCACTGGGCATGTCTACATCTAAGGGTTTAGAGGGAGGAAGGGGGAGGATCACAGACTTACCCGCTTCTGTGATCCTCCCTCAAAGTCTAGATGTCCCGGAAGGGAAGAGGGATGTCGCGGCTTTCATATTTATTTATTTGAGAGGAACCGTGCATATGCGCGGAGAAAAATGAAAGTAAAAAAACAACCACGCCCAAACCCTCCCCTGTCATCCCAGTGATGGAGAAATTGCTGTCCCTCACGCCCGAAGGGCATAGATCCGTCCCTGAACAGCTCCATGCCTGGCCCCGCTATTGGCGGGGAGGAAGGGAGAGGACAGGATGGGCGCTCACACCGCCCACAGTCCTCGGTATGGTCCTGGAACCATGGGCAAAATCGGGATAACCAACATCTCAGTTATCCTAGGAAAATGGAGGGGTTGTCCCTGCTGGGCCCCAGGATCGCCTGTGCATCATTTGGACATACAAGGACGATCTAGGGATGATCCTGAGAAAAAGGCAGGTGTACAGTAAGCCAGATTCTGGCTGGACATCAGGAAAAACTTCCTGACTGTTAGAGCGGTATGACAATGGAATCAGTTACCTAGGGAGGTTGTGGGCTCTCTCACACTAGAGGCCTTCAAGAGGCAGCTGGACAACCATCTGTCAGGGATGCTTTAGGGTGGATTCCTGCATTGAGCAGGGGGTTGGACTCGATGGCCTTACAGGACCCCCTCCAACTCTACTGTTCTATGATTCTGTGATTCTACACATGTCCATCCACTCCAACCTCCTGCTTGGTGCAGGAAACCCAGAGATAGAGCATCCCAGCCAGAAGGTTATTCAGGCTCTTGTTTGAATGTCCTGTCCAGAAGTGAAGACCATGGATGGCCTTGAGCCCACTGACTGGGGAGGAGCAGTTATTCCCTGGTAGAGTGTGGGTATTGCATGTAAAGTCCCACAGTCAGTATCTGGCATCTCCTATTGAAAGATCTCTCTCAGTTAGAAATAGCAGCAGCATTAGAGAAACCTCAGGAAGGAGGGCTGGGGTGTATGTTGTGCATCATCGGTGATGTCACAGGCGCTGTTCTATAGGTGCTAAGTACCTGCATAACAACTAGGTGAAGACCTTATTTTCCTAGGCATTTCAGCCTTTCAGTTTCTGTTGTTTCAAATATATTGCGGTATTTTAAACCTTTGTATTGCTGCTTGGTTTTATTTTGGTTCTTATTTCTATTCTGTTATAGCTTTAAACATCTATATTGCATTTTATGGTTTTAATTGTTGGGAACCGCTCACAGAGTTTTGGCTATTCGCCAGAACAGCAATGTATAAATCAATAAATATGATAAAAAACAACAACCCTGTGTTCCATACTGTACTTGTTAGTACAGACAGGTGGGACGAATCGCCACAATGAACTTCATATATAGAAGATCTGAGATAAATACATTTAAGTCGCACTGATTCCAAATTGCGCCGGGTTAGCCCATACCCAAGAATTGTAAAGCACATCGCCCGCATAAAACAGACACATGTGGAAAACATTTCGAACCAGCAGGCTTTGATCCATGCTCCGAAGTTACACTAGTTATTTCATTAAGAACATTTAGAGGGATTCTTCTCTCTGCTCATTTATTTCAAGTCTCCCATAATGATGAGTCTAGAGATACCATATATATATATATATATATATATATATATATATATATATGACAACAGAATAAGTCTTGTGGCTGTAATTACATTTCTCATCCAGCTCTGTACACAGGGAATAAGAGGTGCTAATTAATCTTAGCCTTATTTGCATTTGTAGCTAGTACAGTACATCTACCTTTCTCGAACGCATTTCAAAAGCTGTCAGATCAACAGAAAAGATTGGCGCAGCAGTGTAAGAATTAACGAGGAATCTCAATTTTTAATATGCCGCTTGTTTGAGGAACTTGAACAGTTAATATTTACAGTAGAACCCAAAAATATAATAAAAGTCCCATGCTTGGGCCCTGTGCTAAAACGTCTCCACACTTACATGGCCCCAGTGATGTGAAAAGAACAGCTTATCACACACACACCCCTCACTTCCTGTTAGAGCAGTACGACAATGGAACCAGTGACCTAGGGAGGTTGTGGGCTCTCCCACCCTAGAGGCCTTCAAGAGGCAGCTGGAGAACCATCTGTCAGGGATGCTTTAGGATGGATTCCTGCATTGAGCAGGGGGTTGGACTCGATGGCCTTGTAGGCCCCTTCCAAATCTGCTATTCTATGATTCTATGATCAATAAAACCCAGGTTTTGCACCATGCCAAATTCTACAAGTTGGCTACACACGCTGAGGAAGTCTGCACATATATTTTTCTTATTTTGCAAGAATAGTCAGGAGAAGTGGCATGCAGCTACACTGAAGACTGGAGTCCTGCCGCTTGATCAGCCAGGCACTGTAGAGATCCATTTCTCATATGGTCAAGTCCTTGGGGTCATCTACACCAAGCAGGATATTTCATCATGAAAGGGGTATGAACGTGATATATAAAAGGCAGGATCTACACTACTGCTTTATAGCGGTACTGAAGTGCACTGCAGGATCTACGCTACTGCTTTATAGCGGTACTGAAGCGCACTGCAGGATCTACGCTACTGCTTTATAGCGGTACTGAAGCGCACTGCAGGATCTACGCTACTGCTTTATAGCGGTACTGAAGCGCACTGCAGGATCTACGCTACTGCTTTATAGCGGTACTGAAGCGCACTGCAGGATCTACGCTACTGCTTTATAGCGGTACTGAAGCGCACTGCAGGATCTACGCTACTGCTTTATAGCGGTACTGAAGCGCACTGCAGGATCTACGCTACTGCTTCATAGCGGTAGTGAAGCGCACTGCAGGATCTACGCTACTGCTTCATAGCGGTACTGAAGCGCACTGCAGGATCTACGCTACTGCTTCATAGCGGTACTGAAGCGCACTGCAGGATCTACGCTACTGCTTCATAGCGGTACTGAAGCGCACTGCAGGATCTACGCTACTGCTTCATAGCGGTACTGAAGCGCACTGCAGGATCTACGCTACTGCTTCATAGCGGTACTGAAGCGCACTGCAGGATCTACGCTACTGCTTCATAGCGGTACTGAAGCGCACTGCAGGATCTACGCTACTGCTTCATAGCGGTACTGAAGCGCACTGCAGGATCTACGCTACTGCTTCATAGCGGTACTGAAGCGCACTGCAGGATCTACGCTACTGCTTCATAGCGGTACTGAAGCGCACTGCAGGATCTACGCTACTGCTTCATAGCGGTACTGAAGCGCACTGAGGATCTACGCTACTGCTTCATAGCGGTACTGAAGCGCACTGCAGGATCTACGCTACTGCTTCATAGCGGTACTGAAGCACACTGAGGATCTACGCTACTGCTTCATAGCGGTACTGAAGCGCACTGAGGATCTACGCTACTGCTTCATAGCGGTACTGAAGCGCACTGCAGGATCTACGCTACTGCTTCATAGCGGTACTGAAGCGCACTGCAGGATCTACGCTACTGCTTCATAGCGGTACTGAAGCACACTGAGGATCTACGCTACTGCTTCATAGCGGTACTGAAGCGCACTGAGGATCTATGCTACTGCTTCATAGCGGTACTGAAGCGCACTGCAGGATCTACGCTACTGCTTCATAGCGGTACTGAAGCGCACTGCAGGATCTACGCTACTGCTTCATAGCGGTACTGAAGTGCACTGACAACTGTTGGGGACCACTGACACATCTACACTAAGCAGGATATAACACTACGAAAGTGGCATGAAAGTGGTATATGGTAGGTGTCAATGGGCCCCAACAGTTGTCAGTGCACTTCACTACCAGTGCACTTTCTGCACTATTTCTGCACTATTTCCAGTTTCCTTTCCAGTGCCCTTTCTGCACTATTTCCAGTTCTATAATATCTTTTTTTTAGGTGTAGTGACCAGAACTTGTACACTGTATTCGAAGTGTGGTCGCCACATAGATTTGTATAAAAGCAGTATGATACTGGCCGTTTTATTCTCAGTTCCTTTTCTAATAATGCCTAACATGGAGTTTGCCTTCTTTACACACTGGGTCGACATTTTCATCAAGCTGTCCACCACAACCCCAAGATCTCTTTCTTGGTCAGTCACCGCCAGCTCAGATCCTATCAGGTTTAACTTGAAGTTGGGTTTCCCCACCCGCCAACGTGCATCACTTTACACTTGCATACATTGAACCCCATCAGCCATTTGGAGGCCCACCCTCCCAGCTTGGAGCAATCCTGACATGCTAGGTTCGGACTGTGTGCCTTGGAAACCTCCCTGACCTAAGAGGAGCATCCCTGGTTCTGTACTGAGTGATGGCACACAGTATAGGTGGGCTTATGGGGGAGTCATTCCTCTAGCAATAGCTCTGCTACACTCTGAATGGAAGATCTCTCTCTCTCTCTCTCTCTCTGACTTCACAATGTCTCCAATCTCTCACAAGGTCAGGGAGAGTCCCCACCCAGAATCCAGAGGAGACCAGAGTCTCTTGCCCTTGTTAAGCTAGAAAACGCAGCTGTGACCCCTGTTCATTAAACGTTTTCCCTAAGTTTGGCCCCTTAGACTGGGAAGAGCATAAAGTAGAACAGGATCTGTTAGTCAATGGACGATAGACAGCAAAGATTTATTTATTTATTTATTTATTTTATTACATTTATATACCGCTCTCCAGCCGAAGCTCTCTGGGCGGTTTACTAAGATTAAACACACTTCAAACAGTTAAATATACCAAAAGGATTTCCTCTACCACTAAATTAGACTGCTAGAGTCCGTGATCTGTAATAAATCAGATATAGAATTCAGGTTGTATAAACTGGTCGTCCTGGTGTGTATATGGCTCATGAGGTACAGTGGCCCCACTGCCTGAGCCACCATTTGGATGGGTCTCTGCTGTTATCACTTTGACCCAAGCACTGGTTGATGGACCTTGGGGTTCTGGTTCTGATGCTAATGCCAAATAGATCCTGCATGCCATCGTTTGAGGATATGGCATTGGTATCTGATGCCACTGTTTCAGAACATTCATCCAATAAGCAAATAGAGATAAATATCCCTGCTGGGCTGAGAAAATATTGCTACAGGGTCACAGGCTGCAAATAGGCAACGTTCCATATTTCACAGCATGCACTATGACCTGCCCACGATGAAAGCTTTTCCGGGGGCCTTTTGTTCTTAACCGTCTCCCCCGTGATGCAAATTTGTAGGGGGAGATGTTAAAACGGGCCACCCCAAAGGCCTCGTGGCTATTTGTCCTACTTGTCAATTTAATCAACTGTTTCCTCGCAAAGAAGGCTGCTCTTTGGAGCATTTCTTATGTCAAATTTGTCAGAGTCAACAGATGTGACAATAACTGGAAAATAGCCTAAAATAAAGAAATATGAGAGAGAGAGAGAGAGAGACTCACCCCTTTCTTTTTCTTTCTTTCTAGATGTAATTGCATACATTGTTAACTTTTATTTTAGAACGCTTTCATCACCTTTCTTGAGTGAATTCGACTCAGAGAATCACACAAACATTTTGTAAAATCATCTTTGACTAATAAAGAAAAACGGCAGATTTATTATGAAACTGATCAGCATTTTACGCATTCTGCTTCCCTAAGTCTGTCGCTAGATTTTTTGGGGGAGTGGGGTAAAGACTGGAGCAGAGACAAAAGAAATTGCAAAAATCTAAATAAAGGCTTTTTTAATATTAGAGGGCACAAACCTAGATATCACACAGAAAAAAGGTGCTACGTAAAAACATAATAGCCGTGCTGGATCAGACCAAGGGTCCATCTAGTTCAGCAGTTTGTTCACACTGTGGTCAACCAGCTGCCGACCAGGAACCCACAAGGAGGACACAAGTGCAACAGCCCCCTCCCACCCATGTTCCCCAGCAACTGATTTATGTAGGCATACTGCCTCTGATACTGGATGTAGCACATAGCCATCAGGGCTAGTAGCCATTTGATGGCCTTCTCCTACAGGAATGCATCCAACCCCCTTTTTAATGCCATCCAAATTGATGGCCGTTATCACATCTTGTGGTAGGGAATTCCATAGTTTAACTAGGTGCTGTGTGAAGGTGCTGTGCCCTTTTATCTGTCCTGAATCTCCCACCAAACATCTCCATAGGATGACCCCATTGGGTTCTAGTACGACCCAGTATTTATTCAGAGCTACGTCCCATTGTGATGACTGGGGTTTACTTCCCATATATATGTGCACAGCATTGCAGCCTGGTATTATGAAACGCATACACTGCGCCACAAGGCTTGGTTGGGAGGAACTGGAAAACAACAATTATACATGAGCTTTTTGCAAGCGAGAGCTCACCCAAGGATACACACCTTCACCTCCAAACACTTGTGCTAAAGAGATGAGAGAGCCTTGAATTGCCACAGTTCCCCCACCCCCCGTCTCTCTCTCAGCTTCTACAGACCAACACAGCTGCTCTTCAGCGATCAGCAAAACGTAGTTCGGTCAGATTTATCATGTTCATGCACTGCCCCCTGCAGTACTCTCTCGGCTTTTCCCAGTGAAAAACCAAGCTGGTGAGGAAACGTAACCATTTGCTATCGGCACTTCTAGCGATTATCATAGGAAGCTGTTTCCCTATTTGGGTCAACAGACCTAGCATGGTGCACTCTGACTGGCAGCAGCTTTCTGGGACCTTAGGGAGAGAGGTCCGTCTCATCGCCTACTCCCTGTTCGTAAGAGCCACGCTGGATCAGACCAGGGGTCCATCTAGTCCAACGTTCTGTTCACGCAGTGGCCAAGAAGACTGAAAGGGAAGTTAGGAGGCTCATCTCTTTGGAGGGAGGGAAAAAAGCAGGGGGTTGTGCAGACAGGAGTCACCAGCTCTGCAAAGTTAATAACACAGAAGCAAAACTAGAACAAAGTAGGCTGAGGGGAGACTGAAAGAACTGGGCATGTTTAGCCTGGAGAAGAGAAGACGGAGGGGAGACATGAGAGTACTCTTTAAATACTTGGAAGGTTGACACACAGAGGAGGGCCAGGATCTCTTCTAGATCATCCCAGAGTGCAGGACATGGAATAATGGGTACGAGTTACAGGAAATCAGATTCCACCTGGACATCAGGAAAAATGTCCTGACTGTTAGAGCAGTATGACAACAGAACCAATGACCAAGGGAGGTTGTGGGCTCTCCCACACTAGGGGCCTTCAAGAGGCAGCTGGACAACCATCTGTCAGGTATGCTTTAAGGTGGATTCCTGCATTAAGCAGGGGGTTGGACTCGATGGCCTTAGAGACCCCTTCTAACTCTACTATTCTATGATTCTATGAGAAAGCAATCATAGAATCATAGAATCATAGAACAGCAGAGTTGGAAGGGGCCTACAAGGCCATCGAGTCCAACCCCCTGCTCAATGCAGGAATCCACCCTAAAGCATCCATGACAGATTGTTGTCCAGCTGCTTCTTGAATGCCTCTAGTGTGGGAGAGCCCACCACCTCCCTAGGTAACTGATTCCATTGTCGTACTGCTCTAACAGTCGGGAAGTTTTTCCTGATGTCCAGCTGGAATCTGGCTTCCTTTAACTTGAGCCCGTTATTCCGTGTCCTGCACTCTGGATCGAGGAGAGATCCTGGCCCTCCTCTGTGTGACAACCTTCCAAGTATTTGAAGAGTCCTGTCATGTCTCCCCTTCATCTTCTCTTCTCCAGGCTAAACATGCCCAGTTCTTTCAGTCTCTCTTCATAGGGCTTTGTTTCCAGACCTCTGATCATCCTGGTTGCCCTCCTCTGAACACGCTCCAGCTTGTCTGCGTCCTTCTTGAATTGTGGAGCCCAGAACTGGACGCAATACTCTAGATGAGGCCTAACCAGGGCCGAATAGAGAGGAACCAGTACCTCATGTGATTTGGAAGCTATACTTCTATTAATGCAGCCCAAAATAGCATTTGCCTTTCTTGCAGCCACATCGCACTGTTGGCTCATATTCAGCTTGTGATCAATGCAAACTGATATGCATGATACAGGCATAATCACTGCTTTTCCTTACAAGAGAAACAGTAAGTGGGGATTTTTGCCAATTCACAATTAACACCACCTGGGGGGTGGGGGGGTGGGGGCAGATCAAGCAGTTTCCCAGGGAGGGGGAAGTGTTGATCTGTCCTCTGGACCACTGGTTGACCAACCCTCCCCTTAGACCACAGGACTGGACTTTAAAATACTGCGATTCTACAGCAAGGATTGTACTATTAGGCCAGAAATCCAGCTGCATTCGAGGTCTGATTAATATCGTTATTGAAGATCCAGCCGAAAGGAAAGAATCTCTTTGTTCAGTATGAATGCGATTATGGCCAATATCAATCTAATTAACTAGTACTAATAAATGTTTTTAAATACGCACTGCATTTGGAATGCAGTTGAGTGTATAATAGCTACTAAATCTGCCGAAAGACTTTTTCTATATAAAAAAAAAACCCACACACACGGCACAGGCATATAATTAACAGATCTTAAAATTGCTTTTCTGATATGTGTGTGCGTGTTTATAAAAGGGCTTGCCAAGTGCCAATTAGCTACAGTATTTTATAAGGAAGAAATTAGGAGTCGTGGAAATGGCACCCGCTTTACTCCATTTGTAGCACATGAGGTTTATTTTTCCTTTTTTCTCATCAGCCAACATTTTGGCAGTTAAAGCTCGAACACGTTGGCTTGAGCGGCTGGGCGGCAAATGTTTCCCCGAATTTCTGACGCCAGCTATGATCCACCACTCAGTTTTATGAGTACATGCTTTTGCGTTATATGCACAGTAAGTTCTGAGATACAGTGAACAAGAGAATGCTGTGTTGATTCTCACACACCCACACCCCAGGAGTGCTGCCATTCAGGGAGCTTTATAGTGCAATTCAAGGCTTGTAGAAGAGGGGTGAGGGGTTCGAAAGGCCTCCCCCCCACACCCACACCCACCCACCTTTCCACCCTTCTGAACTCTTCCTGCACTTATATATTTAACACTCTGGGCCTCGCTAGACCTACCTGATAATCAGGTGAGGAGTTGGGGCGAGGCCGCGCTACAGCTAGCGCGGGCCGTCGCCCTTTTCTACATGTAACCTGCGACGGGGAAAGGGAAAGCCCCGCCGCATCCTCCATTTTTTTTAATTAAAGGGCCATGTGCGCAGGAGCGCACCAACGGAAAGGTAAGGGTTTAAAAAAAAAAAAAAGCGTTCCCTGCTCCCCCTGCCCCTGATTTCCCCCCCACAATGTCTGATGCCCCCCTGCCCGCTCGCTCGCCCGTTCTCCCCCCACTCGCCATGTCCGCCCCCCACTCGCTAGCCCATCCCCGATCTCCTTGCCCTGGCCCCGTTCTTCTTCGCCCCCGTCCGCCATGTCTGATGCCCCCACTGCCCGCTCGCCAGCCCACTCGCCATGCCCACCCGATCACCCGCCTGCCATGTCCGATGCCCCCTCCGCGCCCCCCCCCCGTCCGTGATCTCCCCACCCTGGCTCCACTCTTCCCCCATCTCTCCTGCTGGGTCTGCTCTTTCCCCCAGCCCCCATCTCCCCCCCCAGCCCGATGGGCACAGCGCTCGGCTTCTCCCACCTACTCACGAGTAAGCGAGCAGCCAGGAAAATCCATGGAAGTAGCTAGACCTTTCACAGCCCTGGGCTCAGCCCGGGGCTGCGGAGAAGCCAGGCCATAAGCGGATCTGGTTATCCGGGGTCAAGGGAGGATTTAGCCCGGTCTGACCCCGGGATCCCCTGTGCATCGTCTGCACGCACAGCAGGGAGCCCGGGCCTCACACCGGGCTAAGTCCTCGTCTAGCAACGGCCTAAGACTGCAATCCTCTGTGCACTTTCGTCAGAGTAAATCTCACATTTCTGAGTAGACACACATAGGCTTGCAAAGTAAAGAGCTCAGTTTAAGGTCTGAGTGACAGTCCTTGAACCTCAGTCTTTTATTGCTATATAGGAGGGTGCAATGGGGTTGGGGGAGAAAGAAGAGGGTTCTGGAAAGTAGGAGAAAAAGAAAAAGGTATTGTTTTCCTTCCACACACCCCTCAATGAACCCAAGAACATAAGAAGAACCACGCTGGATCAGACTGAGGGTCCATTTAGCCCAGCACTCTGCTCACACAGTGGCCAATCAACTGTCAACCAGGAGCCAACAAAGTAGGACATGGTGCAACAGCACCCTCCCACCCATGTTCCCCAGCAACTGGTGCACATAGGCTTACTGCCTCTGATACTAGAGGTGGAACATAGCCATCAGGGCTAGTAGTCACTGGTAGCCTTCTCCTCCATGAATTGATCCAACTGCCTATTAAAGCCATCCAAATTGGTGGCCATCACTACATCTTGTGGTAGTGAATTCCATAGTTTAACTATGTGCTGTGTGAAGAAGGACTTCCTTTTATTTTGGAGAGCTTGTGGAGAAGCAGGTGTTGTTGTTTTTTCAAAAACCGAAAAAGCAAACAAGAGAAGAACTCATCCCTGTGGAGAGAAGACAGACATAATCTAAAAAGAAGGTTGCTACCCTCCTCTTTGGCAAGCCTGATCCTGTTAACTTTTGGCAGCAGCAATCACCAAAATAAAAATGACTGATGACGACACTGGGCTCAGTCCATGCGCCCCTTCCCACCTTCTGGCCAGCTAAGAGCTTTAATGGCGTTGAACATGTGCTCTTAAGGTGAGGAAGAGGCACCATCAATGGATCAGTAGAGACACACGGTCTGGTGCTCCACTTCAAAGCTCTCTGAAATAAAGGCCGATATGAATATCCGAGCTGATTTTCAACAAGCAATGGACCTTTTTTAGAGCATGACTGGAGACCCAACAAGCTCAAAGCAACCCACCAATCATATAAGGAGACCTATGAGGGATTCACTACATCTACTGCTTTTGTTGCTCGCCCAGGACTGCAGAAACATGTGGTAGCTAAACTCCTGGCAGGTTATGGCATGTGGCTGGCCAACTAGCTGTTTTCAATCTGGTCTGTCATGTGTTTGCAGAGGATAATCACAACATTCTTAATGATACTGATCTGGTTCGCACATTAATGGCAATTCATAGGTCATTTAACCCATGAATTGTTGGGGTTGCATGAGAGCTGGCAAAGGCATTTCTTCCCGTGTGGTTGCCACTTCTGCTTAGCATCTGGTTTCATAAGCAACCCAGAACGCCCCATTCCTGGGTTGTTTGATGCAATGTCCAAACCTAAAACTTTGGACTATTGAAGGACAAACAGCATAGAGTTCAAAACCAATACAAACCATGGTTTCATGATTTGAACCAATATGGCCTTGACTAAGTATGGGTTGTTGAACCCATAGCTATTTGTTATGTGCAAACTGGGCCATGAACTACCACTCAGCCTCAGAGTGTCCACCTTTAGTGAAATGGGAATTCAAATTGTGTTTTTCGGTTAGGTTATTCTTGTTGCATTTTAAATTGTTTTATTGTGATAGTATTGTTGATTTATTGGTACTTGTTTTATTAATATTGTGATCTCCTCTGTGCACATTTTGGAGAAAGGGTGAGGTAAAAGAATTTTTAAAGACATAAATACGGTTAAGGTAATGACAGAACAGGTTTTCAAAGCACTGCTATAAAAATATACCATGTAAGTATTTCTAAATTTTTCCCCCCCAGAAGAAAAGTGCATTACAATAAAAGTACCATTCAGTATTAGAGATTATGATCCTGTTCAGATAACTAACTAAGCCACAGTGGTTAAGCAATTTGAGCCACACATTATGGCTTACGGTGTCATGTGAACCATGACTTAGCCTATCATGTGGATCATTCCTAACCACGGTGGCTTCGTAACCTGGATTTAAACACACTCACTAACCATTTGCTGCAAAAGGGTTAGCGGCCTAACCATGGCTTAGTGTGTTGTCTGAACAGGCCCTATTAGATGGTGTATGGGAAAATCCGGAAGACCTTTGTTATCTCAAGGAGGTTAAGTTTGATACGCAACTATCCTGCTCCAATGCTCAATTCCTGTGAGAGACGTTTTCCTTTACCTAAGCTTAAGTATGTTTGCTGAATCATAAGCTGCCTGTGCTATGTAATGCAAATAAGGAGTTAAAACTGGCAACAGACAGGCAGGCTGATGTCAGGCCTTTGAAATCTGAGAAAAGTTCTAGAACTGTTTCCTTTGATCTGTGGGACCGTCTCATGTCTCAAAGCTGTCAAATGGTTGTTCCCTTGGTAACACCCTGATAAGAGGTGGGAACATTAGAGTTCCCGCAGTGACGTGATGCCCCATAGGTGCTAGCTAGGACTATAAATATTAGGGTGACCGTATGAAAAGGAGGACAGGGCTCCTTTAACGGTTGTACTGTTAACAGTTGTACTGTTAAATCCTTAACAGTTGCATAGAAAAGGGAATTTCAGCAGGTGTCATTTGTATATATGGAGAACCTGGTGAAATTCCCTCTTCATCACCACAGTTAAAGCAGGAGCTATACTAGAGTGACCAAATTTAAAAGAGGGCAGGGCACCTGCAGCTTTAACTGTGGTGATGAAAAGGAAATTTCATCAGGTTCCCCATATATACAAATGGAAAAAGGAAAGGAACCTCTTGTGCAAGCACTTGAGTCATTGCTGACTCCTAGAGGGACGCCTGCTTTCGCTGACGATTTCTTGGCAGACTCTGTAGCGGGGTGGTTTGCCACGGCCTTCCCCAGTCACAGTTACCTTTCCCCCAGCTAGCTGGGTACTCATTTTACCGACCTCGGAAGGATGGAAGGCTGAGTCAACCTGAGCCGGCTGCCTGAGAACCAGCTTCCGCTGGGATCGAACTCAGGCCGTGGAGAGAGTTTCGGCTGCAGTAACTGCTGCTTACCACTCTGCGCCACACGAGGCTCATAATATACAAATGACACCTGCTGAAATTTCCTTTTCAGTACAACTATTAAAGATACAGGAGCCCTGTCCTCCTTTTCACATGGTCACCCTATAAATATAGCTCCCCTGGCGTCTGCAAAATGGAACTTCACCACTGACCTAGCTTGCAGTAAAAGGTGCACTGGACTTAACTGGCTAGCAGATGGAGTCTCTCCATTGTCATTCTTTTTATGGGGTTCCCGGTCTCGCTTAGCTTTGCCTTTAGCCTTATCTATGTATATCTTTAGCCTGCTAGATAATAAAAACTTTGGACTTTTAACCACTTATGTTGTAATTGCTTCTGAAATCTGAACCTTAATTAGTAAAACAGATGGTAAAGCATGCAGGCAGTTGACTGGTTAATTGTATCTGTGTACAACACTTTGCACTATGCATAGGTCATGATATGGTGCAATGATTTTGGCAAATGATTTTACAGAGTCTTACATCCACCCACCCTCCCTAGTACAGAATGAACATTAAAAAAGGGTTTTATTCTGAGATCTAAACATCACGAAAGAAAATGCTGAACTATTACCTGTTTTGGTTAGCAAAAGGTTATCCAGATGTCTGTCTCCAACTCCAAGGATATACGTTATCACACAATATCCAGCTGGAAATGAGAATCACTGTCAACTTGCGTAATTTCTCTCTCCAAGAAATCATCATGGCAATTTTACAATCCGCGCCGAGACCTGATCCTTCTTTGATGCAGGATTAGGGATGATTGAATCTGTCAAACTAATTTCACTCACGTTCCCGTTCGCACCGTCCCGTTCTGAATCTGATTGCATTTACTTTTAGTGCACACAAAGATTTGTATGCAATTTTGTATTTTTTTAAAAAAAATAATAATCTTGTTTTTGTACACATTTTCCCCAAATTTACCTTTCATGCATACTTTTGTATATGCATGCAATTTCCCCCATTGAATAAAGCTATTTGTGTGTGATTTCCCCCCCCCCCCACAAAAAAAACCATACACACTTTTAGTGTGCATTTTTGGAAATTTACACAAGTTTTATACACTTTGTTTTGCTAACTGCATTGCAAATTACAAGCATGTGGATCTTGGCAACAAACTGTGTTGAAGTTCATGCTTACATTCGGGAAGTGCAAAACTGAAATTCACACTGAAATAAAGATCATACTAATTTCTCTCTGATCCCTACTCAGGGCTGTGTAGGGAGGGATGCAGAACCCCACCCCACAGACTTAATACATCCCACCAGTCTCTTCAATTTATCCCAAAGAGATTCCTGAGGTCCCTCCAAGAAGGGGGGGGGGGGCTGTCCTCCAAACCCAACTCCCTGAAGAAATCTCTCACTGTTATTTCCAATCTGACATTGGAGATAACAGTGGGAACGCAGGCCAGCGAGGATTCACCCAGTACTTGGAAGAGCAGCTTCGCAAAGCCAGGGACTCGGCTGGTGCAATGAAAAGTCATGGGGCTGGGGCTGCCAGCACATGAAGAAAGTTTAAAATGGCAGGGGTGAGGTAATGACATCAGTGGGCCCCAGTCTGCTCTCCCTCCACAGTCCTGTTCTGCACCCTGTCCTATTGAGTTCAACTCTGCAAGTTGTCCAAAATGGGGCAGCTGGGTTAAGGTGGTGGGGGGTTAGGGTTAGGGGTATGCACATGAGCTTCCACTCACCCACAATAGATCTGGCCAGGTTTCCCAAAATCATGGTGGAGCCCTATGCACATACAGTACATTTGAACTCTTCCATAGCAAAGCTGAAGGTGTCACCATCAGCAGGTATGACCATCAGGTGTGATCCTGTTCCACATTGGCCCCGTTCAGAAGACACCTTAAACCACGACTTTAACCACAGTGGTACAGCCAGAAAGCCAGGCCGTGTTCAAAAGACACCTTAACCACGGTGAATGAGGCTTTTTCCCCCTTAGTCACTGTGGTTAAAGCAGTGGTTTAAGGTGTCTTCTGAACAGCTGAGGAAGGAGGAGGCCAACTCCTGTGCTCAAAGAAAGAAAGAAAATTTATTGTCCTCTGCGCGTTTCGGAGAAGATGTCTCCTTCTTCAGAAGCTGTTTTTAGTTCTTTTGAAATTCCTTAACTACAAGAATGACAATATTTTCTTCTTTTTAGATACTTGTATACCCTGTTTTTTTGAGCATTTATAACTCATCCCAGAAGCAGACCAGTGCCTGAGCTGAAATGGGGCGTAGCCTAGTTAAGAACCACCTGCGTATATAAGACACATCCATGGTTTGCTCCTGGGATGAGTTATAAATGTTCAAAAACACAGCATATACAAGCATCTAAAAAGAACACAATATTGTTGTTCTTGTAGCTAAGGAATTTCAAAAGAACTAAAAGCAGCTCCTGAAGGAGACTTCTTCTCCGAAATGCATAGAGCACCCTAAATTCTCTTTCTTCCTTTGAGCACCGGAATTGGCCTCCTCTTTAGTCATTAGTTTACGGTGCCTTTCCCTCTACATCCGTGCCCGTGTCTTCTGAATGGGGCCATTCATTGGATGCAGGGGGGGGGAGCACTCACTGACCCCCTACTGCTATTTGTCCCTTTATATGAACAAATCCCATTGATTATTTTTTTTTTAAAAAATGAATAAATCCGATTGCATTGTTTCAAAGCAATCTAAACCAGGATTTATACTCGCAACTGCTATCACATTGTATTCAGAACTGCCATCACTTACATTATATTCGCAACTGCCGTCACTGTCTGCCATCACTTACCACAGCTTTTGACGTAAGTGTCCATCACCTCGGCGCTAATTCCGTGAGGGCCCGTTTCACTCGCCGCATGCTTGCGGAAGAAGTTCTGAAAGAACATCAATGGAAAGTTTATTTCTTCTCCCAACATCACGCTCCGAAAGTCTCGAGGGCTGGCTGAGAAAGCAACTTGTTTGTGGCCTTGGAGAAAATCTATTACCGTATGCTACTGGTGAAGAGTTTCTCTTCACCCCCTCCTCCCCCAAATATCAATCTTGATACTTAAAAGGCAGCCAAGGCTCAGTATAGAAATGGCATATATATTAAAGATAGCATTAAGCAAAGAACAATCAAGCAAATTACTTTTTTTTCCCCCTTTAGTGCTACATTGCAACGCTTAGTTTATATCTGATAGAATTTCCTTAACCTCTCCAACAGGAAAGATTTAAAATCACTTTGCATTACACACACTCAAGGGCCTCTCTTCCTTCAAAATAATCCCATCCCGCTGAATTTCAAATGCAGAGTTATTGCATAATTACGGAGAGAGCGTTAAATGCTTCAAAAGTAGATATATTTCTTTTGTGCCTGGGTTGCAAAATTTAAATAGCATTAGCAATTCAAAGCAATCGTGAATGGAGATACAGGAAATGAATTGCAAAATGTGCACTAACGTACTTTGTTTAGGGAAGGGGAACGGACCTTCAGGGTTACGACTAGAATTCCAACCGCGAATTGGCCTAGAAATATGTTGGGGAACACAGGAAGCATCTGGCACTCCAAGATATTTTGCCTTTGAACTTGGAAGTTCTGTTTAGTTAACGTGACAAATAGCCATTGATAGACCTGCCCGCCATGAATTTCTTTATAAGAGTACTAAGTAAGGCTGTGCTTCGCTTCTCTTAGGATCAGAGAAGCAGAAGTGGATCGGGGGTGCTTCCCCTCCCCTTAAGGCAGAGGCAAAGAGGATCGGGGGGGGGGGGCAGCAGAGCGTCACGGAGCGGATCGAGATGAAGGCGGATCCTTCGCCTCAATCCAGAGCTCCGCAAAAAAGGTAAGGGGGCCTTACCTGACGCTGCATGCGGCAACGGCGGCACAGCCAGGTAAGGGGGCAAAGGGGAGGGGGGTCTTACCTGCGTCCGTCCGCGGTCCGGCAGCTGCTTTAACTGAGCCCGAGGGCCTGGTCTTCCTGTTTGAGTCCTTGGGCTCTGTTGAAGCAGCCGCCAGACCGCGGATGGACGCAGGTAAGGGGGGCCTTATCTGGTGCTGCAGCCGCCGCGGACCTCCAATTCGGATCCGGAGCTCCGCAGCGAAGCAAAGCCCACTGGCAGATCGGTGCGAAGCGGATCGGGGGGGGGGTCCATGCACAGCCCTAGTACTAAGAAAAATAACTTTGATGGGGGGGTGCAACGGCACCGACCTCACACAGAAGGCCTTGCCTAGCCCGCCCTTCTCAAGCCAAGCGCCACCTCTTGAAAAGCCCGAGGAAAGGGTAAAAACAATACAACCTCTCCCTTATATGTGAGGGAACAAGGCCAAGGGTTTTGGAAAATAGGCTCTATTGCTGAGGTACGAAACAGCAGGTGTATTGTTAGATGTTTTTACACTGTATAATATAGCAAGTAATAAATCCGAGCTGACATGTGGTTTGTGGTAACAGAACACCAAGTAAAGTTTATTGAAATTGAACAGATCTTTGGACTTTCGATTTGGATCAAACCTACTTATTTTTTATACTTAAAACAACAATCCCAAGTCCCTCAAAATCCTATCTCTTCTCACTCCTCACACCAAACACTCTCACGAAGCACGAGCCAGACGAAAACTCCCAGACTAAAACCAAACTAAACTCACAACCCCCTCAGCCAACCTATTTATCCTCCTTCCACCCCCCTCTCACCGCATCACAAGCCACACCCACTCAGTCAACCATTCCGCACTCACTAGACCTACAAACCCCAGACCAAAAGGTGGGTATCGCCACAGGGGGTGTTAGAAAAATAATTGGGGTACAGAGAGATCTGCGGATAGAGAACTATATTTAGGATTACATCAAATTTCCTGTGTAATCCTAAACTCGTCTATTCAGAAACTGTACTGCGCTCACTGGGATTCAATACAACTTCAGTACAGTTCCTGGTGAGCATATGTAGGTTTAGAGACTCCTACGTAAACATTTTCAGAGCTACAGCCTGTCTTCTTCAACATGAAAATAATTCTAATATTTGGATCAAGAGAGAAACCGGGAGACTGATAACTTCAGAAATTTAATAAAAAGCAATCAACCAAAACCGAAAGTAGCCATGCTGCTCCATGTGAAGAGGGACCATCATGTGATAGAGCACACGCGTTGCACGCAGAAGGTCGCAGGTACAATCTCTGTCTTCTCCAGGTAGGGCTAGGAAGGAATCCTGGCTGAAACCCGGGAGAGCCACTGCCAGTCAGTGCTGACAATACTGGGTGAGATGGACCAAAGGTCTGACTCAGTATAAGCTTGCAATGTTCCTAGTAGTGATCAGTTAGATATACTTTGCTGTCCATCTTGATATATGCTACTGCATGGTTATAGGGGCATTTGAATGTGAGAATAACCCGGCCTTTTTTGCCTTTGGCCATGTCCCCTGAGAGCTTCACTGAAATGGAATTCAGTCCTCAGGCTAAAAGAACCATAGAATAGAAGAGTCGGAAGGGGCCTATAAGGCCATCGAGTCCAACTGCCCAGGGAGCTTTGGCTGTTGGGTGGTATAAAAATGCAATAAATATTAATAATAATAATTATAATAATAGTAACAACAACCCTCTGCTCAATGCAGAAATCCACCCTAAAGCATCCCTGACAGATGGTTGTCCAGCTGCCTCTTGAAGGCCTCTAGTGTGGGAGAGCCCACAACCTCCCTAGATCATTGGTTCCATTGTCGTACTGCTCTGTCAGGAAGTTTTTCCTGATGTCCAGCTGGAATCTGGCTTCCTTTAACTTGAGCCCGTTATTCCGTGTCCTGCACTCTGGGAGGATCGAGAAGAGATCCTGGCCCTCCTCTGTGTGACAACCTTTTAAGTATTTGAAGAGTGCTCTCATGTCTCCCCTCAGTCTTCTCTTCTCCAGGCTAAACATGCCCAGTTCTTTCAGTCTCCCTTTATAGGGCTTTGTTTCCAGACCCCTGATCATCCTCCTTTCAACCACCTCTGGTTCTCTAGAGTTTTGGCTCTCTTACCACGCTGCCCCATATAAGGCTCTCTTAGGTTGCTTTATCTTTAGACCTCTCTTAGGTCTGGTTCCAAAGGAGTTTGCCTCTTACACAGGACTAAATGCCAGGATATGTGGACACTGAAGCCTACAGCTGTCCCTATCTGGTCAGGCACCCACAACAAGTCAACACACACACCTGTATGCTTTCTTCAGTTGCAAGAACTTCCGCCACTGGGACTGACTGAATAAACTGCATGAAACCTGAGAAAACACAGAAAAAGGGTATAATGTCAGCAAATGATAGGGTGCTAAGAATGATCCCAAATCCCCCATGAGTCTCTAAACTCAGTACGTTTATGTATAGATTTAGGAATTGGCTGAATAAATGGTGACAGATGGCATTTTGGAAGCGCACGCCTGGATCTAATACACACACACAAAAAGAAAAAAAAAAGATGTGATTGAATGTCACTCCCTTTGAGGGAGGGGGCAAACGTGGGAGGCTGGGGTCCAGAATTAGCAGTCCCCTCTTTTTTGTGTGTGTGTGTGGTGGGGGAACCCTTCCCTCATTTTGAATTGAGTCCAGAACCCATTTGAATATCAGTCTCATTGGCCCCCACCACAGGGAACCATTTTGTCCAGGTCTCTCCCATTTCCCAAGGATGTGGGGTGGCGTGGCGTGGCGTGGCATGGTGTGGCGTGGCGTGGCGGGGGAGCACACCTTTGTGAAGTGAGAGGATGTCAGCGGCAGTGAAGAGGGCTCTCAAGAGAGGTCTCATTCGGCCTGCCCCTTTGCTGAAAACAATAAGCTCAGAAGTGTCATTTCGTGCCAAGGGTCATGGAACTAAAAGGGAAGATTTTACATCAGTCAGCCAAAACTAGGCTGACAACCATTACCCAGAGGACTTTCTCTTCTGCCACCCCCAGACTGTGGAATGGCCTGCCGGAGGAGATTCATCAACTTACCTCTCTCTCCGAGTTTAAGACAGCCTACACATAGTCTTTTTCAGGGACATAGGAAGCTACCTTATACTGAGTCAGACCATTGTACCACCTAGTCCAATATTGTCGACACTGACTGGCAGAGTAGAGTTCCTGCATGACCGTTGTGTGGCGTGTTGTGTGGAGGGCTCTGTGGAGTTTTTCCGTTGAGTTGAGTTTTCCCACTGGCTACAGAGTTCCCTAGCAAGAGTAGCGAAAGCAGCAAGTGCCGCTCTAGGAAAGCTGCTGGGATTGTTTTTTTGCAGCAATGGCTGATGGGATACCATTGAGAGGACCGGGGGAGGAAAGAGGGCGGAGGAACTGTCAATCGAACGTTGCAATGGGTTTTACTCAACTCCACAGTAGCCCAAAATCACACAACGGTGGGGTTAGATCATAGAATCATAGAATAGCAGAGTTGGAAGAGGCCTACAAGGCCATCGAGTCCAACCCCCTGCTCAATGCAGGAATCCACCCTAAAGCATCCCTGACAGATGCTTGTCCAGCTGCCTCTTGAAGGCCTCTAGTGTGGGAGAGGCCACAACCTCACCAGGCAACTGATTCCATTGTCGTACTGCTCTAACAGTCAGGCAGTTTTTCCTGATGTCCAGCTGGAATCTGGCTTCCTTTAACTTGAGCCCGTTATTCCGTGTCCTGCACTCTGGGAGGATCGAGAAGAGATCCTGGCCTTCCTCTGTGTGACAACCTTTTAAGTATTTGAAGAGTGTTGTGTGTGGAATACCCCCTAAAGCTCAACCGCTGAGTGGAGTTTTCCCACTGCATTTGGAAAACCCAGTCCTAACTGAGTCAATGGCTTTTTTGGATATTGTCAAGTCTTTTTATACAAAGAGTGTAGTACTCTAAATGTTTCGGAGTGGGCGATCGATAAAACTACACATTACTCTCGCTACAAGGGGAAAAGCTGACTTACCATGTTTTGTACTAGTAGCCAAGACCTTATAAGGAGTCAATTTCAAATCCAGGTTCTCCTTGCGTAAAAGCTGTAGATAAAACAGAGTGCGGGATTTAAGGCAAGGATGAACGACTTGTAAGGTGCTTAGGGTAGACCCACTGAGATCAATGGGACAAGATTAACATGCTCCCCTTGATTTCAATTTGCCAACTGTAAGTATAAAGTCTGAATCCAACCCAGTGTCTGTAGCCTTCAATACCGAACAGAAGACTGACTGAAAAGCAGGCCCAAGCAAATGTCCAGGTACAATATTAAGTCCTTGTTTTAGACTGGGTTTTGGTTGCTGTAATTAAAATCACTGTACATGTGTATGCCCTCGATAGCAATTAAGGAAATACTTGCAGCTCCAGTGATATAAAATGAACCATAGAGGTAGAAGATAGTATGATTACTTTTGTTATCTAATTGCCACAACCTCTGACATTAAACCAGGTATCTTATACCTAAACCATCTCTGACAGATGTGTGCCCAGTCTTCCCTTGAAATCTCCCGGGAATGGGGTTCTAAAAACATCTGTGTGCTGCTTGCTTTGTTCCATTGCGGAATGACTGTGGCCTAATCTACACCAAGCAGGATATTGCACTATGAAAGTGATATGAAACCGGTATATAAAAGGCAGGAGCCACACGACTGCTTTATAGTGGTACTGAAGTGCATTGCAGGATCTACACTGCTGCTTTAGTGGCAATGAAGTGCACTGACAACCACTTGACACATACCCCTTTCATAGTGCTATATCCTGCTTGGTGTGATTCCTGCTTTTTATATACTACTTTCATACCGCTTTCATAGTGCTATATCCTGCTTGGTGTAGATTAGGCCTGTGCGTGTGGTTTTTTAATATTCAACTCAAGACAACCTTGGAGAAATGAAATGCTACTCCCTGAGTAGTATCCAATCGGGGCCGTGCGTATGCAGCCAGTCCCACCGGCCCCGATCCACACATGCCCAGCCTCACCAGCTCAGGTCTGCGTGTGGCCCCTATCATGTGTAGCTGCAATACAGCACTTCCATATCTGACCCCAACGTGAGCAACAATGCTGGTTTCTGGAATGGGCAGGTCACACCTTTTCAGAAGCCAGGGGTTTTTTTTTGGCTTATGGACGTTATAATGGCTACAATAAAAAGGATACAGGAGAAGGTAACGGTTTATCATTTTTATGCGTTGACGGTGGCCATGTTCAGAAGCCACCTTAAACCATGGCTTTTAACCATGGCTTAAAGCCGTGGTTTAAGGTGTCTTTTGAACACAGCCAGCAAGTGCAAGAAGTTAGCGGTCTCAACCCAGGATTTCTTGCATCCGGTTTTAAGTGCCTTCTTCCCCATGTCACCATGCCAGCTCACTGGCCCGCTTTCCACCGCACCGCACTGCCACTATGACAACTGGTGAGGAAGTGGTAAAGCAGCTGTTAGCTCAGCAGGGGTCATGTGACACACAGGGCCAATAGGGTCCCCCCTGTTGAAGCTGTTGAGAGTGTGGTTCTTTTATCTGATGAATGTATCAGTCAAGACACACATAGATCTGTCTCAAAACCACCAGCCCCGACACCAACACCCTGATCTGAAGGCCTGCAACATTCCAATGCAGCACAGAGCTGTTCTGCACACAGGCTGGTCCATTCAGTTCAGTGAAGGTGAAGGTAAGTAATGCACACAGAACTAAGGCCATAGCTAGACCTAAGGTTTCTCCCTGGATCGTCCAGGGGTCAAACCTGTTCATTTAGGTGACGCACAGGGGATCCAGTGCTCAGGCAGGGGCGAACCCTGGATGATCCCAGGATAAACCTTAGGTCTAGCTGTGGCCTATGTGTCACGGTAGAGGAGTACGGGGTGGATAGCATTTCTCTCCGGCTGGGAAATGCTGGTAGGACATTTTTTCGTCTAGATATACCTAGGATTGCACCCTAAGCTGCTTAAAGAACAACAAAAATAAAACTGAAATTGTTTCAGTTTCCATATATACGTAGACCTGTTTACAAAATAGCGGGGCCAGGCTATCTGAAGGAACGCCTCCTCCCATATGTACCTGCCCAGACCTTAAGATCATCCACAGGGGTCCTTCTCCGCAAGCCCCTGCCAAAGGAAATGAGGCAGGTGGCTTCCAGGAGGAGGGCCTTCTCCGCTGTGGCACCCCGGCTGTGGAATGAGCTCCCTAAGGAGGTTCACTTGGCACCTACATTATATGCTTTTAGACGCCAGGTGAAGACCTTTTTATCCTCCCAGCATTTTAACAGTCTATAAATACATTTTAACTGGGTGTTTTAAATTTGTAATTTTGCATTGCTGCTGTTTTTATGTGGTTGAGCTTTTATATTGTATTTTATATTATGGTTTTATACTGTTGTTTTATACTTTGAATGGTTTTAATTTTTGTGAACTGCCCAGAGAGCTCCGGCTATTGGGCAGTGTAGAAATGTAATAAATAAATAAATAAATAAATAAATAAAAATCATCACCTTGTCCATGAGCGAAATGATCTGGAGAATTAGTTGATCTTGACGCAAGTCATCCCCGTGTTTAAATATTACAGGGTATTTGTCTCCGTCTTCTGTCCTGAAGAATAACTGGGCTGGCATTAGGGCACTCTGAGCAGGACGAAGAGAAACACAGAAACAAAGCAATGAATGTGGAGTTGAACAGAAAGGAACTGACATGGCTGCCGAAAAGTCATATGGAGAGGAGGTTTTCTTCTGATGACCTACCTACCATCTTCTCAGGCTAACATACGCTGCCTTCTGACCAATATGAACGGTCACAAAATTGCACTTTGCTCGACCTCAGCTCCCATCAGCCCAGGACAACCCAACCAATGGCAGGGGATTAGGAGAGTTGTGGTCCAACATCTGAGAATTCAAGTATGGGAAAGCCTGCTTGAAAAACTAGATTCATGCACAGCCTGATGAGTCCACAAAATATGAGTTAGTAGATTGTAAGGGAGAGAGAGTGTTGAGAAATATGTCAGTAAGAATAAAGGAGAATTATTACAAACTTGTATGGAGGTGGTATTTAACTCCGGTTAGATTAAATAAGATTAATAAACAGCTTTCAGCAGATTGTTGGAGGGGTTGTGGAGAAAAGGGAATGTATTTACATATGTGGTGGGATTGTGTACATGTGCAAAAGTTATGGAAGATGGTGTTTTATGAGATTGAACAGATTGTGGGATTTAAAGTAGAAGTTACACCAAGGATTGCATTACTCTCACTGCATGATGATCTTAAATGTAATAAAGAAATGAAAGAATTGATAACGAACCTGCTGACAGCTGTGAGGTTAATAGTAACTAGGAATTGGAAAATTAGAGGAGATTATTGTATTGAAGAATGGTATAAAGAAGTGTGGGACATTGCTATAAATGATAAATTGACATGTAATATAAAAATGAAAAGAGGCATAGTAAAAACAAATGATTTTGAGAGTATATGGCAAAAGTTCCTGGAGTTTGTATTCTAAAGGAAGGGGGGATCCACCAACAGATGAAACTATGAGTTTTTGGAAGCAAGAATGAGGTCCCGAGGTGGGGGGAGCACGGTTATGTTTATTATATTATCTTTAATAGGTTAACATCGAATATATGATAGTAAGGTATTATAATGTTTTTGTATTAAGTGATTTTGATTTGTGTTTGTTGTTTCAATAATATTTTTTTTTTTAAAAAAAAGGAGATTGTAAGGGTAGTATTTATTTATTTATTACATATTTATACTGCCCAACAGCCTAGGCTCTCTGGGCAATTTACAGCTAAAACCATAGTATAACAATCCAGCTTAAAACTTTAAAAGTCACATAAAACCAGAATAAGTTACAGTCCAGGGAAGGCTTGTCTAAAAAGGTATGTTTTCAGGAGGCATTTAAACAATATTACATTTTCCACCTCCAGAACCGCACGAGGGAGGGCGTTCCAGAGGGTGGGTGCCGCTGAAGAGAAGGCCCCGCCATCGAGGTTCTTTATGTCGACATTCTCTTTGTCTCAGAATGATGAGCAGGGCCTTCTCTGGAAGCCCTGTGGGTGAGTGGTTCCCGAGTCCGGGAGACAGGCTCATTGCCTGTTCTGGATGGGGTTGCACTGCCTCTGAAAGAACAGGTTCGTAGTTTGGGGGTACTCTTAGACCCATTTCTGTCGTTGGAGGCTCAAGTAGCCGCCACGGCTCGGAGTGCCTCTTACCATCTTCGGTTGGTTCGCCAACTACGGCCTCTCCTGGACAGGGATAGCTTGGCCACGGTGGTACAGGCATTGGTAACCTCAAGGCTGGATTACTGCAACGCGCTCTATGTGGGGCTGCCCTTGAAGCTGCTCCGGAAGCTGGAGCTAGTGCAGAATGCTGCAGCTCGTCTGTCATCTGGAGCTGCCCCTTTCCAGCATGGAACTCCTCTGCTGCAGGAACTGCACTGGCTGCCTATTCGCTACCGGGCCAGGTTGAAGGTTCTTGTACTGGTGTCCAAAGCCCTAAACAACTTGGGACCAGGATACCTGAGAGAGCGCCTTCTCCCTTACCAACCTGCCCGGTCACTGAGGCCATCTGAGGGCCTGCTCCTGGTGGTTCCACATAGACCCATCCTCCGATTGGAATCCACCAGGGGAAGAGCCTTCAGCGTGGTGGCCCTCCTCCTGTGGAATTCCCTGCCTCTGGAGGTCAGGCAGGCTCCAACCTTGTACTCCTTTCGGCGCCTCCTGAAAACGTCTTTATTCCAAGAAGCCTTTCCTTAATATGCAGCCTTGAATCTCTGTTTTTGCTTCTTTTAAATTTTGTTTTAAGTGTTTTATTCTGGTTTTATTTTCATTTTATCTTGTACACCGCTCCGAAATTTTTCAGTGGGGAGCGGTATATAAATATTCTAAATAAGTAATAATAAATAAGTAAGTATCCTGGTCCCAAGTTGTTTAGGGCTTTACAGGATAATAGCATGACTTTGTATGTGGCTCAGTAGTGAACAGGCAGCCAATGAAGTTCTTTTAACGCTAGGCAGAGCTAGGTGTCTCCATGAGCAATCCTAGCTGCTGCGTTCTGCACAAGCTGCAGCTTCTGAACCACACACACGGGTAGCCCCACATAGAGTGCATTACAGTAGTCTAATCGTGAGGTTACCAATGCATGAATGACCATAGCTAGGCTACCATCTCTTCATACTACCTGTCAGTGCTCTACAGCCTAACAAGTATTTAAAGGATCCTCCAAAAAACTTTCTGAACCCATTGTCAATTAAGAAAAGATGGCAGAGAACACGGCCACCAACCCAGATGCTCGTGCGCATGCTCAAATGCCCATGTGCTTCTCTCAAACCTGGGGGAGATTCCCAACCATTTCAACAGAGGGACCAAAACTTTGCAGTCATTCCTTTATCAGCTCCCCCCACTTGAAGAAAGAAAACAGAAAAAACACAAACTCAGGAAAGGTTTTTCCATGTAGAGGGCAGTCCAAAAGATGCATCCTAGCTCCCATGTTAAGAGATGTCTGAATCAGGGAAGAACCTGTCCGTTGGAAATCTAAACCATAAAGCAGGTGTACTGAACCTCAGGCCCATGGGATGATCCGACCCTCCTTGGGGGCCAAATTCAACTTTCTAGGGTTGCCCAGAGGGCCACATCCCATTCCCTTGATTCCACACTTTTCCCCCATGATTGTTGGCCATTTGGTGGCTTTCTGGCTTGAGAGCATTAATTCCTCCATTCTATAAAATTGAAATACTTCTCCTAAGGCTTAGGGCTCATCTACACCTAAGGGTATAGCAGGAGGGAGGGGGGAGGATTGCAGACTTACCTGCTTCTGCGATCCTCCCCCAGCATCTATATGGCCACGTGACGTCCCAGAAGGGAAGAGGGACGTCATGGGCGCCATTTTCTTTTAAGAGCCAGCTGCATGGCGAAAAAGTAAGGGAAACCCTCCTGCCAAACTCCATGCCCAAACCCACCCGCCATCCAAGGGATGGAGAAGATGCTGTCCCCCCCCACACACTCCCATGGGTAAGGAGCTACCCCATGCAGCTCTGTGCCCGTTTGAGGACCCAGGAGGCTGCACCACACCAGACATGGTCCTCGGGGGTGACCCGGGACAGCGGAAAAAATGAGAAATCCATGATTCCAGTTATCCTGGGGAAAGTCTCTGGTTGTCCCTGCTTGACCCCAGGATCCCTTGTGCATCATTTGGATGCACAGGGACAACCTAGAGATGACCCTAGGATATATGCATGGTGCAAACATGCCCTTAATTACTGGCATCAAGAGACTTAAGCTCATACATGCTGGTGTCTTTGGTCTTCAGACCACTACTTTTGTCTTTGGCTTCACCGGCCACCGAAATGTGGCCCGAGAGCTTCTCTGAAATTGAATTCAGCCCTTGGGCAGTAAGCCCATATACACCAGTTGCTGGGGAACATGGGCGGGAGGGTGGTGTTGCACCCGTGACCTGCTTGTGGGTTACTGGTTGGCCATTGTGTGAAGAGAGGTGCTAGACTAGATGGACCCATGGTCTGATCCAGCAGGGCTCTTCTTAGGTTCTTATAGAGGTTGCACAACTCTGCCAATAAAGGAACGGAACCCAAAGACCCACTCCTGGTTAAGAGGAAACTTTTATTGAACAACTCAGAAGTCATTTAGCATCCACATCTGCTTTCAAACATCTCAGCACTACTTAAAAGGGCGCCATAAAATTATTGGAGTCAAAAAAGGAAGAGGGAAACGGCCTTAGTCATCTCCTAAACTTAAGAAATGCTAAGGGAAGGAGAACTTTAAAGCAATTAGCTCTCCTCCCTAATTAACTTAGCGAGGACGACAGTTCTATTTAAAATGCCCTTTCCGAAAAGCCCTAATTTGCTTAGGCTTTGTTGGCAATTTGTCCCTCATAAAAAAGGGCAAGGCAACAATCAATTACTCTCTGCAAATAAACATATTTATCTATTTTACATTATTCACTCTTCTCCCATTTTCTGCGACTCAAACAAAAATGGAACAGCAGAAGGATGTAGGCCCAGCCTCATACATGTGTTGCAACACCAATCCCTTTATATAGTGGGGTATCAAAGTTGTGCTCCTTCCCACAGACACACACAAGACAAAATATGAGGGGCGAGCCCTACATAGATGTCAATTCACACATGCCCTATAGTCTCTTCCCCAACTCTTTCTCAGGGGGATCGTACAACTGTGCCTCTGCCCACCTCATATGCATACGCTAACACAGAGTTGGATGTCCAGATTTAGGCATCCTTCAAGTAGACCCACCAAAATCAGTGGGGCCTTAGTCAAGTTGTGACTAGAGTTCCATAGATTTCAATGGGTCGACTCGAAGTAGAACTGGCTTGGGACCGCAATACCTGATGGAACGCCTCTCCCGACATAAACCTACCCGTACACTGCGCTCCGCATCTAAGGTCCTCCTCCGAGTGCCTACTCCGAGGGAAGCTCGGAGGATGGCAACAAGGGAGAGGGCCTTCTCGGTGGTGCCCCCCCGACTGTGGAATGATCTCCCCGATGAGGCTCACATGACTCCAGGTCAAGACTTTTCTCTTCTCCTAGGCATTTTAACATTTTAACAGCATTTAATAATGTTAAGTTTGTTTTTAATGGACCCCAGAATTGTTGTTTTTAAATGGATACTGTTGTTTTTATACTGTTGTTTTTGTGTTTCTGATGGTTTTTTAAATTTTGTATACTTTTTAAAGTTTACCATTTTTAACTGTAGTAAACCGCCCAGAGAGCTTCGGCTATGGGGCGGTATATAAATGTAATAAATAAATAAATAAATAAACTAACTAACTAACTAAATCCAGATCCAACCCATTATGTGGATGTTTGAGGGAGGGGTGGGTTTTCCATTTTGCTTCTTTTAAAAATCTATTTTAAGGTGTTTTATTCTGTTTTTATTTTATTTCAACTAGTACACCGCTCCGAAATTTTTAATGGGGAGCGGTATATAAATATTGTAAATAAATAAATAATATATACTTCCCCAGATAAAGAGGACCACCGGCCTAGTTAAGTGGTACAAACCAGGGATTAAAGTTGAGAGACAATGAGAAAGCACGACAGAGAGGATGAGGAGATGGGGGGAGTTCAGAATAATTAAGAAAGTGGTTTTCCACTTATTATTATTATTATTATTATTATTATTATTTATTTATTTATTTATATAGCACCATCAATGTACATGGTGCTGTACAGAGTAAAACAGTAAATAGCAAGACCCTGCCGCATAGGCTTACATTCTATTAAAATCATAGTAAAGCGATAAGGAGGGGAAGAGAAAGCAAACAGGCACAGGGTAGGGTAAACAGGTACAGGGTAGGGTAAAACTAACAGTATAGAGTCAGAACAAAATCAAGTTTTAAAAGCTTTAGGAAAAAGAAAAGTTTTTAGCTGAGCTTTAAAAGCTGCGATTGAGCTTGTAGTTCGCAAATGTTCTGGAAGAGCGTTCCAGGCATAAGGGGAAGCAGAAGAAAATGGACGAAGCCGAGCAAGGGAAGTAGAGACCCTTGGGCAGGCGAGAAACATGGCGTCAGAGGAGCGAAGAGCACGAGTGGGGCAATAGTGTGAGATGAGAGAGGAGAGATAGGAAGGAGCTAGACCGTGA
Organism: Elgaria multicarinata webbii; assembly: GCF_023053635.1. NCBI lineage: Eukaryota > Metazoa > Chordata > Lepidosauria > Squamata > Anguidae > Elgaria > Elgaria multicarinata. The sequence goes on from NC_086176.1 coordinate 113,308,618, forward strand.
AAAGCTTTGAAGGTCAACAGGAGAAGTTTATATTGGATTCTGAAGTGAATTGGAAGCCAGTGAAGAGATTTCAGAAGTGGAATAACATGGTCAGAGCGGCGAGCCAAGAAGATGATCTTAGCGGCAGAGTGGTGGACAGAAACCAACGGACTGATGTGAGAAGAAGGAAGGCCAGAGAGAAGAAGGTTGCAGTAGTCCAACCGAGAAATAACCAGTGCATGAACAAGCGTCTTGGCGGAAGAGACAGACAAAAATGATCGAATCCTGGCAATATTATACAGGAAAAAGCGACAGGATTTGGCTATTGCCTCAATATGAGGAATAAAGGAGAGCGAGGAATCAAATATAAAGCCAAGGCTACGAGCTTCCTTGACCGGAGTAAGCGTAACATCATTGACAGTAAGAGAGAATGAGAGATGAGGAGAAGGTTTAGGAGGAAAAATGCTAGGTTGGCTCAGAAACGAGCTATTTCCACCCCATCTCCAGAAAAAAATAAAATGAAAAAATACCTCGCTTTGTTCCCAAGACAAGGACCTCCCCCAAAGCAAACACCAAACACAAAACTTATTCCCACCCAGCCACAAATCTCCTCTTTCCCTCCCTCACCCCTTAAAATCCAACTTTTCCAGCAGACATCACTGGCGAGAGAAAATGGAAGGAGGTCAACAGAAGGGGCGGTGGTATTTCTCCCTGACCAAATGCGATGTTTGTTGTTTTTTTAAATGAGGGGGGGGGCAAGGAGGGGGGTTTACAGCCTTCCTTGCTACGCAATTCAATGAAGCCATCACTCCAAACCTGAGGTTGGTGAGGTAAATATGGCTTTGGAGACTGGTGGTACGATAAGAAGAAAAAGGGGGGCAGAGAAAGGTTTACGCACCCGCTCAAATGCGTTCATTGCAAAATGTCTCCTCGTGGGAGCACTTTGCAACGAAGAAGGGGCTTGTCAGGCCAATGTTGTAGAAGGCTGCAGCACTTCAAGTAGTTTAGCCCCAAGTTAGCCTGGTTTGGACCTTTCTGTTTAGACCTTTCTGGGTTCTTTAAAAATGGGATTGAAGGCCTTTTTCAACTAAGATGTTGACAGCCTATTCCAAGGAACGCGCCCAACCATTCTCATTGCTCCTTTGCTCTTGTGTGTGTGTTTGCTTGTTCTCAACCAGGCTGGGTGCCCAACTTGTACAAAGAAAGACGGCATCTCAGTCTGCCAGCCGTGCAAGCACACATCTACCAGCAAGCCCTACCCAAGGATGCCAAAAATTACACAAGCTGGTGGACACAATTACACCCCACTCACAGGCAACGTGCCCTACCTTGAACAGTGTTGCTTTTTCCGGGATGATTCCCCTAATTTTCACCTGGGGTTCTAGAGGCAACGGAATGGGTTCAAAATCCGATAAGTTCATCTTTTCCTTGTCAGCCAGGAGCGCCTGCAGCCTCTCATTCTAGAAACGGAGAGGGGACAGAAGGAAGGAACCATCCATTATGTGCAAATGAAAACCATCAAACAAAACACTGAAAACCTCCTGGTCTTGGAATTCTTTAATTCTAAGATTTACATCTTTTACACCAGACTCTGATTAGTGGTTCTGGGGTTTTAGTTACGACAACCACAACAACAACATAGATACCAGAAGCCTGAAGTCCACCCACCCCTGCCCCTCTGGTATCAACTTTGTTGTTTTGTTTTAACTAAAACCGCAGATCCACTAATCAGAGTCTGGTGTAAAAGACGCAAAACTTAGAATTAAAGAGTTCCCAGACCAGGAATTTGTTTCAAATATCATGACTGTACAAGTGCTCTACATAAAAACCCACTTTCTTCCAAGTTTATTTTATTGCAGAAATATATACTGCAACCTTCTTCTCTCTGGCCTTCCTTCTTCTCACATCAGTCCGTTGGTTTCTGTTCACCACTCTGCCGCTAAGATCATCTTCTTGGCTCGCCGCTCTGACCATGTTACTCCGCTTCTGAAATCTCTTCATTGGCTTCCAATTCACTTCAGAATCCAATATAAACTTCTCCTGTTAACCTTCAAAGCTTTTCACGGTCTAGCTCCTTCCTATCTCTCCTCTCTCATCTCACACTATTGCCCCGCTCGTGCTCATCGCTCCTCTGATGCCATGTTTCTCGCCTGCCCAAGGGCCTCTACTTCCCTTGCTCGGCTCCGTCCATTTTCTTCTGCTGCCCCTTACGCCTGGAACGCTCTTCCAGAACATTTGAGAACTACAAGTTCAATCGCAGCTTTTAAAGCTCAACTAAAAACTTTTCTTTTTCCTAAAGCTTTTAAAACCTGATGTTGTGCAGACTTTATACTGTTAGTTTTACCCTACCCTGTGCCTGCTTACCCTACCCTGTGCCTGTTTGCCTTCTCTTCCCCTCCTTATTGTTTTACTATGATTTTATTAGATTGTAAGCCTATGCGGCAGGGTCTTGCTATTTACTGTTTTACTCTGTACAGCACCATGTACATTGATGGTGCTATATAAATAAATAAATAAATAAATAAATAAATAAATAATAATAATAATAATAATAATAATAATAATAATAATAATATTGTGGGGCAGGGGAGTCATTTTATATCATCTTTCTCACATTTAACCACTGCGATATTGGATAAACTGTTTTACCATTTGTATAGCTGATATGTAGCTTTTGTGTGTTAAAGAGGAACAAAGAAGGTTTTCGTGTACTCCCAATAATAACTTTTGTAACTTTTCAAATGCTGTTATGGGAATTACATCTAATTTTTTAAATTTTATTTTTATCCATGGCATCAAATCCATTTCTCTTTCCTGTTTCTGCTGCTACTAATGGGCTTTCAGTAGGAATTTGAGAAAATGGGGTGGGTGGGATATGTGTGTCTGTTAGTAGCATTTAACCCTGAGGAGTTGCAGCTGATTTTATCCTATTGCTGATTTTATCCTGGTTGTGCTTTTATATTGTATTTTATATCATTTTTTTAATACTGTTTGTTTTATACTTTGAATGGTTTTAATTTTTGTGAACCGCCCAGGGAGCTTTGGCTATTGGGCAGTATAAAAAAAATATGCAATAAATAAATAAATAGGAGTAAGAAATCCTTGCTCATCAATTGCAAATTACTCGGGATGTTTTTCTTCTAGCTTATAGAGGAAAGGAATAGTTAGTTTGTTAATGGATGGTCAACCCACTTAACGCCCGCCCCACAAAGCAATTAATGGCAATTCACAAGGGCCCTTGTTCATCTCTTGATGGTTTGTCCATCCCTTGATGTTTCATTGGAGTTCTCTGCATAGCAGCTCCCAATCCTAAAGAGGCAACAGGCAGGACTAGGTTCAAAACTTAGCTTTGTTTTTCTTTCTAAAAAGCAAGTTTTCTAGATGTTACAATAACAAAAATGCTTGAAAGTATTTTAAATGTCTTCTTTTCAGAATCCACGTTTTACACTGGTTTAATTTTCATGTGCTGTCTATGCGGCATAGAATGAAGAATTTGATAAAGGTCAGAATTTACACCAGTTGTTCCAAAAATGGGAAATGAACTCACTCCTCCAACCGCCCCCTTGTAGGTAGGGTGACCATATGAAAAGGAGGACAGGCCTCCTGTATCTTTAACAGTTGTATTGAAAAGGGAATTTCAGCAGGTGTCATTTGTATATATGGAGAACCTGGGGAAATTTCCTCTTCATCACAGCAGTTAAAGCTGCAGGTGCCCTGCCCTCTTTTAAATCTGGTCACAGTATAGCTGCAGTATAGCACCTGCAGCTTTAACTGTTGTGATGAAGAAGAAATTTCACCAGGTGCAATATGCATACAAGGGACACCTGCTGAAATTCCCTTTTAAAGATACAGGAGCCCTGTCCTCCTTTTCATATGGTCACCTAGGTCATTATGGGGGTTTACAAGGCATGTTGCTGTGCTGGCTAGATTGTTAGGACTGTGATCCACCAACACCACCCAGAAAAAAAAGTCCTCATTTCCACTTGTTTGTTTGTGTGGGGTTTTTTTAATGTACTTTTAGGTCTCTTTTTACATTTCTTCACAGAGTTGTTTTCCAGCCATGAAACACAAGGCCAAGTCATGGTGAATGAGCAAAGAGTTCAAGTCACAGGCACCTCTTTCAGACAAAGGGCCAAACTGAATTTCATGGAATTTCTTTTGGGCTACATTCCAGTCGTGGGAGTAGCCAAAGTGCAAAAGAGATGGGGCAAAATCCCCCCCTTCCCAAAAACAACAACATGTTTTAGCTTCATGCGCTTACTGCTGGTAGTGAAGCCTTTTAGAACGGGGGGAAAACTGCACAAAACCTGGGAAAAGGGGCAACGCCATCCGGGGTTCAACATGCCTGCTTTAAGTTAAACATTTGTATGCACGGTGCTCTAAGAGTCAAACTGTGCAGTTACGTTTGTCTACTCAAGTATTTGCCTGGTTGAAATATTAAGTCCAAGAGAGATTGTGTATTTGTGAAAAACCAGTTCTCGAAGATCTGGCACATTATACCTTCAAATGTCAATTACACCCTGACATTAGAGCTCATTACTTAGATCCCTTTTTAAAGAAAATGAAATTCTGGGATGTAAAGAAGGAATTGGGATTTCTGCTGTAAGGAACTAACCAATAAATGTTTGGGAGGGTTGCTTCTTTCGCAGGAAAGGCCGCTAAACATAGGGAGAAGTATGTAAACTCCACTGCTGTCAATTGCCAGGAGATTCTATTGCTGTCAATTTCATTGCTGTCAATTGCCAGGGATACGAGAAATTCATTTTGATACGAGTTTATAACGTTATAAGTAAAGCTTGTTGTTTTAGGAATGTGTTTTAACCTCAACAATTTTAATGACTGATTTTAACCAGCAATATATGTTTTAAACGTAATTATTTTAACGACTAATTCTAATTGGTGATCGCTGTATTACAAACTGATGTAATCTTTGTTTCTCAATTGTGGCTGCTATGGTCTATTTATTTTATTTTATTCATTGCATTTTTATACCGCCCAATAGCCGAAGCTCCCTGGGGGGTTAAAACAAAAATTAAAACCATTTGAAGCATGAAACAAAAAGTGTAAAAACGTGACATGAAATACAATATAAAAGCACAACCAGGATAAAATCAGCAGCGGTGCAGAAATACGAATTTAAAATACAAATTTAAAAGAGCAAAGCTAAAATTAAATTTATAGACTGTTTCAAAGCTGAGAGAATAAAAAAGTCTAAGGACTAATTCTGGACGTCAGGAAAAACTTCCTGACTTTTAGAGAAGTACGGCAATGGAATCAGTGACCTAGGGAGGTTGTGGGCTCTCCCACACTAGAGGCGTTCAAGAGGCAGATGGACAATCATCTGTCAGGGATGCTGTAGGGTGGATTCCTGCATTGAGCAGGGGGTTGGACTCGATGGACTTGTAGGCCCCTTCCAACTCTGCTATTCTGTGTTTCTATCAGGAAAAACTTCTTGACTGTTAGAGCAGTATGACAATGGAACCCATGACCTAGGGAGGTTGTGGGCTCTCCCACACTAGAGGCCTTCAAGAGGCAGCTGGACAAGCATCTGTCAGGGATGCTTTAGGGTGGATTCCTGCATTGAGCAGGGGGTTGGACTCGATGGCCTTGTAGGCCCCTTCCAACTCTATGATTCTTATGCAATAAATGTTATTAATTGATTGGTCACTAGAGGCATGGCCAGTACGTGTGTCAGAATTGGAGCTTGAGGTTAGCGGAGTGATCCAACTCCCCCCTTCGCACATCGAGGAGAAGGTCTGAACAGATCCTCCGAGTCTCCCAATTCCAAACTCCAGAATCTGTTGTTCTCAGCAAAACAGGTACACAACAAAAAGGGCAGGGAGAGGGGGACAGATGATATGCCTCCGCCTCCCATTTACCTTTTTCTTTCGATTTCCACTTTCACGCTGCACCGCTTTCATTAGATGGACCAGCCGGTCTACGAACGTCTGCTGAGCGGCCAGCAAAGAACGCATCACTCTGACAGACTTATCACCCTGGGTGAATTAGGAGAAAAAGCAAAATTACTTCTTCCTGCTGTAATTATTTTGCCTCGAGTCGGCTTGTAGCAATTACTTCTCTCGAAGTGAGTGGGTAATAGACACGGACGTTTACTCAAAAGGAATGCCGCTCCCCGCTTCACTCGCTTCTCTATGAAACGCAATCAAAGTTCCGTGTAGCAGGTGGATGGTTATCTGACCTTTCAGCTTTTCTACAACTGTGTAAACAGCAATCACTCGAGAGGGGAACACTTGTATGACACAAACCAATTTATACTAGAGAGGGGGAAAAGAAAAAGCCAAAACTTTGACAAATGCATTTCCTCTCCCCAGAATCCCAAACGCACATCTGACACCTTCCGTCACTGCAGGGGAGAGAATGCCTGAACCTTACAAAATTGTGGCATTCCTCAATTTTACATTTTGGTGGAAATCTGCAGTGGAATTCAAGAATCTCCACTTTGAAAAAAAGAAGAGAGCAGTTAAGTCTCTAGCCCTCATGGGTAGAAGGAGGGATCGCCAGCTGGGATGTATAAATCCTTTAGCTTTATTTAATTATTTATTTTACTTATTACATTTTTATACCGCCCAATAGCCGAAGCTCTCTGGGCGGTTCACAAAAATTAAAACCATTAAGAACATAATTAAAACCATTAAGAACAAAGCTTTCAGAAAGAAGGGGCTCAAAAAGATTCCCAGTCATAAGAGAGGGTGAAATTTATGTTCCGTGTAAATCCCTCTCCTTTCTCTGAGGGAGCAGAAGAAATAGTGGAAAATAAACCCAGAGAAATATTTATTCATTTATTACATTTATATTCCACTTTTTCTCCTTGTTAAGGAACCAAAATGGCGTGTACATAATCCTCCTCTCCATTTTATCATCACAACGATGACCCTGTGAGGTAGGCTGTGCTAAGAGTCTGTGACTGGCCCAAAGTCACCCAGTGAGCTTCCATGGCTGAGTGGGGACTAGAACCCAGATCTTCTGATTCCCAGTTCAACTCGTGGTATGGTGGCTAAAGTGTTGGACTGGGAGTCAGGAGATCCGGGTTCTAGTCCCCACTCGGCCATGGAAACCCACTGGGTGACTCTGGGCCACCCACAGACTCTCAGCCCAACCTACCTCACAGGGTTGTTGTTGTGAAGATAACATGGAGAGGAGGAGGAGGGTTATGTATGCCGCCTTGGGTTCCTTGGAGGAAAAAAGGTGGGATATAAATGTAATAAATAAATAAAATAAAATAATAATACTCCATGCTGGCTCTCTCAGTGTAGAATTTCTGATGCAGAATGTTTTACAGACATTCAAGTTTTCAACATACAGGTACAAAGTTTTTGAAGACTGAGTTCGCAAAACTGAAAACAACTAGTTTTTGCAAACTTCCCAAGAAGCTCTGCTGAAGGCTGGTATATAAATTTTTCAATAATGACAACCATAAAAAACACAAATACATTAAAAAAGTAAACAGCCATTGAGGCATGTTTGGACTAAAGCCTTTTCCTACTTGATCGATCAAAACCAACTGCCTCTATCTTTTATTTCTAGGATTTATACACCGTTTACCAATACGTTTTGATTGAAGTATCATTCACTTAAGGCTATTTACAACAGGTTCGATGAATCCGAAGGACTTTGGATCCAATCCAACAGAAAACTGTGTAAATCTGGGGTCTCTAACACGGTGTCAGTGAGCACCAATGTACCCACTGACACTTCTCGCCTGGCTCCCAGCTCCTCCTGATTTTGTATTTATTTTATATCTACCTATCTATCTATCTACCGTATTTCTTCGATTGTAAGACGCCATCGATTCTAAGGCGCACACTAATTTCAGTACCACCAACAGGAAAAAAAAAGCTTTGATTCTAAGAAAAAATAAATTTCTTAGAATATCTTTTATGAGTAGAATTTCTTAGAAATATCTTAGAAATATCTTAGAAAGAGCTGGGTTTTGGTGCCACTGGGCTGGGAGGGGCTTAGGGGTAAGCAAAAAACCAGGCGCTTACCCTCCCAGCTCCTCTTTGCTCGCATGGCTCGCGGCTGCTGCAGGAACTTCCTCTTTTGGAGGCCTGCCTGCACAAGGAGGAGAGAGACGACTGGAGCTGGAGCTGCCGCGTGAGAGCAGCTTCGGTGGAGCAGCACTTCTTTAGCCTCCGAGCACAGGTTTTTCCGCGGGCGTGAGGAGTTCCAGGCGGGACGCGCGCTTCCCAGCGCGGCGGCTGGGGGGAGACCCAGTGCTTGGGGGGGTGAGCCTCCTGACTCTTGGAGCCGCGTGTCTTCCCGGCACGGCTGACAAGGGCCGGAGCTGCACGGGGCGCGCTGTAGGCCCCAATCAGCCTGCAAAGCAATCTTAAAACGCCCTGCTTGCTCAGCTTTCTAAAAGCAATAAAGCTAGAGCGAATGGATGTTTCAGACCCTTTTTTAATAGGATAGAGTCTTTTTGCATCTACCATATTGCTTCGATTCTAAGACACACTCCATTTTTAGAGCTGTTTATTGAGGTGAAAAAGTGCGTCTTAGAATCGAAGAAATACGGTATCTATCTATCTATATAAATTGGAAGGCTGGTATATGGAAATGTTGCCTTCTTTATTTTGGATGGTTTTGTGTTAGGAGCTCAGGAGCCATTTCTGCCTTGTGCTTCAGTTCTTGGACAAGTCACTAAGGACGTCTTCACACACCACATTGATAAACCATGGAATTCACTACCACAAGATGTGGAGATGGCCACCAATGTGGATGGCTTCAAAATGGGGTTGAATGAATTCCTGGAGGAGAAGGCTATTGATAGGTGCTATTCCTAATGGCTATGTGCTGTCTCCAGTATCAGAATCAGTAAGCCTATGTACTGGGGAATATGGGTTGGAGGGTGCTGGTTGGCTACTGTGTCAACAGAGTTCTGGATTAGATGGACCCTTGGTCTGATCCAGCATGGCTCTTCTCTGAAATCTGGGAAATGAGTGTTTTATAACTGGCTATGATAGCCATTTTATGAATGAGCAATTCTCCCCTAACCATGTCAGCCATTTTGTGAGAATGAACACAACAGTTGCCCAAAATTCCAAATGTGCCAACTGACCCAAAATGGTCGGGAACCCCTGGGATAAACGTTCATCAAAAAAGCAGACTGCAGAAGGTAAGAACATAAGCTCTAGAAGCCACCGTATTTGCTGGGGACATTTTGCTCTCGCACACACCAAAATTATTATTATTATTATTATTATTTATTTATATAGCACCATCAATGTACGTGGTGCTGTACAGAGTAAAACAGTAAATAGCAAGACTCTGCCTCACCTTCAACAGAGCTTGACTAAACCGCCTCATGACGTTCAGGTACATTTCATGTGTCCTGGGGTCTCTTTGCTGAGTGTCCTGGTCTTCGCATTCCACAATGACATACCTTCCATGGAACAGAAGAACAATCCAAAACTTAAGACTCTCAGGACATGCACAGAACCACAGCTCTGTCAGAAATAGCAAGACTGCTGGAGATTCCAGAGGGTAATCTGGCACTAATACAACAAAATGGGAGTATATATATTAAAAGGGTCTCAGATGTAGGGCCTCTTTACACATTATATGACAGCAAATTTGTGTTTGCCACTGAGAACGCTCTCAACAAATTTCCCAGTGAGTTTGCAAAACAGTCTTCTCGTTCACCTATCACATTTTAGATATACATGTTTCACATATGCAAGTGTAGGGTGTCCCTTATTACACATTTGAATCAATGAAAAGCCACAAACCTGCCATTCATACAGGATTGCAGATTAATTAAAACATCAGACTCGTACAACTGCCTCTGTAGCTTAAATATATACAACATGTGGAGGAAGTAGGAATGCATTCTACCATTACTGGGACAATTTCCTAGCGGTTGTTTTTGCATTCATATTAGTGGGGTTCGGAGACAAGTACTACAGGCCAGAATACCAAATCCTTCCAGGGAATGGGGTCAGAGTCTTGCTCCTTGCTGCGTGAGTGACTCCCGAATGGGGTTGAACGGAGGAATGACAGCCCAGCCTTCAAATTTCTTCTCCTCTCTTACAGAAGGGAGGGAATGTCTTTTGCCCTATCCACAGTATTACAAGTGAAATGCCAAGGTTTCAAGGGTTTCTAAATCCCCACCCCCCACCCCACCCCCCTTTACTTCTATATCCTGCTGAAGGAGGAACTGCACTGAGCAGGGGGTTGGACTCGATGGCCTTATAGGCCCCTTCCAATTGTACTATTTTATGATTCTATGAACACATAGAGGCTAATTTGCACACCATGGAGTTTAGTCTGGAGAAGAGAAGATTGAGGGGAGACATGATAGAACTCTTCTAATACTTGAAAGGTTATCACACAGAGGGGCCCCAGGATCTCTTCTTGATCATCCCAGAGTGCAGGACACGGAATAACGGGCTCAATTACAAGAAGCCAAATTCCAGCCGGACATCAGGAAAAACTTCCTGACTATTAGAGCAGTATGACAATGGAACCAATGACCTAGGGAGGTGGTGGGCTCTCTCACACTAGAGGCCTTTAAGAAGCAGCTGGACAACCATCTGTCAGGGATGCTTTAAGGTGGATTCCTGCATTGAGCTGTAGAGGAAAGTTATCAGGAGGTCTCCCATCCAGAAAGGTTGGCTTGGCACCTACATGATATGCTTTTAGACAACAGGTGAAGACCTTTTTATTCTCCCAGCATTTTAACAGTCTATAAATAAATTTTAACTGGGTGTTTTAAATTTGTAATCTTGCATTGCTGCTGTTTTGATCTGGTTGAGCTTTTATATTGTATCTCATAGTATGGTTTTATACTGTTGTTTTATACTTTGAATGTTTTTAATTTTTGTGAACTGCCCAGAGAGCTCCGGCTATTGGGCGGTACAGAAATGTAATAAATAAATAAATAAACAAACAAACTGTGTTGTGCCCTGGGCTTGATCCATTGATCCTTATGCCCTGGGCTCGATCCATTGCTTCTCATCCGCTGGGGATTCTGCTATTGCTACAGTGCATTGGTTCCACAGGCTTACCTGCTGTCCGCCGTAGCCCTCCATTCTCAGAGCCCCTTCTCACTTATCTCTCTGCGCAAAGATGCACATCGTCTTTGCAGCGTTTCCCACCCCTGAATTCAGACACGGAACGTGGGCTTTTAGATCCCCTAACGTGGCAGGAGTCAGAGAGATTGTCTTATTATTTCCCCTCCTCCCCTGCTTTGTGGCACATCTGGAGATCGCTTTACCACAGCAAGACGGGGGAAGACCGAGGAGTGAATTACCAGGATCTTTCGGGGCAAGCGGCAGCCATCCCTTCTCCGTACTTACCAATATAAATAGTTTGCCAGCGTGGAATTCTTGCATGCTCGCGATATCAAGAACGTGCAAAGGTCTTGCTGGAAGTAAAGGGTTAAAAATAAAAAATTAGGAATTCCAGCAAAAACAGCCATATTTTCCTTGAAAGGGACAAAAAGCCCACCTCCACCTGGATATGGAGTTGCCTCCCTTAGCTCTTTACTTGCTCCGCCCCCTGTCCCTTCCTCATCTTTCTCCTTAGCAGCTGACTTTTCCTATAAGTTGGGAGGGGGGGAGGAACACGGATAATCAGCCACTAAGAAGAGACACAAGGGAAGATGGAAGAACTGAAGAGAGCCAGCCAGCAGCTCCTGCTCCTTTGAATTCTATCTCCTCACCTTTTCTCTTGCCTGTTCAGGGGAAGATTCAGTATCCCTAACTATCAGAGCCCAGGTGATGACTGGCAAACGCAACAGGAACGTAGGCCCTCAGCTATCCTTACAACAACCTTATACGGTAGGACCCAATATGGTTACGCCCCTATTACGGATGAGAGCGGAAGCCAAGACTTCAGAGTTGGACAAAGGCGACCTGCATTCCATCACGGCTGAGGCAAGAACTGAACCAAGGTCTCCTCCAGCCCCAAAGCGCATCTTCTGAAACGTTACAGCAGGGCTTCAAATGTCTGACTTACCTCAAGATTTTCCCCTTCAGCAGACTCCTTTGTTTTTGCTGTAGAAGGCGGGGAAGATATGAAGGGGAGAGGACTCGTGATGATTTGGGAGCTGAGAAAAGAATGCAGGACATGGAAGTGTTTCAAACATGGATTTTAAGGCATTTGCATACAAAGCGGCCTCATCCTGAGCCAAACACTCGGGCCATAGTTAGACGGGGTAAAATCCCGGGGCGATACCACCGATTCAAAGTGCTGGTATTGACATTTAAAGCCCTAAACGGTTTGGGGCCAGGTTATTTGAAGGAACGCCTCCTCCCATAAGTACCTGCCCGGACCTTAAGATCATCCTCAGGGGTCCTTCTCCGTGAGCCCCTGCCAAAGGAAGTGAGGCAGCTGGCTACTAGGGGGAGGGCCTTCTCTGCTGTGGCACCCCGGTTGTGGAATGAGCTCCCCAGAGAGGTCCGCCTGGCACCTACACTGTACTCTTCTCGTTGCCAACTGAAGACCTTTTTATTCTCCCAGTATTTTAACACTTAATTTTAACTTAAATTTAAATTTTACTGTTCTAACTCTGTATTTTAATCTTATATCAATTTTGCTGCATGGTTTTATCCTGGTTGTGCTTTTTATACTGTATTTTATATTTGTGCTTTTAACCTGTTGGTTGTTTTATTATGGTTTTAATTTTTGTGAACCGCCCAGAGAGCTTCAGCTATTGGGCGGTATAGAAATGTAATAAATATATAATAAATAAATAAATAAATCCCTGGGAGCATCCCTGTGCGTTCACATGATGCACAGGGGATCCCGGGATCAGGGAGAGATGATCCCTCCCTTGCCCCGGGATCTCGCCCTACCCTTTGAGCCCATTTTTTCCGCAGTCCCGGGCTGACCCCGAGATCGCAGAATGCGTGGCCAGGCGTAAAGATTTGTCTTGGTTCCTCACGGTTCTTTGCAAGGAGCACGGACCCGTGCACAGGGCGCAGAGCTCCTCGGGAGCTTTGCGCCCATCGGGGGTGGGGTGAGGGGAGCAGGAAATTTTTTTTTTAAAAAAAAAAACTTACCTTTTGCGCACGAGCACTCATGTGCATCTTCTGTGACTTTAAAAAAAACCAAAATGGTGGCCACGACATCCTCTCCTGAGGGCTGCACGCACATGTAAACAGAGGGGGGATCTTGCAATAAAAACATTGCGAGATCTTCACCCCCTCCGTCGCACAATAACAGGTAGGTCTAGCTAAGGCCTCCGTCCGGCTGGCCCACTATCATAGGGTGACCACATAGAAAGGAACTGTCACTTGAGGCACAGGTGAACTCGGTGGTAAAGAGCACCTTCTATCAGCTTAGGCTGATATACCAACTGCGCCCTTATCTGGACAGAGATAGCCTAGCTACAGTTATCCATGCTCTGATATCCTCTTGTTTGGATTACTGCAATGCGTTATACGTGGGGCTGCCTTTGTAAACGGTCTGGAAACTTCAACTGGTACAAAACAGGGCAGCACGGTTACTAACAGGGACTGGCCGACGAGAACACATCATGCGAGTCCTTTTCCAGCTTCATTGGCTGCCAGTCCAGGTCCGGGCCCGATTCAAAGTGCTGGTATTAATATTTAATTCCCTAAACGGCTTGGGGCCAGACTATCTGAAGGAATGCCTCCTCCCATATGTACCTGCCCGGACCCTAAGGTCATCCTCAGGGGCCCTTCTCCGTGAGCCCCTGCCAAAGGAAGTGAGGCAGGTGGCTACCAGGAGGAGGGCCTTCTCTGCTGTGGCACCCCGGCTGTGGAATGAGCTCCCTAAGGAGGTTCGCTTGGCACCTACATTATATGCTTTTAGATGCCAGGTGAAGACCTTTTTATTCTCCCAGCATTTTAACAGTCTATAAATAAATTTTAACTTGGTGTTTTAAATTTGTAATTTTGCATTGCTGCTGTTTTTATCTGATTGAGCTTTTCTATTGTATTTTATATTATGGTTTTATACTGTTGTTGTATACTTTGAATGTTTTTAATTTTTGTGAACCGCCCAGAGAGCTCCGGCTATTGGGCGGTAAAGAAATGGATCTAAATAAACAAATAAATAAATAAGGAGGTCAGGGCTCCTGTATCTTTAACAGCTGTACTAAAAAGGGAATTTTCAGCAGGTGCTATTTGTATGTGTGCAACACCTGGTGAAATCCCCTTTTCATCGCAAGAGTTAAAGCTGCAGGAGCACTGCCCTCTTTTGTATTTGTATCACTATTGGGCTATATAATGAAGTCGGTGTGTGTGTGTTTATGTTTGGATCTGGACTAAAGTGGAAGGAACAGTAAAAAAAAGCCCTAACATGCTAGGGTCTGGATCCAGATTGTGAATGTCCTGTGCTTACTCTAGAGTACAAAAACAAAAAAAGCATAGCTGCTTACTCTGTCTTTAAGAAATGTGAGATGGATGCTTGAGAAACCATGCAACCTTATGCATATTAACCCAGAAGTAAATGGGGCATACTTAAATAGTAAGTGTGTTTAGTATTGCAACCTCAAACATGGAAATGGAAACACAGGATATGGACCTAGATACTTAGTAATTTCATACTCTGATTTAAAACAGAAACCATTCAGACTCAAACCACTTTAAAACTTGGTTAACAGAGAGAAAGGAGGTAAGGCTATCTAGTCTGGAGTCAATCCTGAAAGACTGCCTAACCCCATGTAGGCAAACTTCTCCTCTACCTGTCTATTTCTGCAGCATTCGTTCCAGATGCAGCCATGCTCTCTGACATGGAGCCCTGGCTATCCTTCTTGGTAGGTTCCAGTCCACTTTTGATGTCTTCAAAGTTTTCATATTTCAGCGCCTGGACGAGCTGCAGCAGGTACATCAGGAGATCCTGAATAGGAAAAGGTGATTTTGGGGTGTTAAAACCAGTTTGTGGGAGAAGCTGCCAGGAGCCCAGCATTTTTGGAAAGCAACTTATTTATTTATTTATTTATTTATTTATTTTATTTTATTTATTACCTTTTTATACCGCCCAATAGCCGAAGCTCTCTGGGCGGTTCACAGAAATTAAAATCATAATAAAACAACCAACAGGTTAGAAGCACAAATACAAAATACAGTATAAAAAGCACAACCAGGATAAAACCACGCAGCAAATTGATATAAGATTAAAATACAGAGTTAAAACAGTAAAATTTAAATTTAAGTTAAAATTAAGTGTTTAAATACTGAGAGAATAAAAAGGTCTTCAGCTGGCGACGAAAGGAGTACAGTGTAGGTGCCTGGCGGACCTCTCTGGGGAGCTCATTCTACAACCGGGGTGCCACAGCGGAAAAGGCCCTGCTCCTAGTAGCCACCTGCCGCACTTCCTTTGGCAGGGGCTCATGGAGAAGGCCCCCTGTAGATGATCTTAAGGTCCGGGCAGATACATATGGGAGGAGGCGTTCCTTCAAATAACCTGGCCCCAAACCGTTTAGGGCTTTGAATGTCAATACCAGATATTTTAAATCTCCCACCATTCAGTTGCACTGAATGACCTCAGGTTCTAGAATTATGAGTGGGACAAGAAAAAAAAAAGCTCTATCCACTTTCTCCACACTATGCACAATTCTATCCTATCCCCGTCACTCACCATTTTTTAAATCCAAATTCCTCATGGGGGGGTGGTATTTCAGTCCCTTGAGGTATCCCCATTCCATTGTTTCAGACAGCGACTGGGTTCGGACGACACGATAACCAACGGTAAGTTAAATAGTCAACGGTTGGTTAACTAGTCAGTGTTCGGTTACCATGTCATCTGTTGTGATGTTTTCACACCACGGTACATTATTCGGCCGAAATAACCAACGCAAATAACCCGACGCTGTGTAGAGTTGATTATTTCAACAACTGCTGGTTATCGTTGTTGTGTCGGGCACTGTTGACTATTTCGTCGCACACAGTGGGTTATTTTCGGCAACTATGGAGTCCCCTGGCAAGAGTGACCAAAGCAGCAGCTGCTGCTTTAGTCCAGCTGGCAAAATTCGCAATGGCTGATGGGATACCAGTAGGAAGACTGAGGGGGGAGAGGGGGGAATATGTGTCACTTGACGCTGGCATTAATCCACCCCACGGTTGATTATCATCATCTTGTGTGGGGAGTACCCACTGGAAAATCAACCGTGGAGTATGTTGAGTATTGCGTCCAGTTCTGGGCACTACACTTCAAGAAGGATGCAGATATGCTGGAGCATGTTCAGAGGAGGGCAACTAGGATGATCAGGGGTCTGGAAACAAAGCCCTATGAGGAGAGACTGAAAGAACTGGGCATGTTTAGCCTGGAGAAGAGGAGATTGAGGAGAGACATATGAGCACTCTTCAAATACTTAAAAGGTTGTCACACAGAAGAGGGCCAGGATCTCTTCTCGATCCTCCCAGAGTGCAGGACACGGAATAACGGGCCCAAGTTAAAGGAAGCCAGATTCCAGCTGGAAATCAGGGAAAACTTCCTGACTGTTAGAGCAGTATGGCAATGGAACCTACCTAGGGAGGTTGTGGGCTCTCCCACCCTAGATGCCTTCAAGAGGCAGCTGGACAGCCATTCGTCAGGGATGCTTTAAGGTGGATTCCTGCATTGAGCTGGGGGTTGGACTCGATGGCCTTATAGGCCCCTTCCAATTATACTATTCTATGATTCTATAACTATTAGCCCACCATTGACTATTGTGTTGTCTGAATAGAGCCAGTCACTCAGCACATAGAAACAGAGGCATGCCAGGGATGTAGGATCCCTTGAAGAAACGTTATGTATGACCTGAAACACCAGAGGATAGGTGGCATCTCTTTGCCCACCCAAAATGGCACCCCTGAACGACATGCTGATATGCCAATTTAAAACAGGTGAGTGTGTGTATACGGTGAGTGTGTTTGCACAGCTGACTGAATCCCTCCGACGGACAGGAAAAAGAGAAACGAGGCGTTGCCTCACCTCGTCGTCAGCCTGCTGCAACCTGGCCACTGCGTAGCGCCGCACCGTCTGGTTGGTGAAGTGAGAGGACAACAGCTCCAGGGAGTCTTCCACATCCATCGGCTTCCACTTGCCCAAGAGCTCCAGGGCTTGCTTCGCCTCTTGAGGGAGGTACCAGTTGACACATTTCAAGAATTTTGTCAGGGCCTAGAACAAAAAACACAATCACGTCACGTCTCTTTCCTCACTCAGAGCGAAACTTGGCACTGCGTTATTATTCAGAATTCCAGGCATTCGTTGAAAAGTCCATAGCAGCCTCGGGAGACCTTGCTACAGATTGAAACCACAACAGGAGCAAAGCGTTCGGAGACCCTCTCCATCCAGGGCACAGAAAAATCAAGGTCACCCCCCCCCTTCCTGGCTGCTTCTGACTTTTAAAAGCAACCACTACCACAACAACAACAACAACATATATTTCTTAACTGCATGAACATCGTCGTATGTGTTTTGACCGTCAGGTTGCACGGGAGATCACTTCAAAGCAGTCTGACTCAATGGCCCTGTTCAGACAATACACTAAACCGTGATAGTTAAGAGTTTTGAGCTAAACATCATGGCCTGTGAACCATGGCTTGGGCCTAATCTACACCAAGCAGGATATTGCACTATGAAAGTGGTATATAAAAGGCAGGAGCCACACCAAGCAGGATATAGCTGTATGAAAATGGTATAAAGTGGTATATGGTCTGTGTCAATGGGCCCCAACAGTTGTCAGTGCACTTCAATACCACTATAAAGCAGTCGTGTGGCTCCTGCCTTTGATATACTGCTGTCATACCACTTTCATAGTGCAATATCCTGCTTGGTGTTGATTAGGCCTAAGCCATGGTTCACAGGCCATAATGATTACCTCAAAACTCTTAACCGTCATGGTTTAGTGCTTGGTGTTGATTAGGCCTTAGTGTGTTGCATGAACCATTCCTAACCATGGTGGCTACATAACCACGGTTTAAACACACTCACTAACCACGTGCTGCAAAAGGGTTAGTGTCCTAACCATGGCTTAGTGTGTTGTCTGAACAGGCTCAATATGTGGTACAGACTAAGGTGCTCTTTACGTGTCATAGTAGCAGTGTGGAACCAGCTTTCCTGCAGCTTCATCAAAAGGAGATACGTGTAACATGTAAAGCAGAGGTGTTGAACTTCAGGCCCACGGGCCAAATCCAGCCTGCTACCCGAGCGGTTTCCCCACCTGTCCATTATTTGGTGGTATCCCAATGTTTGCACATCCCCCCCCCCCATTCTGAAAGACTAAAATGCATCTCCTAAAAGCGAAGTTATTGGCCGTAAGAGCATTGAGCCAAAACATGCTGGTATTATTATTATTATTATTATTATTTATTTATATAGCACCATCAATGTACATGGTGCTGTACAGAGTAAAACAGTAAATAGCAAGACTCTGCCGCATAGGCTTACAATCTTGGAATTGCCCCAACCCAACTCATCGTTTTGCATTCAGCCCCATGGCATAGCAGCAGCAGGAACATCAAGGTGATGGAAAGTTGCCCACAGACCACCCCCCTGAAAGCAACCCAACGCTGGCCTAAGTCTCACCCCCTGCCCCCCCCCCCCGCAAAACCGGCACCATAAAAATATAATTTAATTTGAACAATACCTTTTCCTGATGCGTAAGATAATATCGGAATTTCCACACAAGGTCCTGCTCTTCGTATGTCAGTTGCTTCGTTGGCGGATAGCTCACTATGATCTAACGAAGAGGAATGTATTTAGATGGACAGGGAGTGGCAACATAAAAACAAACGTGTCTGAAAAAGAGCCAAGCAAAATCCCCCAGACGCCTCTTAAAGCCTTGGTCTCTTGAAGCCACCCTGGCGTGCCCCCATTTGCCCAAAATGCCTTTGAATCCTTCTGGAAAAGGCTTGGATGCATTTTCTAAAGATGACCAGATGGTGAAGGTGCGTTTGGAGGAGGACAGGTTAGGCTCCACAAGTTGTAGGACAAGCTATAAAAAGAAACATTCACAGGGCCCGATCCAGTGGGAAGCTCCAGTGGCAAGACTTGCCGAGCTGGGACACTTCTCTGTACACTCAGAGAAGAAGGTAATAGTAGCGGTGTTTTAAAACACCAGATACATCTATCTCTCTGGCTGCGTTCAGACAACACAATAACCAACGGTGGTTTAATTAGTCAACCGTTAGTTGAATAGTCAACCGTTGGTTATTGTGCTGTCTGTCGGGCAAAACGGTTGACTATTTCCCCAAAATAACGAATGGAGAAAAACTACGCTCTGCAGAGTTGACTAGTTGCACAACCATTTGTTGTCTGTCGGGCTCCATAGACTATTTCGCCCCATTGAGTTGGCTATTTCGGCTGCCTACAGAGTCCTCCGGCAAGAGCGACCCAGCAGCGGCTGCCACTCTAGTCCGGCTGGCAGAACTCACAAAGGCTGATGGGATATCAACGGGAGGACTGGGGGTGGAGAGAGGGTGAGGGATGTGTCAATCAAGCACACAGTTGACTAAGAGTCAACTCTATGCTGGGGTTAATCCGCTCCACGGTTGATTATAATGTCGTGTGGCGAGGACCCTCTTGATAATCAACCCTGGAGTTGACTATTAATTCACCATTGACTATTGTGTTGTCCGAACACAGCCTGTGTCTTTTTAAAACAACAACAAATGAAACCCCACAGATAGTATAGGCAAAGAAGAGGAGTCAAAGGGCAAGGTCAGCATCTGTTGAAGGCTCAGCTCAGGTCAAGATGTTTTCTTATTACCCACATTGTCAGAACTCTTGCTTACAGAGAACACTTTTGTGAGGTAAGGTGAGTGTGTCAGGAAGTGACATCAGCTTCTTCCTAGACTTCTAAAGGAGCTGCATCTTTTGGACAAGTGCCTTCCTTGTTTTTTCTGGCTTCAGTTCCTTTCCACAACCAAACATTGTACTCCTGGTTTTTCCTTGCAGACAGACTTTATATATTTATTGCATTTATATCCAACCATTTTTCATCCAAAGAATTCAAGGCAGTGTACATACTTCTTCTCCTCTCCATTTTGTCCTCAGAACAACAACCCTGGTAGGTTGGGCTGAGAGTCTGCAACTGGTCCAGCATCACTCAGTGGGTTTCCATGGCCAAGTGGAGACTAGAACCTGGATCTCCCGACTCCCAGTCCAAAGCTCTAACCACTACACCACACTGATCTTGTACTGACAACACGCTAAGCCACGGTGGTTAAGCATTTTGAGCTAAACATTACAGCTTAGTGTGTCATGTGAACCATGACTTACTGAGTCATGTGAACCATTCCTAACCATGGTGGCTACATAACCATGGTTTAAAGACACTCACTAACCATCTGCTGCAAAAGGGTTAGCAACCTAACCATGGCTTAGTGTGTTGTCTGAACAGGTCCACAAGCCCTCTTCATCGCCTCTTCCCGTTTCTTTCAAACACTTGGGTTGAGCATTCAACAGTGGACTGTTTTGAGCATACACACCGTTTTTGAAGGTTCCTCCTAGCACCATGATCAGGGCCTTCTCCCTTTAATGGACATACTTCACTGTCACGGTTCTCTACCTGTTTCTACTCCTTTACTTTGCAACTCCTCATATCTGCCCCATATGCATTTCACATGATCATGCTTAGAACTTGCCCAGACCTCTGATCTCCAGCCTCCTGGGTTTATGCATTACCCTTTCCTCTGTCCTCCTATGCAATCGGTAGGAGAAGTAAACTTGCTTTAGCAGATTCCTGGTTTGTTATTAGGTGCAAACCAGGAACTGTGGTTTAAAAAAACCTCTAGTTTCCTAAACAAATCAGAAAAAAGCAATCTAGGGTTTGAAACTGGTTTGTTAAAAACTGACTAGATGAATTCTCTGAATTGACAAATCATACTTAGAACCATTGTTCTACCTCTGGAGGACAAACCACCTGGGGACAGGAGCACTGAGCAGATGGAAAATGAAAGCAGTCAAGCAACTCCAAACCATAGCTTGCTTGAACCACTTGGTAGCCCAAACCACGGTTTGGGTTCTAAACTATGGCCAGGGCAAACCATAATTTGGTGTGATGTCTTAACCGAGCCTGTGCCTGTTTGAGGGGGGGGGGGACTGAAAGTAGGCTAGAGGTACAGGTAAGACACACCTTAAGCCGAGTTCTCATTAAATTTGCTGCCAGTTGCCGATCCGCAACGCATGCAGAAAGCCCAGCTGCCCTTTCAACGTGGACAATAACAAAGAACAGCAACTTACATTAAGCTGATCGCGAGTCGCTGCGTTGGGCTTGAGATCGTGATCAGACGGTCCGCTTCGTAAGCTTCTCGCAAGCTTGTGGTGTTTGCTTTCCACCAAGTTTTCCTGAAAAGGTTTCGTTTTTCATTGTTAAGAGTTTTGGGGGTCGTTTTAGGACCTCCACTGCCATAATATAATCAAGTTGATAAAGTCAGTTCAGGTCAGGCTTGATGGAAATTGAACAGGTTCTTCGGAGTTCTGACACCCCCACAAGCTTATGCTAAGAGTGCCGTAGAAATAATCGCAAAATTACTGACCTCGAATTATTTTACAGGTTGCTTTGTGTTGGCTTAGCTTCTAGCTTGTCCCGGCTGTGTGCATCTAACCAAAGAGAGTAGGCGTAGGGGCTGAGATCTCTCCCGTCCCCTGCAACCTGTCTCTTTTAAGGAGATTGATCTTCAGGACTTCTTCATGTAAAGTACATTTTCTACCACTGCACTACGACCCCTACTCAGAGGAGGCTGATGACTCCAATTTCGGTGGGATTGTGATTCCTATCTGGGTTTCAGCCAGAACTTTGAAGGAGCAATCCAAGGCGCTGGACCCAAATTTTGGGATAGGATTCAACACTCTGAACAGTTCCTTTAGAGTTCAGGCAGGTTCTGACTGAAACCCACATACCTATCCCTTCAGTGGAATTTTAGGATGCTTTTAGGATGCTTTTAGGATGTTTTTACGATGTTTTTTAACAGTGTATACCAGTGGTTCCCAAACTTTTTCAGGTCACCGCCCCCTTGGTTCCACAAACTCATGCCCAGTGCCCCCCTACCCTACACTATAAAAATCATTATTCAGAATAGCGGCTTCCAACAACCCACTAAGGAAGATAATAACAAAAAAATGCAAAACAGTAACAATTAATTTAATATTTATTCAAAATCCAAAGCACCCGCCGCAGGCTTGCTGAGGGAGGGAGGGAAAAGAGAGCGAATGCCTCTGTTTTGCAGCCGGCGTGGCGGGGCACACCAAGCAGGGTATGTCTCTTCATTACAGTTTTGGTGCTTTTGAAACATTTCAATTTACTGTTAAAAGGACTCTTCTTAAACGGTATTAATACCTGGGTGGGTTCTTCCCCTATATGGCTTGGGACCAAACTACCTTCTCCCATAAAAATGTCCCTGGGTTTTAAGACCTTCTGGAGAGGTGCTTCTCGGAAAAGACCACCTCGAGTGCCCCCCTGCCACCCCCTTGCCTCTTAACGCCCCCCTATGCAATCCCACCGCCCCCAAGGGGGCGGTTCCGCCCACTTTGGGAACCACTGGTGTATACTATCTTTTTAATCAGTATTGTATGTATTTTATTGTTATACTGTTTATTTATACTGTTAGTTTTACCCTACCCAGTGCCTGTTTGCATTCTCTTCCCCTCCTTATTGTTTTATTATGATTTTATTAGAATGTAAGCCTATGCGGCAGGGTCTCGCTATTTACTGTTTTACTCTGTACAGCACCATGTACACGGATGGTGCTATATAAATAAATAAATAATAATAATAATAATAATAATAATAATAATAATTTATGCTTGTTGTTCCCCATCTCGATCCAATCGGAGATGTGGGTAAGAAATATATTGTTATTATTATTATTCAATACCACAAAGCTATCGTGGTCTCACCATTATAACTTGTTTGTGGTATTTCTCCATTTTTCCAAATGCCCCTGCAGAATTTAGTTATGGAATACAAAATCGAAGGCAGCAGTTGAAATAATTTAGTTATGGCCCATTCATTTCAGCTTAAGCAGCCTGACTCAACCTGAACACTCACGTAAGACAGGTAACAACAGGTTAAAAAGCAAGACACACATGCCCGCTTAAAATCCCCAAACACAACTTCTAATGCCAGAAACTGTTGTCAAATATTTTAGATAGGGAGTGGTATATAAACGTTGTAAATAAATAATAAAATAAACTTAAACCTGGCCTCTCAACATCAAACTCTGTAACAGAAAGACCATTAATCTGCCCAAAGAAGCAACGTGATCTGGGCTGGTTGGAACAATTAAAAGACTGAAATAATATTTCAAAGAATAAAGTACAATACCAAAACACACCAGAGGAGTAGACTAAAGAGCCATAAACTACAGAACTGGGTCTCTAAAATGCCTGGGGGAAAAGCAAGATCTTTGGTGTGAAAAAGGTACCGCATTTCTTTGATTCTAAGACACACTTTTTCCCCTAAATAAACAGCTCTAAAAATGGAGTGCGTCTTAGAATCGATGGCGTCTTAGAATCGAAGCAATAGGGTAAGAGGAAAAGAGGAAGCTCCTGCAGCAGCCTCGAGCCATGCAAGCGAGGAGGAGCTGGGAGAGTAAGCGCCTGGTTTTTTGTTAGTCAAATTTATTCGTAAGTCC
Organism: Elgaria multicarinata webbii; assembly: GCF_023053635.1. Lineage (NCBI taxonomy): Eukaryota > Metazoa > Chordata > Lepidosauria > Squamata > Anguidae > Elgaria > Elgaria multicarinata. The sequence goes on from NC_086176.1 coordinate 113,332,149, forward strand.
CATCGATTTCCATGGGACTTACTCGCGTGTCGTCGTCCCCTGGTGCACAGACAAGTAAAGAGCGGGACTGGAGAGTTAAGCGTTTTAGCTCCTTAATTGCGTCTTCTCCTCTCTCTCCCCGCCCGAAAATATTGTTTACTCTTTGTTTCAACGCGCCCCCCCCCCTTCTTCCCGGGCAAACGGCGGTTTCTTCTCTCACAGAGGGAAAAAAAAAAGGACACAACCATTAGAAGAAAGCACGGGGGTGGGAGGAGGTTGGCTGGGCGGTGAAGGAAGTATTTCTTCGATTCTAAGATGCCCTTTTTTCCCAAATAAACATCTCTAAAAATGGGGTGCGTCTTAGAATCGATGGCGTCTTAGAATCGAAGAAATACGGTAATAATGCAGGCACTAGGCATATGCCTTGGGGGCTTATTCTGTAAGTGGGGTGCCACCAAAGAGAAGGCCCTTTCCTTTGTAGTCACCTGCCTTGAGCAAGGGCATCTGGAAAAGGTCCTCCAAAGATGACCTACGGGCCTGAGCAGGTACATATGGGAGGAGGTGTTCCTTTAGATAGCTTCCAGTAAAACGCGTGAGTATTAAAGCAACTGATCCCTAAACCACAATCAAATGGAAGCCGTTTTGGCAATGACACTTTTTCAAATGCAAGTCATCATCAACTTTTGAATTCCCACTTGTATATTAAGACACACACCAACGTCCCCCAGCTCAGCATTAGCTTGCTTTGCCACAAATCCTGTTATGCAGAAAATTACTTACCATGGACATCTGGGGATCCGGAACTTTAACGATCTCAGAGCTCGTTAAAATTGGAGATGACTCATCGCCGTCCTAGATGACAACGGCATTCAAAAAGGCACATTAACACTCTCAGGTTATAAAGATCAGTGTGACATGTCAACACGATTTAATGTGTTCCAGAAACAAGATTGGGGGGAAAAGAACACTGACTATTAAGTCGCAATGTCTTCCTGAAATGAATAACAGCATGGAGGAAAATGAGGAAAAAGTGTCAATTCGACCTCGCTGGGGGGAAAAACCCATATAAGCTGATACTACACCACAAATGTTTTATTGCGGTTTTAATTTTTGTGAACTGCCCAGAGAGCTTCGGCTATTGGGCGGTATAAAAATGTAATAAATAAATAAATAAATAAATAAATGTACAGTAGTAGGTAAAGAGACTGAGTTAGAAATCAGGAACTTCCCAGTTTGAATCTCGCCAATGCCATGAACTCACTCGATGATCTTATGCAAGCCACTCTCTCTCAGACTCAGCTCCCTACTCCCAATCTGTAATAATGGGTATAATAATAATCCTTACAAGGTTGCCGTAAGGATTAAAACTAGATCATACATCAGAAGAACTCCAAACACTGGAAAGCCCTATACAAATGGTAAGAATTACTGACAAAGTAGCAAGGTATCTAACAAAGGCTATAATCCGAGAAGAGATGATTGAGGGGAGACATGATAGCACTCTTGAAATACTTGAAAGGTTATCACACAGAGGAGGGCCAGGATCTCTTCTCGATCCTCCCAGAGTGCAGGACACGGAATAACGGGCTCAAGTTAAAGGAAGCCAGATTCCGGCTGGACATCAGGAAAAACTTCCTGATTGTTAGAGCAGTACGACAATGGAACCAGTTACCTAGGGAGGTTGTGGGCTCTCCCACACTAGAGGCCTTCAAGAGGCAGCTGGACAACCATCTGTCAGGGATGCTTTAAGTCCTACTCAGACTAGACCCATTCATTTTAATGGATCTATGCTAAATAAGGCTTATTTGGGGGGGTTTACTCAAAAGGACATTTATCATATGTTAAAAACCTGGCAGTTCATCCACACATATCCAGGAGCAGAGCTACTTTAAGCATAACCAAAAATGTGGCCTGTGGGATTATTTTTTAATTATTGTTTTATATTTTCCCTTTTAAAGAGCAGGCCCCCATTAGAAAGGCAAGGGCTCATCTTCTTCATAGATTCCTCCCTACTCTTTTAAGATCCTGTGCAGAAAATCTGTTGATGATCCCACCATCTAGTGGCCACAGGGTTGTGCACACATTCAGTAACACATATTCAATTTTAAGCATGCACATATTCATACCCTGAAGCATATAAACATGGAAGGGCTTACTCACACAGTAGTTAAAATGGAGCTTTTCTCTGGCATTGTTTCCCTGATTACAAGCTAGATTTCCTGATGTTCCCCAGCAAGTCTTGCCTTGTGGCCAGGAGAAGGGCACTCCTTCAGTTATGCAATTGATTCACTTCCTTTCACAGAATCATAGAATAGTGGGTTGGAAGGGGCCTACAAGACCATCAAGTCCAACCCCCCGCTCATTGCAAGAATCCACCTGAAAGCATCCCTGACAGATGGCTGTCCAGCTGCCTCTTAAAGGCTTCTAGTGTAGGAGAGCCCACAACCTTCCTAGGTCATTGGTTCTATTGTCATACTGCTCTAATGATCAGGAAGTTTTTCCTGATGTCCAGCCAGAATTGGGCTTCCTGTAACTTGAGCCCATTATTCCGTGTCCTCCAGTCTGGGAGGATCGAGAAGAGATCCTGGCACTCCTCGGTGTGACAACCTTTCAAGTACTTGAAGAGTGCTATCATGTCTCCCCTCAATCTTCTCTTCTCCAGGCTAAACATGCCCAGTTCTTTCAGTCTCTCTTCATAGGGCTTTGTTTCCAGACCCCTGAACATCCTCACCATCCTCTGAACATGCTCCAGCTTGTCTGCGTCCTTCTTGAAGTGTGGAGCTTTCTCCTGGCCTCAACCCGAAATAAATGGATACCACAAGCTAACTTCCCATGAGAGAGTTGTGGTAGAAAGCTGGAGATAACTTTGCTTAGTTCACTGCTCCTGCACAGCAGGGTTTTTTTTTAAAAAAAAAACACTAAAAAAACTGAAACACCAATTCCTCTAAGTATCGTAATTACAGCTATTAGCACATTTCAAAATACATAATTCTCACTGCCATTCTTAATGAATGTATGGTTTAGTCTGTTCTATTGAGTGTTTTTTTTACATGAAATAAATGCTTTTTGGGGGGGAAACATATTTAAAAAGCCGTTTAACAGATGGCTTAAAGTGAGCAAACACGTCTGGCTTAGGGCACCTTCCTTTTTTCCCTCTTCTCTTTGCCTCTCTAGTTCCATTCTTTCAAGCCCCCTTTCAAACCATGTTATAACAATTCTGTAAAGGAAGGGCAGTGATCGTATCATAAGAAACTCCTGTTAAACCCTTTAGCTGGGACCTGCTGAGAAATCCTACACCATTTTTGCAATCTTGCACACGTAAGAAGACTGATAGTAAGGCTACAATGCACACATATATGTGTTTGTGTATGTGTGCGTGTATCTATCTATCCAGCTATTGGGCGGTATAGAAATGCAATAAATAAATAAATAAATAAATCTACATACACACACACACACACACACACACACACACACACACACACACACCTGGTAGTAAATCCCACTGAACCAAGTGGAATTTACTTTTGAGTGGACATGTATAGGATTGCACTGTAAGTCAAATTGTACTCTACGTATAAACTGCTCAATGTGAACATTGGCAGAAAGAAGAAGGACATTTACTGTGATTGTCCAAACGCTATGCCATAAATTACTGGAAGAACTCCACGTATATTTCACTCTCCTAGCATTCAGCAAGAAACATCACAGGCTAACTTCTCTGTGACTTTGACACTAGATGGCAGGTAGTGCAATGCAGAATCCGGGCTCTAGTCCCCACTCAGCCATGGAAACCCACTGGGTGACTTTGGGCCAGTCACACACTCTCAGCCCAACCCACCTCACAGGGTTGTTGTTGTGAGGATAAAAAATAGAGGGGAGGAGGATTATGTATGCCGCCTTGGGTTCCTTGGAGAAAAAAGGCAGGATATAAATGCAATAATAAAGAAATAAATGGGATGTCCTTCCTTCTAATGAACTCAGGGAAGCATCTACCCTCACATCAGCTGCGAGAGGTAGTCTAGGCTGAGGGAGAGACAGAAAGAGGGGAGCAGGCATAGGTCAGTGGTAGAGCACTCACTTTGCATGCAGAAGGAACCAAGGTTCAATCCTTGGCATCTCCCGGTAGGACTAGGAAGGAATCCTGCCTGAAACTTGGGAAAGCTGATGCTGCCAGTCAGTGTCAGGAATACTGGGCTAGATGAACCAATGGTCTGACTCAGTATAAGGCAGTTTCCTGTGTCCCTGAAAAAGACTATGTCAAGGCTCCACCTATGACCTGGACCCCCTGAGCAACTCCTTAAGGAACTTTGGCCTCCTAAAGAGACCCACCTTCCTTCTTTTTATGTTCCCCTTCCCAATAATGTGGGGTTTAGGCTGTAGACGTGGGATGAGAGACACTCCGGACACTTTAGGTTTAGCACAACAGTTTACTAGTGAATTAAAAGAAGCAAGTTACAATTAATGGTGTTTATTCAATAGAGTGGAGTGATACAAAAGGCATTAAAAGAAAATAACAGTTGCAGAAAAACACAGGTTCTTTTACCCTAAGCTGCACCTAGATGACTTCAGGCAGCTTTCTGCTCCTTCTTTATAGTCTGGTCTTCCCTGGCTCTGGTCTCTCTCATTCTTTTATCCCCTTCTTCCCCTAATCAGAAAGTACTGCTCCAACTCTGAAGTGAAACTAAACTGGAGAATTGCAAGTTAACCAAGGAAATGAATCTTAACTGGAGAAACGAAACTTCTGTTCTCAGGGATACCCCCTTCCCAACAGAAAAATAATAATTCAGGCCTCTTAAGGCCTGACCTTTTTACTTTGCTTCTCTAGGCCTCAAACCTTCACAGACAGCCTGACTCAAGGCCACCCAATCTGTTTCACTGCCAGTGTGCACAAGATCAGATCTGCTCACTTTCAGGAGCCCAGATTTTATTAGAAATGCTGGCTTGCAGGTGGCTGTGGACACAGGTGGACCGCGGCACACTCAATGAGCATTCGCACGAGCACTCCACAGCTCAGCAAGCTAGGTCCAAGGACCCGGACAGGGTTTGCCTGCCAGATTCCCGGACACAACAGGACGCTCATGACATCCCTAATCACAACTTTTATATTTGATCTGCATGTACATATTAACATCTGATACTTAGAAACTGTCTGCTGCTACTGTGGAAGCAAATATTTCAGAACGGGAAGACGGAAGCGAGTTTCTCTGGCTGTTTAAACAAAATAAGTGCAATCCTATGCATGTTTAGACAGAAATTAGTAGTGGAAACAACGAGTGTTGAGAAATATGTCTGTGAGGATAAAAGAAAACTATTATAAGATTGTTTGGAGGTGGTACCTAACCCCGGTAAAATTAAATAAAATAAATAAGATGAATTCAGCAACATGCTGGAGAGGTTGTCAAGAGAAAGGAACGTATTTACATATGTGGTGGGAATGTGAATTTGTTCAAAAATTATAGAAAATGGTGTTTAAAGACATAAAAGAAATTTTAGGAATGGAGATCGAAGCGACACCTACAGTGGCATTGTTATCATTATATGGAGAACTGAATTGCAATAAAGAGACAAAAGAATTGATAACGAATTTGTTAACAGCAGCAAGATTAATGATATCTAGGAACTGGAAGGTTCAAGGGGATTATCATATAGAAGATTGGTAAGAAATATGGGATATTGCTATTAATGATAAATTAACATGTAATATAAAAGTTAGAAGAGGAATGATAAAAATGTATGATTTTGATGGAATATGGAAACAGTTTCTAGAATTTGTATTATTAAAGGGGAGAGGGAAAACACCTCCAGAGGAAGCAATGAGATTTTGGAAACATGAATAAGATCCCGTGGTTGGGGGGAGCACTTTTATGTTAAGTATGATTACGTTAGAGAGAACTAAGTTAGAATATATGTTTATCAAATGTTTACTTTATATTATTGTGTATTATGTAGTATTGTTTTATATCGTATTGATGTATTGTTTGGATGTATTAAATAAAAAAAATATATTAAAAAAAATAGACAGAAATAAGTCCTGGCTGGCTGAGGGATACCGGGAATTGTAGGACGTATTTCTGTCTGCACGTGCATAGGATTGTGCCCTAAATAAAAATTAACAACCTGCAAATGTTACATACCTTCTCATAATATACGATGCCGTATTCTTTGTCGTCGCTCTTTGCACAGCGGAATTCAATCATCAAGTACATAAAGTTAGAACTCCGTTTCTCACTCTATTTTTTTTTTAAAGAAAAGGAAGAGATATTTAACATTAAGGATAAACTGCATTAAAGAGGTAGTGTTAGCATGAGGAATATTCCTTTGCAAAAGAGGAAAGAATCAATTGTCCTCTGTGGCCCTATCTTATGAATCAGATTGTCTGCTTTAACAGCAACAACGTTTGAAAAATGTATTTGTCTGCTCTTATGGCAACGATGTTTGAAAAAACTATTTCTTTCTTCATAAATGGAGAAGTCACCTTTTGGAGCCCCCGCCCTCCCCCGATGTTTCTGACACAGCTATGATCTCAGGAAGGGGGACTCCAGATTCCTACGCTGCACCCTCTCACATGTGCTGCAGAAAGAACCATGCCCATTGTTCGTGAGGTTGCAAATGCAGCCCCAGAAGGAGAAAAAAGGGGGCATTCCTGTGGGCAGGGAGGGGAAAGGTGAGGCCAGGGTACGAGAAATCCTATGGCCTCGAGACCCCCCACCAACACGCCATCTCTAGACAGGCTCAGAGGTCAGTCAAGAGGAAAATTTCGTAAAATGAGGACAGGGAAGTGAAAAGCACCTGTCACTCCTCTGATCCTTCCAGCAGCAACCCAGCATTGGATACATAGGGCTCATCTACACCAAGCAGGATATTCCACTATGAAAGTGGAAACCCTAAACGACTTGGGGGCAGGCTATCTGAAGGAACGCCTCCTTCCATTTGTACCTTCCCGGACCCTAAGGTCATCCTCAGGGGCCCTTCTCCCTGAGCCCCTGCTAAAGGAAGTGAGGCAGGTGGCTACCAGGAGCAGGACCTTCTCTCCAGTGGCACCCCGGCTGTGGAATGAGCTCCCTAAGGAGGTTCGCTTGGCACCTACATTATATGCTTTTAGACGCCAGGTGAAGACCTTTTTATTCTCCCAGCATTTTAACAGTCTCCAAATAAATTTTAACTTGGTGTTTTAAATTTGTAATTTTGCATTGCTGCTCTTTTTATCTGGTTGAGTTTTTATATTGCATTTTATAGTATGGTTTTATACTGTTGTTTTATACTTTGAATGTTTTTAATTTTCGTGAACCGCCCAGAGAGCTCCGGCTATTGGGCAGTATAGAAATGTAATTAATAAATAAATAATAAATAAATAAATGAAAGCAGTATATAAAAGGCAGGAGCCACACTACTGCTTTATAGTGGTACTGAAGTGCACTGACAGCTGTAGGAGCCCATGACATATCTACACCAAGCAGGATATAGAACTATGAAAACAGTATATGGTCTGTGTCAATGGGCCCCAACAGTTGTCAGTGCACTTCAATACAGCTATAAAGCAGTAGTGTGGCTCCTGCCTTTTATATACCACTTTCATAGTGGAATATCCTGCTTGGTGTAGATGAGCCCATAGAAAATCCGAGATCTGACAGTTCCTTATTTATTTATTTATTACATTTCTATACTGCCCAATAGCTGGAGCTCTCTGGGCGGTTCACAAAAATTAAAAACATTCAAAGTATAAAACAACAGTATAAAACCATAATATAAAATACAACAGAAAAGCTCAATTAGATAAAAACAGCAGCAATGCAAAATTACAAATTTAAAACACCAAGTTAAAATTTATTTGTAGATTGTTAAAATGCTGGGAGAATAAAAAGGTCTTCACCTGGCGTCTAAAAGCATATAATGTAGGTGTCAAGCGAACCTCCTTAGGGAGCTCATTCTACGCGGCAGAGCCTTCAGTGTGATGCCCCCCCCTCCTATGGAATTCCCTGGCTCTGGAGAGCAGGCAGGTGCCAACTTTGCATTCCTTTCAGCGCCTCCTGAAAACGTCGTTGTTCCAGGAAGCCTTCCCTTGATGACCAGCTGTGGTTCACTTTGCAATTTGCTTTTTTTAAAAAAACAAAACACAACAACCTATTTTAATGTGTTTTTACTGTGTTTTTATTTTATTTTATCTTGTTCACGACTCTGAAATTTTGAATGGGTTTAGTATATAAATATTGTAAATAAATAAATAAACTTTTTAAAAAATTGAGAGGGGGGCTTCCAACAGCAAAAATTGAGAATAGGAGAGACATTTAAAAACAGAGTCTGCTGCTAAGAGATTTAGTGTGCAATCCTACACATGTTTAGACAGAAAAAATGCCCTTATCTGGACAGTGATAGCCTAGCTACAGTTATCCATGCTCTGATAACCTCTCGTTTGGATTACTGCAATGCGTTATACGTGGGGCTGCCTTTGAAAACGGTCCGGAAGCTTCAGCTGGTACAAAACAGGGCAGCCCGTTTACTAACAGGGACTGGCTGGCGAGATCACATTACGCCAGTCCTGTTACAACTTCATTGGCTGCCAGTCCAGGTCTGGGCCCGATTCAAAGTGCTGGTATTGACATTTAAAGCCCTAAACGGTTTGGGGCCAGGTTATTTGAAGGAACGCCTCCTCCCATATGTACCTACCCGGACCTTAAGATCATCTACAGGGGCCCTTCTCCGTGAGCCCCTGCCAAAGGAAGTGAGGCAGGTGGCTACTAGGAGGAGGGCTTTCTCCGCTGTGGCACCCCGGTTGTGGAATGAGCTCCCCAGAGAGGTCCGCCTGGCGCCTACACTGTACTCCTTTCGTCGCCAGCTGAAGACCTTTTTATTCACTCAGTATTTTAACACTTAATTTTAACTTAAATTTAAATTATACTGTTTTAACTCTGTATTTTAACCTTATATCAATTTTGCTGCGTGGTTTTATCCTGGTTGTGCTTTTTATATTGTATTTTGTATTTGTATTTTTAACTTGTTGGTTGTTTTATGATGATTTTAATTTTTGTGAACCGCCCAGAGAGCTTCGGCTATTGGGCGGTATAAAAATGTAATAAATAAATAAATAAATAAATAAAAAAGTCCTACAACTCCTAGCATGGCTATCTGGGGAATGCTGGAAGCTGTATGACATTTTCTCTGTCTAAAAATGTATGGGATTATGCCCTTAAAATACTAAAAAGCCAGACAGAGCAAAAAGATTTTGAAAGCCCGCCTAAAACAGAAGGGGAGGGGGGCAGGCAGCTGAACTTCCTTTGGGATAGTGCCACCACAGAGAAGGCCCTGTCCCATGTTCCCATGAACGTAACCTCAGTTGGTGGTGGGACATGCAGAAGGGCACACGAAGAAGATCTCAAACAGTAGGCAGCTTGACATGGGAGAAGGAAGTCTTTATAAACATGATTTATAATACCCCATAACTGGGGTTAGCTAGCCCTTTTCAGGCATTCACAGTGAATACAGTAAAAAGGGCACAGGCAGGAAGGATACAAATGGGAACAGGTAGGGAATTCCCAAGTCTCCGCAGACCTTCTAGTATACCTTCACAAAGAGAGTTGCTAACAGACTGAACTGATGACTGTACCCTGAAACGTATCTGACCCACACCAGCTGTAGCTCATTGTAGATCAGCCTTCCTCAACCTGGGGCGCTCCAGATGTGGGGCATTCTGGGAGATGCAGTCCAACACATCTGGAGCGCCCCAGGTTGAGGAAGGCTGTTGTAGATGGACATCAGGAGTAGGTGAGTAACCTGTCTTTCTGGGAAGTATGTTCTCTACTCCAGGTCTTTTTATTGAGAAATCTTAGGGTCCTCCAGTACACATTATGAAAAACAATGTCCTCAAGAAGATGCATTGAATTATGACCCAAACCCAATGGCTGCACTCCCTTTCCCCCAGCGGTTCCTGTATTGCAGGTGCCCTATTATCCCAAAGTTTCCACATTAGTGTGGTCTGAAAAGCTCTTCAGAAGCCCAGCGACCTACCTCATTGATCATCTCAATTTCTCGAAAGGTCAGTCTGTCCAGCCAGTCTACTTTGACCATGTGACCTTGCCGGTGAGACTTGGTGAGCTGCCACACAGAAAAATAGAGAGAGGCGTCATTTGAATTGCCACAACGAAGCAGGATGAACCCGTTGTTTTGGAGTCAATGGAGAGAAAGAAATATTTTAAATGGACACAGTTCTACATGACACATAATTCAAGCCTCTGCAAAACGGTTCAACAGCATTTACAGCTACCAATGAGGGAAGGTTACAACAGCGGGGATTGTTCAGCTCGGAAAAAAGGAGGCTAAGGGGAGACGTGATAGAGGTGTACAAAATCATGCATGGTATGGAGAATGTGGAGAGGGAGACATTTTTCTCCCTCTCTCAAAATACTAGAACCCGGGGTCATCCCATGAAACTGATCGGTGGGAGATCCAGGACAAATAAAAGGAAGGACTTCTTCACACAGCGTAGAGTTAAATTACGGAATTAACTACCACAAGATGTAGTGATGGCCACCAATTTGGATGGCTTCAAAAGAGGGTTGGATAAATTCCTGGAGGCGAAGGCTATCCATGGCTACTAGCCCTGATGGTTGTGTGCTATCTCCAGTATTTGAGGCAGTAAGACTGTGTGCACCAGTTGCTGGGGAACATGGGTGGGAGGGTGCTGTTGCACCAGGTCCTGCTTGTTTATCCCTGGCCGATGGCTGGTTGGCCACTGCGTGAACCGAGTGCTGGACTAGATGGACCTTCAGTCTGATCCAGCAGGGCTCTTCTTATGTTCTTAATATGTTCCCCAAATACTGTTACTTTCTACTGTTAGTTTTACCCTACCCTGTGCCTGCTTACCCTACCCTGTACCTGTTTGCATTCTCTTCCCCTCCTTATTGTTTTACTATGATTTTATTAGATTGTAAGCCTATGCGGCAGGGTCTTGCTATTTACTGTTTTACTCTGTACAGCACCATGTACACTGATGGTGCTATATATATAAATAAATAAATAAATAAATAAATAATAATAATAATAATAATAATAATAATAAATATTCCTCAAGGCAGAGTAAACCCATTCAGAAAGGTCATGATCTCCCCCAGACTAAGCACTCTTTCAAGTCCCAAGGACATTAGCGGGAGAGATGCTAAATAGAATACCAAGCACGCTTACCCAAGACACAAGGTCCATTGAGTTCCGCGGGAATTAGGATTCCAACTTCAAGCACATGCCAAATCCTCCCATCGGAACCAATGTGACCGGAGAGGAAGGGAGAGAGAGGAGGAAGAACGGTCGTTCGGGCCAGGTCACGTGCAAAACGTTTAGTGTCAAGAACCAAAACTGGCAATTCCGGGAGCCAAATAATCAACATTGCTCACACTGAATCAGGGTCTGCATCCAAGTTAAAGGACAGGGCAAGTGACCCCTACCTTGGCTGAGTCGCACTGATGGTGAATGGCTCGTGCACTTTTCTCCATCAGACCAAGGTCCATCTAGTCCAACATTTTTACTTCAACAGGCAACACAACCTAGTCAGATGCAACTAAGAACCTCAAGAAAGGAAAATACCACCTTTGCTTATTTTTGTCCCCATTATCTACCATGCATCTAAAGAAGGGAGGGGGGGGGTCATTTAGCTACCATGGCTAATTGACCACCATAGACCTGCTCACCCCCATCCATGAAATTTTAAAGCGGGGTACACTAGTGGCACAACAACAATCTTGTACTAGCGGGTTCCGAAGTTAATTATATGTTGTGCTGGGCAATAGCTTGAACAGACCATCTTGTAGTCTTTTCCCTCAAGGAGGTGCCCAATAAAACCTCTCTGAGGTAGCCAGCCAGCCACCCATTCTTCTCTTTAGTAAATATCTAAGAAATATTCTCCTGCAAAGGACCCGGTTTTCCTTAACTTACCCGTCCCTTTCCTTTTTTCATTGGCCCCGTTTGCTCATTGCAACAACCCAGGATGGTAGTTTGGGGTTTTTTAAACCCTGGTTTACTGTGGGCGCTGACCAACTGCCCCCACTTTGAGCAGGAGTGGCTAAACAACCCAGGGTTCCAACTCTATGGATCGGGTCCGTAGTTTGGGGGTGCTCTTGGATCCAGAACTGTCACTGGAGGCACAGGTGAACTCAGTGGCAAAGAGCACCTTTTATCAGCTCAGGCTGATTTATCAACTACGCCCTTATCTGGACAAAGATAGCCTAGCTACAGTTATCCATGCTCTGATAACCTCTCGTTTGGACTATTACAATGAGTTATACGTGGGGCTGCCTTTGAAAACGGTCCAGAAACTTCAACTGGTGCAAAACAGGGCAGCAAGGTTATTAACAGGGACTGGCTGGCGAGATCATATTACGCCAGTCCTTCTCCAACTTCATTGGCTGCCAGTCCAGGTCTGGGCCCGATTCAAAGTGCTGGTATTGACATTCAAAGCCCTAAACGGCTTGGGGCCAGGTTATTTGAAGGAATGCCTCCTCCCATATGTGCTTGCCCGGACCTTAAGATCATCCACAGGTGTCCTTTTCCGTGAGCCCCTGCTGAAGGAAGTGAGGCAGGTGGCTACTAGGAGGAAGGCTTTCTCTGCTGTGGCACCCCGGCTGTGGAACAAGCTCCCCAGAGAGGTTCGCTTGGCACCTACACTGTTTTCCTTCCATCGCCAGCTGAAGACCTTTTTAGTTTTCTCAGTGTTTTAACACCTAATTTAACTGAAATGTAAACTCTGCTGTTTTAATTTCATATTTTAACCTACATCAATTTTTGCTGTGTGGTTTTATCCTGGTCGTGCTTTTTATATTGTATTTTGTATTTGTGATTTTAAATTGTTGGTTGTTTTATTATGCTCTTCATGGTTTTAATTTTTGTGAACCGCCCAGAGAGCTTCGGCTATTGGGCGGTATAGAAATGAAATAAATAAATAAATAAACAAAGTCTTGGCTCGTCAGGGGACAAACAAGCCTGGTTCAGATGTCACCGCAAATAACCCAAGGACTGAGCACCAGCCTGCTCACTCATTCACAACAACTGGATTGTGGTGATGTGAGAACCAAGCCGTGTGTGTGTGTGTGTGTGTGTGTGTGTGTGTATATATATATATATATATATATATATATATATATATATGGGATCTGCTCAGATATTTTGATTTGCATACATTTGTTAAAGTAAAATCTCTACTGTGTATCTAAACCATAACAGTTTGCCTTGATGTAGAAGAGGCCTGGGAAACTCACAAGTCCTGCAATCTCTTCTGTTAGCCATCAAGAAGTTGTGGCTTTGACAGCTAACGCCCTGCTTTGGTAGCCTACCGAAGGCTACAAAAACAAGAACTTAGACATGGGACAACTCACAACGTAAAGCCGGCACATGTGTGAGGTTTCACAGGACACAGGGTTGAGAGCCTTGTTCTCAGATTAAGCTACAATATTAGTATGTTGTGTTTACTCACCACTCACACACACACGAGCACATCACATCTGGCTGAGAAAGTGCTACGGTGTCCATGGAAATGAATGTACTAAAGATCACTTTAAGAAGAACCCATTTAGGAGAGGAGGAGCAGAACAAAAAGAAGCCACACGGTCCAGAAACATGCATGCCACACACTTCTGGCGCACAGTTTTAGTCGGAAATATTAAGGCAACAAAGCCACGGCTACAGTAAATGGCTAATACTTCGATTAACCCTCCTATGCCTTTGGGGTCAACACTGAGAGCCAGTGTGGTGTAGTGGCTAAAACGTTGGACTGGGAGTCAGGAGATCCGGGTTCTAGTCCCCCCCTCGGCCATGGAAACCGGTGACTTTGGGCCAGTCACAGACTCTCAGCCCAACCCACCTCACAGGGTTGTTGTTATTGTGAGGCTAAAAATTGAGAGGATTATTATGTACGCCGCCTTGGGTTCCTTGGAGGAAGACAGGCGGGATATAAATGCAAAAATAATAAATAAATAAATCATTAAAAAGGTATTAAGTCATTAAAAAGGTATTCTTTCCCCCTAACCTGTGCCACTTCACGCTCTACATATTCTCCCATAAATACAGGGTTTTTTGGAGTCAGTTAAAACACAATTCAAATAAATTAGAGGAGGTAAAACACCGCACCTCTATGGTACTGAGGAGTCTGAGTGACCCCAACATGGCGGGAATTCTCATTTAGCACTACCGCGACTTTATGTTGATGTCCCACTTAAGGTAAAAAAGTGGTACCCATTCCGAAGCTTTCTTGTGTTTTACTTAAAACCTGTTAATTGGAGTTGATGGGGAGAGTGCACAATTTACATATCTGGGGCCGGGGACACCCCATACGAAATTAATATTCGGGGTCATTACAGACAAATGCCATCCCTGCATCATGATAAACTTGTATAACAAACCATTATGCTTAAGAAAAATTCTCTGTTAAAAAAAATATGCAGGAAATAGGAATTTATTTATTTATTGTGTTTCTATACCACTGAATAGCCAAAGCTCTCTGGGTGGTTCACAATTACTGTCCAATATAGTTCAATTTGGGAAGAAAAACCACTGTGACTAAATTTAGGTCTATTTGACCATAGATAGCCTATTCATAAAGCCTTTCTATAAGTAGTTGGAGGGTTAACAGCTACTAAGGCAAACTTCAGAACTCTGTCTTACAGTCTATACGCCCAGCATCAGGAAAAGCATTTCAATTATTAAGCTGTTAGTCAACCAGAGGTTGCGACCATGCGTTTTTTTCAAAAACAGTTGCCGGCCAGCCATGGCTCCTGGCTACTTACTTCCTCCAAACGTTCCTCGTCAGAGGCCTACATTAAAGAAACCCATTCATTAGTCACACATATGGAAGGGGCAACCATTTTCAGATCATAAAGTGAAATTCAATTCGCCGTCCTATCGGAAATGTTTACATTGACCTAAATGCAGGACACAGAATAACGGGCTCCAGTAAGTTACAGGAAGCCAGATTCCGGCTGGACATCAGGAAAAACTTCCTGACTGTTAGAGCAGTACGACAATGGAACCAGTTACCTAGGGAGGTTGTGGTCTCTCCCACACTAGAGGCATTGAAGAGGCAGCTGGACAACCATCTGTCAGGGATGCTTTAGGGTGGATTCCTGCATTGAGCAGCGGGTTGGACTCGATGGCCTTGTAGGCCCCTTCCAACTCTACGATCTATGATTCTATGGAATTCCCAAATGTTATTCTCTCTCAACTGAACTCTATTAAAGTAAATGTTCCATAGAGGGTCCATCAGAGAGCAGGCCATGGTTCACTCTTCCTATGTCGTCCTTGCAGCAATGGAAGTGGGGGGGAAGGCTACTCCAACATTGTACTTTCCTGGGCCACCTGGGTAATACCAGGACTCCTAGCCCACACAACAGGTGTGTTGGCCACATGGGCCATGGCTTCTCCTGTTACCCAGATAGAACACAAAAGTAAGTCCTCCACAAAAAAAAATGATGTGGGAAGGGGGATGCATAGTTACTCCTACATTGAGTAGGAGTTACTCTTACATGATACTCCTACATTGAGCAGGCCCATTGAAATGCATGGGATTCAAGTGAGTCGTGACTTATTTAAGTCTCATTCATTTCAATAGGTCGACTCGACACAGGCCTAACTTTGAATACTAACCAAAGACTCGTAAGAATACATACGCAAGATACATGTTTACATGACAGTTTGTGCCACATTGGAAAAGCCTTACAGGGTTAGATTCAGAGTTCATCTAGGCTTGCATCCCTTCCTCAGTACAGCCAACCAGATGCTTCTGAGAAGCAGGAAGTGAGATCAAAAACACTCCAGGAACTGGCATTCAGACCAAACTGCAGCTGAACACAGAGGTCCTATTCTCACTGTGTCAAGAGTTAGCAGAGAGGACCACTTCAGATTACAATATACACGATTATCTATATTTGTGTGGTTAAAGGGATCACTGCCAGAGGACAGCCTGACCTGGCAATCTAAAGGAACTAAATAGTGGGAGATCCTGGACAGAAAAAAGAATTTCCTTCTCCTCCTCCCTCTCCCAAGCGCAGAGTATGGAACTACAGAATTCACTTCCACAGGATGTAATGATGGCCACCAACTTAGACAAGTTTGAAAGAGGATTAGACAAATTCACGGAGAAGGCTATCAATGACTACTAACCATGATGGCTACATATTACTTCCAGTATTGGAAGCACTATGCCCATGTACACCAGTTGCTGAGGAACACACCTATGCATGCATGGTATTGGGACCATATTACAACTGTCTTCAGAGACCTGCCCTGGTTGCCAATTGAATAACGGGCTCAAGTTAAAGGAAGCCAGATTCCAGCTGGACATCAGGAAAAACTTCCTGACTGTTAGAGCAGTGCGACGGTGGAATCAGTTACCTAGGGAGGTTGTGGGCTCTCCCACACTAGAGGCCTTCAAGAGGCAGCTGGACAACCATCTGTCAGGGATGCTTTAGGGTGGATTCCTGCATTGAGCAGGGGGTTGGACTCGATGGCCTTGTAGGCCCCTTCCAACTCTGCTATTCTATGATTCTATACTGGGTTCAATTCAAATTAACAGATGCAGGGAGATTTGGAATGTGAAGGTGCAATCAGAAAGACACACCTGAAGTGGTACAGTCTTGGGCTGGACTAAACCACAAGTCCTACTGAATGTCCTGATCACCCCTAAAAACAGTATTTTAGGCTGCAATCCTATACATACTGGCCTGGGAGTCAGCCCCACTGAACTCTATGGGGCCTGCTTCCAAGTAGAGATGCATAAGATTATGCAGTTAAACTGTGTCACAGAATTCTTAGCTCAATCCCAGGTATTCTTACTCAGAAGTCAATTCCAGTGAGTTCAGTGGGATTTCCGAGGAGCCTCCCTCTCCTTTCATCCAACCAATCAGCATAGCCATTCTTCTGCTAAATGTTCCCTTGCATCATTGGTGGGCAACTTGTGGACCTCCAGAAGTTGAACAACAGCTCCTATCAGCCCTCAAGATTGGCAGTGCTGGCTAGGGCACATGGTAGTTGGAGTACAACAACATCTGGATGGCCAAACGTTGCCCACTTATGCCTTACATTGTAGTGACATCTTATGAAGAATTCCGAAGTCATACATGCTTCTGTGGGCTGGGAATTCCCTACTGACACCATTGAATAAAACATATTCTCCAGGTAACAAGTTCTGGACAGCCTATCTCTGCGCCAATTTTATTTTATACATGTTAAAATGTCACTGAAGGTCACAGAAAACTGCCTTTCACAAGGCCTTTCTACTCCACCTCCCAAGTACTCATCCATTATGAAAATGGTTGGCTTTTCTTTTAATTTCCGTTCAACTTTATTTTATTTTAAAGACATTGCTTCAGCAAGAATGCTAATAAAAATGTAAATCAATATCCTATTACAACTCCATCTGGGTCAGGCAAAAATCGCTCTTCGGAGAAAGATCTTAAGCGCCTCAAGCAAGAAATGCTAAGCGTGAGCAATACCAAGAAGTGAGCAAGTAATGGGGTTGGATCCGGAGTTAGACATAGTTAGAGTAAATGCATTTAAATTGATAGGACTTAAAATTCGTTATGAGCAATGTATCACGCTGATTTCAATGGATCTAAGTAGGTCTAACTCTGGACCAAATATTTAACTTCACTCTTTGTACAAATGTCAAAACAGTAAGATATTCCGCTTCAATGTTTTGTACACACATATGTAGTTAGGTAAATGAACGGCTGAACTGATTAGGACATCCTATGACATACACTAGATTATGTTTCAGTCAGTCATCTGATTCTCAGATGCTTCTCTGGAACATGATCCCTGCCTAGTTTGGTTTTGAATCAAGCACTCATTTATGGCCCACATGGATGGAAAACTTTTTTGCCTCTAGTCCAGGCAGCCTGACCTGGAGTCTAAAAAAAATTACTGCATTGTCATCCTCTATAACAGCCATTTCCAATCCAATGTGTTGGATTGCAAGTCCAATTAATTGAGGCAAGCATGGCCACCAAGAGCTAATCCTTTGATCATGTTTCTCCTTTGTTGAAATCTCTCCATTGGCTTCCAATTCCTTATAGAATTCAATATAAGCTTCTTTTGTTGACATTTAAAGCATGTCATGGTCTTGCACCTTCTTATCTTTCTTCTCTCATTTCACTCTACCATCTCCCTCGTACCCTCCGTTTTTCAAATCCTCCGTTCTTCAAATACTATGTTGCTCTCCTGCCCAAGAGTTTCTATCTCTCTTGCCCGGCTTCGCCCTTTCTCTTTGGCTGCCCCGTTTGCTTAGAATACTCTTCCAAAGAATCTATGAACGAGTTCCACCTTAGATTTTAATAAGCATTTGAAAACTCATCTGTTTTCCATCGCTTTTGGCATTTTCGCCTGATTTACTGTTCTCATTGTTATGATTATTCCCTTATTTCTGTTTTGTGTAACACCTTCACCCTTTCATATGTTTTAATGTGATTTTAGACTGTAAGCCCGTAGGCAGGGTATTACTGTTTTATTTGTATATTCTGTACAGCACCAAGTACATTGTTGATGCTATATAAATAATAATAATAATAATAATAATAATAATAATAATAATAATAATAATCCATATGTAACTAAAATGGCACCAGCAACACATAAGAGCCCTATGAGGAGAGACTGAAAGAACTGGGCATGTTTAGCCTGGAGAAGAGAAGATTGAGGAGAGACATGATAGCACTCTTCAAGTCCATGAAAGGAGGAGGACCAGGATCTCTTCTTCATCATCCCAGAGTGCAGGACACAGAATAATGGACTTAAGTTATAGGAAGCCAGATTCCGGCTGGACATCAGGAAAAACTTCCTGTCAGAGCAGTATGGCAATGGAACCAGTTACCTAGGGAGGTGGTGGGCTCTCCCACCCTAGAGGCATTCAAGAGGCAACTGGACAGCCATCTGTCAGGGATGATTTAGGGTGGATTCCTATATTAAGCACGGGGTTGGACTCAATGGCTTTATCGGCCCCTATTCTACTATAACTCTACTATTCTATTATAAGATATTATCAGTAGGCTTCAAGGGACCCCAATGTTTGCAGAAGAACAATGGTGGGAATCATAGAATAGTAGAGTTAGAATGGCCTATAAGGCCATCGAGTCCAACCCCTGCTCAGTGTTTGATTAAATCAAAGCTCTGCAACACCCAACATTTTGTCTCTTGTTGTAGTAACCCTGCCATATCCCTAAAGGGCAGGAAGTATTCACAAACAGCAACATGTCCTTCTATCTCACACACACACACACACACACACACACACACACATCCACCCGGCCCAGCGATTCATAAGTGGAAAATCTGGTTCCAAGAGGTGGTGGTTTTCTGAAAACAACATAGCAAGTGCTATTCGCCACACCGCATCACATGACATGGCTTTCCTAGCCACTGGAGGACTCTAAACTCGGTTGCTCAAATCAGACCTTCTCACATCTAGCAACCAAACCAGAACAGTTAATGTACTGGCAAGGAAAGCCAAATTCTTTTGAGAGATGGCGCATTTTCAAATGCGAACTGAAAATTTCTCAACGAAAATTAATCTAATTCGCATTGCATTTTTCTTCCCCAATTCAGTGTTTTCCAGAAAACCCTCGTCACGGCTATATGCTGAACCTTCTACCAGTTAAGCAAATTACTCAGATGTCCATCCATTTTGTATAATTTATTATGTTTATCCTAGTCAGACAAGAGAGACAAGGATCTCCGTGGGTCCATTCAATTCTCCAGAACTCTTCGCGATCCTCACCCTCTACCAGCAATTGCCCGAACGCTTTGAACACCATCTCTGCAACAATACAAAGGACTAGCTGCTTATTTTTAAAGAAAAACGTAAACAAAAAACAAAACAAAACTGAGATTATTAGGAATCTGCATTACTCACGCAATACTAAATCTCCATTCTTGTACTAGCACAGAATTACAGAAGGATTACACAATACCCTGAATAGACGGTGCATTTGTTACATAATTCCTCCCATACCATCCACCGGAGAGAAATAATGTCAGGGGTTGGTTGATGCCGCAAACTTTTACATGTAGGAAAGTAACATTTGCTCTTGAATTCAACCTTGGCAATGTCAGAGCGACTTGCTGACAATAAATGGGTGGATTATAATGCATTTTTATTAGAATTCCAAGGTAAACTAGCCTTTTAAGAGGGACGTGCTGCTTCCATACAAGTTAGTTTATTGCCATGGTAAATCTCAAAAAGATCAGACAGACATATTTATAGCCCTGTTCCAGTTGTTCACTTCAATTTGCACAAAAGCCATGAAGAGTCGCCTTGAAACTTGTGAAATTTGACTTCCATATTTAAAAAAGAAAAGAAAAGGATCCGGCGACGTGTCCGAGCGCCGTAGCCCTTGACGTTCTCTCTTTGTGTTTACAGCGAACAGTATCAGGCTGCCATTGACACCACATATAAATACTGCCAGAGTGTTAAGAAGCAACGTTACATCCGATACAGCCACTCACAGCCAATTTGCAGGCTACTTGCCCGAGTGCACAGAGGCTAATAAGGAGGTCACTACAGCTTCCTATCCAAAACACACACAAAAACTCCAATCACGGAGTCTTCCTCTCTGCTCTGTTCGGCCCTGTTTAGGCCTCATCTTGAGAATTGCGTCCAGTTTGGGGCACCACACTTCAAGGAGGACGCAGACAAGCTGGAGCGTGTTCAGAGGGCAACCAGGATGATCAGGGGTCTGGAAACAAAGCCCTATGAAGAGAGACGGAAAGAACTGGGCTTGTTTAGCCTGGAGAAGAGGAGATTGAGGAGAGACATGATAGCACTCTTCAAATACTTGAAAGGTTGTCACACAGAGGAGGGCCAGGATCTCTTCTTGAGCCTCCCAGAGTGCAGGACACGGAATAACGGGCTCAAGTTAAAGGAAGCCAGATTCCAGCTGGACATCAGGAAAAACT